>NC_139982.1:10922196-11292196 GCF_963993115.1 Abramis brama
TGTAATTTCTGTTTCAAGAAATGAGCCAAACCAATGGAGAAAAACTGTAATTGTGTTCAATCCACCTAATATATTTAAAAGTGAAATTTACTTAATTAATTTGTGTTATACTACAGGGCTGTTGAATGCTTGAATCTGATTGGTTGACGAAGGTGTTCAATTATTTTCAGGAGAATTAGTTCCAGGCAAGCCTTGACCGCATTACAGTTCCAGATCACTTCGCCAAACAACGACACTGACCAAGTGATTAAATATAGCAAACAATAGGATAAATATGACAAATATGCCCATGTTTTTTGCCAGCTCATGTGGACAGCAACACTAAGTAAAATTTTTTACCTTAAAATAATGTTTCCAAAATCGTATCAGTGGTTCATCAAGTCGTAACAGGGTGAAAGGCACTTCTGGATTCGCTTTGCGGTCCTTTATCTCCTATTACCACACTATGTAAGATTGCCAGACCGGGTCGCGTTTCTGTAGTTTGAATGAGACATAAGAAAACTACAAATTTGACTTGCTTTACGTCAAGCGTTACAATAGTCATTATTTTGTTTTTCTTTGTTTCTGATGTCGCAATACATCATATTTTCATGAAATAATGCAACATACTCTACCTTGTCTGTGGACATTGTTCATTCCAAAGCCGGTATAAACAGTGGGCGTGCGTGCGACAGTAGACAATGGACAATTCCGCTTCCAACCTGTAGGGGGACCGCAGAGGAAAAGTTCCAAAGTGTTGCTTTAAGTTTTATTATGTATGGAAAGCGCATACTCTCTTTCTCCCGCTCAAACGCACACACTCGCATGTTATCAGCGCTGCTAGTTTAATAACTTAAAAGCCTAATGAATTTCTCCATAGCGAGGTAGATAAACTTACAGTTTTGCTATTAGTCGAGACATTGCTGCCGAACACTGTTGAAAGATCCATCAGACTGAGGTTATTTCTTGATCATCATATATTATAATGATTTCTGAAGGATCATGTGACACTGAAGACTGGAGTAATGATGCAGACAATTCAGCTTTGAGCACAGGAATAAATGTTGAGTTTTCATGTTTTATGCAACGCTATCTCACGACCAATACGTACGAATTCGTACGAGTGAGTACGAGGTGGCTAATTTGTACGAGTGAGTATTTGTCTAAACCCCAGTGATGGGTAGGTTTAGGGGCGAGGTCAGGGGTAGGTCATTCATAGTAAAATATGTATGAATTGCCATGAGATCGGGTTGGTTTTATGTGGACTTTCCATTGATATAATAACTTTTGTTATTATATATATTGTATAAATACTCAGAGGCTGCATATACAACACTGAGAACATGGGTTTTACCGTCCTGACCTCATAGCATGCGACACGGAGGAGAACGGAGGGAAATCACAGGATGCAAAAGATACAAAGCGACAGAAAATCATTACAGACGTTGGTGGTGTGAATATTTGATGAAAAGGGATTTGACATGCTCAGGGTTGATTGGCGAAAACAACCTCACATATTAGAGAAGGTGAAATATGGTCTCAAATGACCTCGTCCAATCACAGCGGGGGTCTCTGACTGCGCATGCAGTCCAAATACTGATCATTTTATCATAACAACAGCAAACTACCAACACAAAACTGAAAGAACTTTCAGATATGTAGTTCAACGCAAACATTCGTATTGAAGCAATAAGCTACTGCTTTAGCCACGGCCATATTGACAATATAGAACAGCTTTTTTACTTTTAAAAATAGTTAATTATTAATACACAATATTGTTAATTATTAATACACAAATTTGTACTAATGTGTATCTTTTTTTTTCAGATGTTAAAATATTTTCTCCTATATCCCATCAGCTTAATATGTACAAATCGATGTTTGAAAATACGGTTTTCTATCTAGTTTGTTTATTTATTTATTAATGTAATTGTCTTTGGTGACACTAAGAAGGGTCGTAGTTATGCCTGTATATGTATTATTATATTTTCTGTTTTCACTTTAATTTTAGTTAAACTTTCAGTAATTTAATTGCATGTTTGTTAATTTTATTATTTTTTAATGTCTATAAAGTTATTATTTTTTATTAATTTTAGTTTATTTTAGCACTTAATGTAAACATGAAATGTTGCCTTGGCAACTAGCTGGAATTAAATATGTTTTTTCATATTTTATTTTATTTCAATTATGGTTTATAGTTTTAGATAACGATAACCCTGGTTCGCAAACAATATAGCGAATTTTGCGTGAATATTATATAAATGTGCAAGTGCTAGAATTACACTTTATGTATGAAAACCAACAAACACTAATGACAATAATATGCATTGATAGTAACGATATACACCCTAAAAATGCTGGGTAACTTGTTTCAACCTTTGGGTCAAATATGGACTAACCGAACCGTTGGTTTAAACTTTTTAATTAAACTTTTAAACCCAGCTGTTGGGTTTGTCCATATTTGGCCCAAGCAGGGTTGGAACAAGTTACTCATATTTTTTTAGAGTGCATGAACATTTGTATATTTTATCTTTTTATGTTGACCAATCAGCATCCAGTACCTTCTGTGAAACTACACTCTTAAAAATGTTGGATTGTTTAAACCCATGTTTTGGTCAAATATGGACAAACTTTTGGTTACACTTATTTCACTACTTACTAACAGTAAATTATGCATAATTACAAGTAACTAACCCTAAACCAAACCCTAACCATAACTATATAGTAAGTAGGCCTACATATAAGTTAATTAATTGTAGGCTACTCAGTACTTATTTGAGTACAATATAACTACGTCACCTTAAAATAAAATGTAACTAAAATTGAATTACATTTTCTTTTTTTTTTAGAGTGATGTCTCTTTTTTTATGCACGTGTCAGATTGATTGTCTGAACACAGGTATAATTCTCCATTTGTCATGCGCTTATTATAGAAGTCAATGGGCAATATGAGGCCTTGTAACAGTCAGCCTCTGACATCCTCTGATAGGACGGTTTCCTGCGCGGGAAACAACAGCACCGAGAGCTCCCGGCTCCTAATGACTTCAAAACTCTGCCAAGACAAAAACATCTTAAACAGGGGAGAAAAATATGACAGCACAAGACAGGACGGTGCGCCTGGCAGTCGTCTTCGGGTCTGCCGGTGACTGATGCTCTGTCACTCATACAAACGACTGCCATCATCGCCCGAGTCCCAGCGAGCCGCATTTCCTTCTTTATCTAATAGAAAGTAATGACACGTACAGCCTGCCAGGCCTCTTTGGCAGCCGTCGGGCCCTCTGGGGAGACATTTTGCATCTCTCGTCGCAATAAGAATAAACGCATAGGGGAGTCTATTTGGCTGAGCGTGATGGCTAGCTCTTCACTTATCGCGGCTCAATAAATCTCCAAGAGATGCGCGCGCTTATCGCATCACGGCAGAGCCCACGCCACGCGAGCCCACATGACTGACGGCGCCGCGCATCAGCACGAATTATTTATCAGAGCGGAGGGAGGGGAGGGGAGTAGTGATGTGATTTAGCCAGACAAGAAATAAAGGAAATCGAAAAATAAAAGAATTACGGAAATGGGGAAATGAAAGGCGGGAGAACGAGGTAAAACAAATGAAGACTGTCGACTGGCATCCGAGCCAGAAAATAAGTGGGAAAATTAAAAACTTGTCGAGTTCAAAGCTTTTGAGTGGCACAACTGGTGCTTCCTGTAAACAGAACTTTCATTGACTATAATGAGTTTAATATCATGGTAACACACTTTACAATAAGGTTACAACCACGTTAGTTAACATGAACTAACATTGAAGATACTTCTAAACCATTTATTAACTTAGTTCCATGTAAATTTTCAACATAATGCAAGACTAAAATCAAAAGTTGTTTTGATCTGTTAATATTATTTAATGGACCTTAGCTGACATGAAATAACAGTGAAGAGTTGTATTTTTATTAACTAATGTTAGCAAAGATGAATAATACATTAACTAACATGAACTAAAGGGAAATTATTGAAAACTTAAGTAAAATTTGTAAAAATTAAGTAAAAATTTTAGCTTAAAATTACTGTAACAATAGGCTAATATAACTTCAAAATGAGTGACAGACAGACACATGTATGTATATACATATATATATCGGCCAGGAAGATGAATCCATTACTGTGTAAGAGGTCAGTTCGCCTAGTCTCATAAGGCACATTTCCTGTTTAAAAAAAAAAAAAAAAATATATATATATATATATATATATATATATATATATTATTATTATTATTATTATTATTATTATTATTTTATTAATTATTATTATTAATTATTTTACTTTATCTTTACAATGGCAAGCACTGAATAAAGGTCCTAGTTCACATAATTTCCACAAACTGTGTTATGGAGTTATACTGCTTTTTGTTTTCAGCTGAACAATCGGGATAGTCAGATTTATGTTCTGTTTCGTGGTTTGAGTTGTTTCCCTGTGTTCTGTTCCTGTTTTCCTTAGTTACCGCTCTTCAGTTGTTGCCATGGTTTCTGAATAGTCCCTCACCTGTGTCCTGTTAATGATCTCGTTTCACCTGTCTATGTAAGCCTGTGCTTCTAGTTCAGCTTTGTCAGTCCTCGTCTGTGTGAAGTCTTGTCTTCGCTCCTGTGCCTCATAGCCAGAGTGTTTTGTATTGTTTGATTATGTGTAGTTAATAAAGACTGCTTCAATTAAGATCCTGCCTCAACTCTCCTCTGCTGCAACCTGTGACAGGTGTGATGTTAAACAAACATTGTAATTCTATCCCTCACAGCCTCATTTTCATTCCTGTCAAAAAAACTCTTTTCATAGGTTTTCCAGGGTTTCTTAGAAGCGGAAGTCGTCATAGTTGGGTAAACTTCTATAGCGGTGAATGAGAGATGAAAGAAAACAGAGTACGCAAAGTACGCAAGTTGTGTATAGGGAACCACCAGGGGGCTCTTGTCTCACAGATGATTTAATGACTAGGATTTTAGTTTCGGTTTTGATTTGGGCTTACAACGATTATGAAAACACAATGCCACATTCTATTCATTTTCTTTAAAGCAGTGTGCCTACCTAACATCCAAATCAGTCTAATCATGTAACATGGCTGTCTCCTGACGGACGTGCTCGATATGAAAAAAAAATAAAAAATAGTAAAATTGTATTAAGCTGCGAAAGAGGCGTTGTTCCCCAGGAGGCTTTCTGTGCGTGCAATCTGAGATGGAGCGAAACACTGACAGCCTATAGGCTACTTTGGGCTTCGGTTCGCTTTTAAACGGGCAAATACACACAAAATATGTCAACATGCCCATCTTGGCGAGTTTTCACTTAAACGCAGTCTTAAGTGAACATAAAGAGTTGGGAAAGTAATGGAATTCTTGTCAGTTTATTAGATCTGTGCATTCGGTCTTAAAGTGACAGCAGCCTAATAAACCTGATGATGTCAGAGTCATTAATGTTAATCAGACAACCAAAGAAAACGAGAGAATCATACACTGCTCTGCAATGAATAACATTAGTAACTTTAATAAGAATCAATGTATATTTAATTCATTTGATACATTTGATTATTTAATTTCTGCATATATAGTATGCTATTATTATTGGGCTAATTTTTTTTTCTTTTTCTATCGTATTAGTCCTATTGTTTGTAAAAACAAAATGATGGCATCACTGACTGTTTTAACTCACTGTTCGTTGACCGTGAAACTGCTCTGAAATAACAGATTATGGGATGGGGGTCATTTTGGGGGGTTTATGAAGGCATTGACAGTGGCCCCACTTACTAAGTTTTTTTTTTGGACCCCCAGAAGTCCCGGACCGGCCCTGACAGCAAATATCATTTTTTAAAAATATTTGTAAAAACAAAATGATGGCATCACTGACTGTTTTAACTCACTGTTCATTGACCGTGAAACTGCTCTGAAAGAACAGATTATGGGATGGGGTCATTTTGGGGGGTTTATGAAGGCATTGACAGCGGCCCCACTTACTAGAAGTCTCGGACCTGCCCTGACAGCAAATATCTTTTTTTTTTTTATAACATAATCCACAATCCATGACTTTCAAAAAGAGGGAAAATATAGAGAGATTGAGTCAGAAAAGAGAAACATGTCAAATTTGCCTAAACCCTTTTTTTGTCATTCACTGACAAGCTAATATAGGTGTTATACGTGTTATAAATGTGTGTTTTTTTTTTTTTTCAATGAAAAACTTTACTTGTGATGTTGAGAACTGTGGAAACGTGTCATTATCTGTGAAAAGGGTCCATTAAATATGGTGCTACTCTGACTGAGATCTGTACTTTACAGCAATTCTGTGTACTTTTTTTTGCATTCATAAATATCTATTTTTTAAACATTATTTTTAATGGATAGTTCTGACCGTAGATTCTGAACGGGCTAAACAGCCTACATTAAGCTAATGAACCATATTTTCTTGGTATAAATATTCTTTATTAATTGTAAGAGATTCCATTTACTGAATGTGACTTCATTGATCATTGGTGACTTTTGTCATATTAACACTGCTGCTCTTTTATAAGAGCAATAAACCACAAAGGCTGTGATTTCACCAAAATTTGGTCACTCAACTTTTACCCTTTACATCAAATTGCAGCCATTAGTCGAAGGAAATGACTATTTTGTCGACTGTAGAGAGTTATCGTCCATGGATATTCTTCATGCTTTTTCCGGTTTCATTATTTCTGTTGGTGCCAGTCCTCATATGAGCTGGTTACACTACAAATGTGTACTTAACAAACCCACACGAAGCTTCCCACGAGCCCCGAATACTGTAACAGCTCTCTCATTACGCGAGCCCGTCCTCCACTGCTGTCACCTCATGACCCGACGCCTCAACACGGTGCTAGCAGGCCCGCGGCGCGGGTTTATTTAGGGAAGAGCCGTGTAAATATAATCAGCGCTGTCACACACCTTCCTTCATTGCTGGTCTTTAAGACGCATTGATCATCATCCCCCGTCAAATACGGCGTGGCGCTTAACGTCAGCAGCGGAAAGATAATAAGGCTAACAGAGATGAATAATTGATGTGTTTGCCGCAACACAAGTCGCTTTCTTATCATTATTGTTGAGTCTTAAGAAGTGAGTCTGGTAGTACTCAAGGAAAAAAACACACACACCGGAGCGCTTCATTATATGCATAAGAGTGCACTGGAAAAAAAGAAGCTGTCACTTTACACTAATGAAATTTTTCCGTTTGTTTGTTTTCCTCTGACGACACGCCTCAAATGTCATGTCCAGCCAAGCAGAAGTCCCTCATTAAGAGCGCTAATTAACTCAACAGCTGACAGGACCGCCATGCTAACCCAACTTAAGCTAGCGGCACCGCGCTAGGAGATGCTAATAAATCAACGGCTGACAGACACAAAGGGAAGCAGATGAAAAAGAGAAACAAGTGATGTGAAATGCGGTTATCGCTGAATATGGTAGGGGGCAGGGGGAAATGATACGGAGATCTCATCTTAATGCACTCTTATTGGCTGAGATGAGCGGGCGTTTCGCACGCTGTGTGTCCGCGGTTTGAGCGAGAGAGAGAGAAGAGGGAGAGGAAATTACCTGGTACTGTGACCTTTTTCTAGTTCCCAATCTAATGATGCATACTAGACTGGTGCATCATGGCAGATTATCCCAGTGGGGGCCCGTAAGCCTTTGGCTTGATTTATGACATATTTATCCTCCTCTATCTAAGGGACGTGTCACTCGGATGGAGAGGAAGGGGGCTGGTGTGCACAACTGACAGGAGGAGAATTATGTGGCCATAATTGTCAATCATCGCTGAATATGAGCCACGACCCCTTCCACTTTCATAAAGTTGTGGTAGAAACGATGTGGGCTTCTAATGCCACTCAGAGAGGAATAATATTCACATCATTCTTTCCAGGGCGGGAAAAGCCCGGAGGCGACGGAAGGCCCGGAAAACACTGACATTAGGACTTTGTATATACCTGCAAACGCCTCATTCCTCATACTCTTAAACGGGATGATGAGATTAGATCGGTCATCATTTGTGCTGCTGGTCTGAAAGCTAATAAAAGCATTAGTCAGTCTGGTTGCTTCTACTGGCCCACAGGAGGTACAGTAAAAACCGAATCAGCCGTGGACGGGTCAGGAAGAGTACAGTGTGTGTTTACACAGACGCAAAATATGCGACCTTCACGCATGACCTTAGGAATCACTTTGTAAGCAATTACAGTTTGTTTATCCGCTCGACCTTAATCGTTATGACTGAACGGAATTGAAGGGTCAATGACGTATGAGGACGTCCAAGATGATGAAAACGTCAAATCTGTTGAGTATGAATTGCATTAATATTGGCTTAACATACTGTTTAAAAGAAGTTTTAGTCCGTTTTCATGTTTTAGGTAATGAATATCAACTGGTGTAACCATTACATCTAATGTATAGGTTTAAAATTTTAGGGACTCGTTTTAGAAAATGAGTTTTTTTTCACATCTTACAGATGTTCTCTTAAAAATGTTAAATGTTCTCTTAAAAGACCAGGAGAATCAAATCAAAAGTAAGAAAAGTTTTAAAGTTGTTATATATATGTATTTGTATAACTTAAATTGCATTTCTAATGAAACTTCTATATCATGTATTTAAATATATTTGTAAATACACATTTGTAATGAGTACATTTAAAATATATTAAAGGGTAACTCTCGCCAAAATTGAACCTAGGCTCTTTTTGTTAATCTACCCGGGTCAAACTTTCATGTAAAGGCAAAATTAAGAACGGAAATGGCACTTTTAAGATTGACCGTATTTTCGTTTTAGGTCAAATTGCCTTTTGAATGGGACTGCTTGGGGCATGACTATGATAGCATCAAAATCACTATTTTTAAAACACTAAGAAGACTCGACACAACATGAAACTTTGCTCTCAGTATCGCCAGGGGCTCTACACATGAACTCCAGCATTGAGAACATTGTTTGTGTACACAGAGTTTACTAAAAAGAAAGATTTCATACATTCCATGCATTTACTATAAGTGCACTTTATTTTCATCAAAGTAAATCTAGAATTTTTTACCCTATTTTTAAACCTATTTTACCCCCAAAAAATTGTAATTCAAACCGCTTTAGACAGTAATGGCACACCCTCCAAAACAAGCTTCATGATTTTAAGTATCAAATGGTTTAGCATGAGTTACATGCCAACGTTTAATACTAAGGGTCAAGGGTTTTATCAGCAGTAATAATGATTCTTGCCTTATTAAGCTGAAGTATTGGAGGTGTGTGTGTGTGTGTGTGTTGGAGGGGTTTATACTGACACATGGTGCTAAAACACAAATAACCAGACAGATGCCTAGCGCCTCCAAGAGCCTCTCTACCACAGATCTCCATTTTTACACATCACAGCCCTTCAGTGTCAGCTGAGAGAGAGAGAGAGAGAGAGAGAGAGAGAGAGAGAGAGAGAGAGAGAGAGAGAGAGAGAGAGAGAGAGAGAGAGAGAGAGCTGTGTGTGCTTTTCCGTAATTGAAGAGAGATTACATGGTCTTTCAACCATGTAGTTGGTCATCACAACCCATTAACCATTTATATTAGATGCTGCTCCATGGTGTCAACAGTCATTTAGAGTACAGCTGAGGTTCAAAAAGAAAAAAAAGTGTTTTTTATAATTGCAACATAGACGATATAGAGTTTTTTTTTTTTTTTACTGTTATGGTTTTATTCAAGTTGTCCCCTTGGCAAGGGGCAAGAAATGGAAGTGAAATCACAAACCCTAATTATTTCAAGCTGTCTGCTGTAATAGAATTGTTGTCATTGGCCAGAAAAAGGTTTCAGTTTCTTAATATTCGAATGCACTGAAATAATTTGTACTTAAATTATAATAATAATAATACTTTACCCATGCACATCTACTGCATCTTTTTGTATTTTTACCAATCAGACGGCAGCTGTGCATGATAATGCTTTTTCTAAAAACATGGCCGTATGACTGTGCACAGTTTGTTAGATTTAGGGGATGACACTTCTTACTCCTTTTTCCAATTTCACAATTTCCAATTGAAGCCAAAAACACATAGCAATACATGTGAGGTGAAACACTATGCTAATGCTGATGAACACATTTGTGTTTCTGCAATACAAAAACATTTACCTTCGTAAAAAAGCTGTTTTGAAGTGCATACTGTAGATTCTGTAGTAGACATACTTGGCTTGACTCTATAACACTCAATTGAAATGAACACTCAATTGAGAATCTAATCGAATCCTTTACCCAAGTCATTAATGATATTACCTGCCATCGTCTCCAAGTACAGTAATTTAGCATGCACTTTCACATAATTTAAACGCATCAAGTGTGTGGTGCCATACGGCTCTTGAAACACATGCAACAAGAATCAATGTAAATCAGTCGCCCCAAGTCATTATTAACACTATCAGAAAGCACTAATTAAGTTACTCGACTCTAATGCTAAAAACCAAGAGGCCAAAGTACTGTAATCATGTTTCAGGCAAAGCAGTGTTCACCTCTCCGCAGCTTATTTTCCCAGTCTGAGTTAATCGATTGGAGACGTTAGCTAAGGTCAAGATGGGCTGCTTCTTCGTTTCCCAAACTCAGTGATCCTGAGTCAGTGTGCTAATGAGCTCATATTACACAGTGATCAATGCCATTGGATTCTCATTGGGGAAGAATCAAACCTCATTCAGTAACAGTGAGTGTCTGAGCTCAGTTGGATAGATGTAATAGCCATCATTTCAATAAAAGAGTAAAGGCTGGTGTTTTGCAAACTCTTGACATCTGTAATATCAAAAGGTCAAAAGAGTTATCCTGTGAAAGAGGAATATAGAGAACAGAGCGCACCAGCAGGGTTACACAAGTACAAAATCCCATCCCGTTTCTTTAGCATTAAAGTATAAACCTATCGAAACACACCGACTTTGAGCTCCAAAATTGAGTAAGAGATGATATACACTGTAAAAAATGAAACCGTGATTTTTACGGTAAAAAATGGCAGCTGTGGTTGCCAGTACTTTACCGTCAAAAAAACGGTAGCAACGTTATTGGTTTTACAGACTTAACTTAAAATTTACAGTAATAAACCATAATTCATTATCTGATATAATGTGAATTTAATGTCCTATTTGAAGTATTAATATCTGTTTTGTATCATTGTAATACACTGATAACTAACCAACAATCACAACATTGATGAGAGTCACATGATCAATCAAAGCTCATCACAAGCAGCTCTTCCACAAGAAATATAATACTAATATAATAGAAGCTGCACAGTGTCATTCACACAAACATTAAACACCATCATGGTAACACACATGAAATTTTAAAAATGCAATAAACATTAATTTAACAACATTAAATGTGACATAAAACCCTAATGTACATAACTGATTAGAACAAGCTAAGAAAACTATGAAGAAACATAGTTATTTTAACAAAAATACATCAAATGTGAAGTGTCACGCAGGGAATTGTGGGAATGTCGGTTTTTCACTGTAAATTATACAATAGTTGTTGTTCTTAGTATTTTAACGGTATTTTACAGTAAAATTACATTACATGTACCATTAGATCTATCACAGTTATTTACCGTATATAGTACGGAAACTTTCTGTTAACCAATTAACAGTTTTTCACTGTAGTATTTTTACAGTCTTTTACCGTTAAAATCACGATAATTTTTTACAGTGTATGCCTCTGTACTGTGTCATTCGTAATAGTTCATGATGGGATTAATCTCTGGGCTGGTTGGTTTGGTTAATGGGTTATTTGAAAAATATGAAAACCTATGGGTCTAAAAACCTGTGACAGCACATCAAACTCTGGGGTCATCAGGCTGGAATGACAGGCAGAGGTGATTATCTTCTACATGTATAGGAAAAGCCACATGTCTTTATGATTGGGCCCAGTTAAATTGAGAAAAGTAGGGGGCCAAGCACCGAACCCTGAGGCACGCCAGTGATTAGTTGCTCTCTTACACACCTCTCCTCTCCAAGAAACATTGAATGCGGGTCAATGTAAACCAAAGCAAATCAGCAGTTATGGCCTAATAGTTAATGTTGTGGAAATAAGAAAAAATATTTTTCCCATTGTGTGGTTGAAATGAGTTTGCTGTTTGTTAGTCCTGTCGGCGTTTTCGAACACTGGTCATCCAGTCAGAATTTAGAGTTTCTTTGGTGTAGTTTAATTTCATAAAATGATTTTATTTGTTGAACTTTTATAGCAGAGCTGCCCCATTTCATGAATCAGATTGTACATTATGCTGTTGGATCTAGATAATTACACTGTGCAGATGTGTGTAAAGGTTCATAATCATCAGGTAAGGTAATGGGAGCCATTTTATTACTCTATTAAGTCCCTCTCCAGTGGGGCTCCTTAATTCACTAATTAACTCACTAACTTCACTATAATTACAGTGTTTACAGCCCCTGCTGCACTTCTGTATTAACGCATTAACCAACGTCATAGCATGAGTCGCTTGTCATACTGTATCTTTTTTTCTATTATTCGCATTTTAATCAAAAGGCTTAAAAATCTCTCTTCAGGACTGTTGTTTCACAAAGGTATTGGTTGTCAAATGCTCTTTACCCTACAAAGATAGTTTATAATATCTATAAGTAAAATAAATAAATAAATAAAAATCAGTCCATATGAACTGATATAACCCACATATTCCAAGTCTTCTGAAACCATAAAATAACTTTGTATAAGGAACACACTGGAATGTTCAAATTAATCAAATGAATGAATCAAATATTCTTCTAAATTATCGTTTAGTGCTCCACAGAAAAACAACACGAGGATGGCTGAAAAACATCATTTTAATTTTGGAACTATCCTAACCAATCATCTATTTTTTATTTATTTTTATTTCTTATTGTTATATGGAGCAATTAACAGCATCAATGTGGCTTCTATTCCCGTTCTCTGACAGCCCCCTTTTTCTGAGTGTCTCAGATATAAGAGGATTCAAAAAGTTTAAATGCCTCCATCATTATTCTCTCATTGTTTAACACCCTTTAATAACTGCCTTCTTTTTATCCACTCAAACAGCTGTCATATTATCTTTAAACATGACGATGGGGCAGATGTATGACAGCGGTTCAGGCGCATCACTTTGAGTGTTTCGTATCAAAGCGGGACGTAGAGAAATGTAAATGACGATCAGATGGCTTCTGTGACGTGAAAGACTTCACATGAAGAATGAAATGTGTCTAGACAGATTTAAGAAATCGACTTTGTATGACAGCGCATTCAGATCTATATTTAGTGTAGTGATTTTCAGTGTTAACGACTGTAATGTCTATAGTGTTAAGAGTAATGACAATGTGACTATCTAATTTTATTAATACGTAGTTAAGCATCAAATTTAAGCATCAAAGTGCATTTGACATAATAAAAAAAAGAAAAAAGTAATTTTGTTTCATGGAGAAAGACAGGGATAAACTGCAGAAAATGATTTATTTTATGGTTTATTTTGTTGTGAGATTAAATATGGTTTTAAATATTTAATATTGTTTGCATGAGATATCCTAAGATATGAGACCTTTAACCTGACCATGACAGAAAACATCTGTTATTGTCAATGGTGGGAGATCTTACAGCCATGTAAATGATATTTTTGATCACAATAGGATTACTGTGTTTTGTTTAATAAGAAAAAAACTGTTGCACTTAAATCCAGAACTTTATTTCAACCCGTTTCAACCTAAACATGACAATTACCCTATACAGCAATTATTCGGCTGATTTCTATTGTTTTTGACTCTGTTATGGAAGTAAGTGTGTTAATGGTGTATTATAAGTTTGTTATGACAATGACAATCAGAACAGCCATGTCTATTTTTAATAGGGTTATTTTGTACTCTCAAACACAATTATAATTATCTGTGAGCAAAGTTATTTAGGATTTTATTTACAATGATTAGGAACCAAAAGTGAATTCTGAGTTCTGCTAAACTATAACATTTCCATTCACTACTGCACATTTGCCAATATGTTTTGGTATAAGCATATGTATGTAGTAACTGTACCCACTGTATCTCAAATGAGATCACACATTAGTTTTTATGATATCAATTATATTTATTTTATTTAAAAAAAAACCTGTTCTAATTCTACAAGTTCGAGAAGCTGTTTCACTTGGATGCGTAACAATAGGGAAGAAAAGACTATGGCAACTTCTGTTTCATGCTGACTCTAACGAACAACCTTGAATGAGATCAAATTCAAATCCATTAAAACTTTCAGCAGCAGAAATTAAAACACTGGACATGATTATAAATATATATCGAAATAATTTTTTTGTTGTTGAAAATTGAAACAGTTGCAATTGGGTAGGCTACTTTATATGACAACAATGTCCTAAAAATGGAAAAGTTTATCCTTTGCGTTTTTCGCATTCAGACGACAACGTTGTCAAAACGATCCCCGTTCACACTGATCCGTGAAAACGACTAAAACCGATGTATTATTCATGCCAGGCCAGTAGTTGGCGATGTCACTTTGTAAAGAAACACACGCGCCGACTGAACATGAAGTACACATCATAGATATCCATATAAGGCTAGATGTCTTAAGGCGGAGTCTCGAACGGCATCACCGGCGGCCATCTTGTCACAGGGAAGCTTTCTGGAGAGCTCTGTGGTATCTGAAGAAAGTGAGTGATCAGCACGAACACAAATCCTCTTATCTCGCTGAAATCTTGACGGATTTACAAACGTTATTAACGTGGCTATAATTCACATGTTGAAATTGCAGATTTTCTTAATTATTCATATGTATGCAGTGTCATAACTACATCTCTGACGTTTATAACAAACCAAACCGTTTGAAAATCGGTAGAAAATTGAGCAAGTTATGGTTATTTAAAAGTACATGCACCATTAAAACACAATGTTACGAGCTCCCTGTGGATGGCCGCCGTGTGCGGACGTCGACCTCCATTGGCCAGCAGCGCGGACGAGACATCTAGCCTTTATTATATGATATCTATGGTACACACGTGCATGATGTCACCATTTTCACAAATTCACGTTTTTGTAATTTACACGATAATGGTACACTTTAAAAAATTAATACGAGTAATTTAATTTTCTGCCAAGACTTTATTCAGTAATTTTATCGAAATTTCTGTCAACCCTAAAACACAACAAGCTTAATTCAGAATACAGGCAAAACACCTATAATATATATGGAAAATTACTTTATATTTATATGGAACAGACCTGTTTTTCATTCTCAAAAACTTGTGTTTTCAAGCCCCCCAAAACGCTGTTGTTGTGTAAATGAATGACCAAACGTCATACAAAGTTATCCATTTTTAGTTGAAAACAGTGCCATGCAAATCGTCACTTAGGGTTATCACTTGTGATTGAGGAAATTTAGCATGTTACAGTTACCCCCAAACTGTGCCTCCAAACACCAGATATTAATGCTATGCAAACATGCCATATTTCCCTAAAATCATATGCTCATTTGGAACTGTTAAAGTGTGTGTTAATGACTTTGGCATGCCTGTGCGGGCAGATTAAGGAAGCTCACAGGAAGTGTCTTTGACCCAATATTTAAAATGTGTTGGATTTGGCCAAACTGACAGCCCAGTGTCCCGACAGCATCAAACGCACCGAGCCCAGCGAGAGGACAGTCTGTTCACTGACTCCTAATTACAGTCCATCTGACACCCCTCTCCTCTGCCAATAACAACACCACCAGTGCTTCACTAAACACAATTCAGAAAAGAAATTCATAATGCTATAAGCAAGGCAATTAGCAAAACTAAGGAGGCAGCCATTTTGTTTAATTCATGTTTTGTTTTTTCACTGAATGGTAACAAACACAATACAATTAGTGGCTACAATTAGAATTTACCTTTATAAGTTCAGTAAATAGATGACATGATTAATTTGTAATAGGTTTAAATACACTGTTAGTCGACAAATTAAACAGCTGAGAGTGTGAAAGGGAGTTTATTTTGTAAGTCCACAGGGCTGAAAGTGTCCACTCTGAAGGGTCACATCGCTTCCTAATCGCATTATTGTTTGGGATCCAAATTGAATTCTGCAGACACATGTAGTGTAAAGCTCTGGATAAAACCTGCCTGCGAGTGGTTGTGAGAACACGGCTGTGAAATTCCACACTGGACCAGCATTCTGTGTCAAATCCGGGTTGATTAAAAGTGGTTAGCGGAGGCTGTTCACAGCTAAGACCTCAGTAATTAAAGAATAACAGCGTGCTGCTTTCTGCGACAGCGGATGATACCATGTGTTCGGCAGGTCAGCGGCCCGAGCCAGAGACACTTATACATTTGCTGCTGACTGGATCAAGAGCTCATTACACCGGCCGAGGTGTTTTACTGTAATCTGGGGATGACTAGTACAACTGCACTACAACGCCAACTTAAGTCCGTTTAAATAAATCAGTTCTGTCATGTATATTTAGGCCTGCGTGATTACATTTCAACAGCTGACTATTCAGTTTGGGATGTACAGTGGCCCCATCATTTGAACACTTATGACACTTTACTCACACAGGTGTCCTGCAGAGTATCCACAGGTGTATTCATCATGGTAATTACTTATTATATGTTTCAAAATGACAAACTTTCATCTCACTTGGTGAGATATTTTCTCTAATGCAATGACATTCACACAGCTTTATGGTTTTAGTTCAAGTTTTAGCCATATATATGTTGTGAAAAAGCACTGTACATTTTAGCACTTATTATGGAAGTAACAGATACTGTAAAGTAAAACCTTTGATTATTACAGAGTGCACTTTTTAAAAGCATATTAAAGGGTTAACTTTAAATCAAACATTTAGCAGGTTTGATTTTTTATTTTAAATCTTAAATATACATACATAATTGTGCAATTTATACCTTGTTTGTCAAAGATACACATATTTTTGTGGAATCCACTGGGCTCAAACATCTGAGGAACGTCACGTGTCACGCACGGGGCTTCTGGGCGACCGCAGGTCTTCGTTTAGCAATGTCTTGAAGATTAGACATTAATGAGACACTGTTTGGAATAAATTTAAACTTAACCCTGACTTTCATGTACGATTATTGCCTCAAAACGCAATTGTTTTCTAATATTTTCAAAATGCATTGCAAATTTGAGCAGTGGCCTCAGAGAGAAGCAAAATGCAAACAGGAACATCGCCACAGAGAACGGTTTGACTGATTATAATCATGAAACACTGGGTAATTACTTCAGCGTGTCTGATCCCTCTCTGAATTGAAGAGCCCTCAGAGAGCCAGCATTCATCTCCAGACGACATGTATTGGTGTAAAATTAACGATGTTCGAAGCAGTGTCCTGGCAGGAGTGAAAGTGCTGCCACAATTAGCCTTAACGCTGGGATAACAGCACGCCAAATGGTGCCGTCAGCCCGCCGTTTAATTGCCTTGGCACTGCTGCCACATATAATCACCTGTCATTACTAACAGAGACTGCATCTGTTTATGCGTCTGTCCACGGTGCCAAAATGTGCCAGTCTTATGGAGGAGATGGCTTTCGCTAAGACCCAGACACAGAAGGTCATTCGCCAAATCAGACTTCACACATGGGTATATTATAGACAATGTTTACTGAGAGAGAATTTACCCTGTTGGGACAAACAAGAGTCTGAAACACAGAGATTTTACGTAATTAGGCTAGTGGATTTTCTTAAGGACCATCTTCAATGGTTGGTTTTATTAGCTTAAAAGCTCAAAGATATTCATAACCCGCACTCTTATCTTAAAACATTCAATAAGAATTTTCAAAAAATCCACTCCAACCACTCATAAAAAGAGGAAGACAGAGTAAAAAATAGCCGTGTCAGCTCTGTTCCAGCCCGTTCTCTTGTGTGACAGGCCGTTCTGCCCACTATCAAAGGCTCACACTCCCTCTCCTCTGATCTGCAGCCGCACTAATTGACAGATTGAGGGATGGAAGACGGTGTTCACACCTGACGAGACGAGCCGCGCGCGCGCACCTCTGTGTCCGTCTGTGGCCGCGGCGAGAGGACGAGCGCCGCGCTGATGTATGACTGCGGACGGGCGGCACAGCTGTTGAGAGAGAGAGAGAGAGAGAGAGAGAGAGGAAAGAAAGAAAGAAAGAAAATGTAGGAACGAACAAACAAAAGAAAGAATGTTTGGTTAAACAAAAGACAAAGATAAAGAAAAGAAAGAAACAATAGAAAACCAATAAAGAAACCAGAAAACTAAAGAATGTAAAACAAATAAAGTCGTTGTTTTGGGGTTTTATTGCGCACAAAAAGTATTCTCGCCGCTTCATAACATTAAGGTTGAACCACTGGAATCACATGGACTGTTTTAACGATGTCTTTACTACCTTTCTGGACCTGAAAGTGGCAATGACTTTGCTGCCTATTTCAGAGAACATCCATTTGTAGTGCTGTCCGAAACCATAGTGGACGATATCGAGTGCACTCATTCAATCCCACAATGCACTGCAATAAAGAGTGTACAACCGATGTAGAGAATACCCATAATGCACTGTGAGAATCGCTCGCTGAATGAATTCTCGCGTCTGACCAGAAGATGGCGCCGCCGCTGAATCATCCATCCGTCTGTTTTCCAAACCACTGATTCAATGGCCATATTTACATATTCACCTTTTGTTTCAATCGGACTGAATTCATTCCGATTGATGAATCCGAATGTAGTGTTTACATGAACACTAAATAATGTGACCGGGTTGATCTGCGCGTTTATATGTCACAAGCTTCAAATCGGAATTGCTTTTGTGACATGCGCACACTGCACAAATATTGCACAAATAATAAAGTTTCCCGCTGTTTGCACATAATAACTAATCTCCTACTTTTCTTTATTAAACAGCAGACTTAATATCAGTCTCTGGTCATAATTTGGAGACAATGAGCATATGAACCATATGAAACTGTTGGGCCATTGTCCTGCTCCTCTTCACAGACGCAGGGAAAGGAGAATTTTAGGATGACGGGACACTCGTTTATACGACACTTTTATTCAACAGGAAAAACAGCTTGTTTCGCGCGTCGTTACGCTATTTCTACGTCATTGCACATGCGCAGTCCTTTCAGCTTCGGTTTTCAATCCGATCAAGTGTTTACATGTTCTCTCGATCGGATTAGAAAAGGAATAAACCCCTTTCAATCCGATGGAAATTTCATTTGTATCGAGCTCAGTCGGATCGATTAAGGTGTTTACATGAAGACTTTTCAGTCCGATCGAGCCGTCAATCCCATTACTAACAGATTATTTGGTTGCAAGTAAAAGTAGACAATGTGGCTACAGCGTAATATTATACAGGTTTAAATTCATTTTTACTTGATTATTAAATTGTTTAATTAAGTTTTATACATAGATTCAATGACAGAGTTCAAGATAAATCTTTTCATCAATACTGGAGCTGCCAGTTTGCTAAGTGTCAAATCATTATTAAACAGAAAGCCCAAATTATGTAAAAGCGGCAGCTCTTCCGGCACACTCATTGTCTGAATTCACTCACTCGTTTTCATTTACTCCTTCCAGTGGAGTATAATAGTGGAGCAATGTAGGGAATAGTGAATGGAATTAGGTATAGGTATTAGGGAATATGGTATAGGGGGCGATTTCGGACACAGCCAGGGAACACGAGGGACTGAACGAGATAATGAACAAGACACAGGTGCAACACATGAGAGCAAATCAAGCACTATGGCAACAGATGAACAGAGGCATGAAACTGAACTGGGAGCAGAGCAAAACTAACTCAATGTCCAACTGAAACATATTATAATGAACAAACAAAACAAATAATGAAAGAACAGACAAAACTAATGAAAACAATTCCTGTTTAAGTCAAGTCACCTTGATACAATGATGCAAACAGAATTCACATCTCCTATAAAACAGCTCTAAAAAGTAAGTTCAGTGTTGATTCAGTTCAGTTCAATAACTGTGTAAAGTTCATCAATTATTAAATGAGTTCAATTCATCTATAAAGCAGCTCCGGAGGAAACAGCGATGTGCTCGTCCAGCTCAGTTCAGCTCTCATCCGATAGTGTCAGTGCAGTCAAATCGATAATATTGCTGAATATTAAGTGTCCGCAATATTAAGTGCAAAAGGCGACAGTTCTCGCCACTGTTAGCATCTTTAAAAAATGTCAACAGGTGATATGATACCCAGCTAACATTATTTTGTTCTAGTGTTTCTCTTAGTTTATGGGCTGATCTCAGGAGATATCTCTCTTTAAAGATTTCCATTAGACAATCCTCTCTCATAGCTGGTTCACACACTTTCACATGAACCACGTTTTGTGCCCCACAAACAGACATGTGATCTTACGCTGAAGCTTTGTGTTAGAGTATGATATGGCACAAAGAGAGTACTAAAGCTGGTATGATCTCCTACACACACACACACACACATTCACTCAAGCTGATGAAAGGAAGAGGTCTTGACCACAAAGCACGCTTTAAGTAAATTAATAGAGTAGGACAGGCTGAAGATTGCCTCAGTGGCTCTCTGCCCAGTGCTACAATAATAGCCAGTGTGTATGTGTGTGTGTGTGTGTGTGTGTGTGTGACAGAGAGCAGTAGCAGGATGTGACAGGCCCCCCTCGGCCCTCAGGTTTGACCCTCCACCCAGCGCTGCTCCTCCACAATGCGAACGCTGACAGGACCAGCTGTGGTGTGCGGTCGAGATTGATGAAATTTTCATAACTGTTTCCCTCGAGTTCTCCTTCACCTTCAGGATAATTTATGACCCGCTCTCCAGCCTCCAAGAGACAATATGCTTGCCTTGAAATTAACTGTAACAGTCTTGTAGGTTGTAATTAACAGCGGTTCATGGAGCGAAGACGCCAGCCGTAGCGCCAACTGCATCAGCATGAATAATTGATGGCGTTTCCAGGGGAAATTAAGAGCTCCTAACATTATTGTTTCCACACACATGTCCACTTTGGTTAAAGTCAAATCGTGCTCGCTGAAACCGATAAAATTCCATCTGCGGTCCCATGACAAAGTGTGCCTGGTTATGACACGCTGATGTGGCTCACAGATGTTGCTCATGGGCTGTGGGATTGGCTAAACACAAACGGCGTGGGGCGCCGGACTGTGAATGGATCGTCATGTGTGGTCATATTTTTGCTGTTTAAACATATCTACATTAATTATTCTTCTTCTCCCAAGCTATTACTATGAAATGTATTGGAGAGTTAAGTTTGTTGAAGTACGGCCCAGCGGTTAGCATGTGTGCTCGTGCCAGCTGTGGCGCTCACGCGGGAGACCCGAGTTCAAGTCCAGCCCACGACGTGCCCTGGATCCATCTCTTCACATCCCATGGTCTCTCTTGTAAAGATGTGCATCTACTTACCAAACATGATGCACAATGCTTGATGTTTAGTTTCTTTTTGGACAATATTTTGGTGAAGAAAAAACAGGTCAAATATTTTCTGAAAAGTTTTTGTTTTTTAAAACTCAATATGGACTCACTGGGCCCTATTTTAACGATCTGAAACGCAAGTGGCAAAGCGCAAAGCGCAAGTAACTTTGTGGGCGGGTCTTGGCGCTGTTGCTATTTTCCCGGCGGGATAAATGACTCTTGCGCCAGGCGCAAATCTAAAATGGGTTGGTCTGAAGAGCTTCATTATTCATAGGTGTGGTTTGGGCGTAACGTGAAATAAACCAATCAGATCGTCATCTCACATTCCCTTTAAGAGCAGGCGCGCTTGTTCTAAAGCAGATTCCTATCATAACGGCGGATTTGCCAGGCGCGCGCCAGGAGCAGTTCACAGCCGAGGAGAGCAACGCTCTCGTCAGGGACGTTGGGGATGGAGAAACCCACCCAAATTAACTTCGGTTAAAAAGGCGTATGATAATTTGGGTAAATGTGTAAGCTAGATGTATGCTTTTATAATAAATTATCTATCTATCTATCTATCTATCTATCTATCTATCTATCTATCTATCTATCTATCTATCTATCTATCTATCGTAATAATGTATGATTTGCAAAAATGAAAACTGCTGCTTCTGTGTAGATGAGAGAATCAAAGTGTATTCGCGTTGTGCACACGCTACATTGATTATGGCCAAGCATGCGCCCTTAAAATAGCATATGAATAACATGCGCAACGCGCCACTGACTTTAAACAATTTTTTCCTGGTTAGTGGCGCAATTGTTTTCTAAACCTGCAAAATAGCATGAAGGAACGTTTGCGCCGGAACACGCCTCCTTTTTTGCGCTGAACCGCCCAGGGAGCGCAAGTTCATTCCCTAGTTTAGCGACGTGCTTTTGTGGAGGGAAAAGCGCGCTTTGCGCGGGTGCAAAATAGGAATGATACATGCGTCGGTGTACAAAGTCAATTGCGCTGGGTGCAAGATAGGGCCCAATATGTCCATTGTGGACAAATCACTTGTGGATGAATCACAGTCTCACACTTGCTTGAGGGATTCTGTGTAAATGTTATTGCAGATATAACTTTGATTCCATTATTCTACAACAAAAACAAATTGTTTGACAAACATTGTATTTGCGTCTGCTTTTTTTTTACGTAAAAATGTGTTATTGATATTATATTTACTGTTGACAATGTTTCGAAAAAAAATTCTCCATTTTTTTTTTTTTTTTTGGTTGTAATTAACATGAAACAACTAGTTAACAACTAAAACATAACATTTTGCAAAGTTTAGTGTGATACTTCCCATAATTCAAAAATGTAACTACATGAATGTTTTGGTTGCATTACTTTTCAATCATGACAGATTTAACAGTATTTATTGATATGAATATTAAATAAAAATGCTTTTAAATTCAGAGAAGAATTAGACAGGTGGTGCTGGGGTGGAGGAGGGCTAAAGAAAGTTTTCATGGTACTGAAGTCAAGCAGGGGTGTGTTTCCCGTACAGTGACATAACTTGCTGCTTAACTAACATAGATGCATCATTAGAGAAACTGACGAGCCAGTTGCAACTGTTCCCCAGAGCCGTAGTAACATGGTCGCACCTCCGTCATTTGAACCACATTGGTTCATCATTACTGATGTCACACGCAAGTTATAGAGTCATTTATAGTAACTTCTGTTAATTGATCAATTCAAGATCGCAATTAATGCCATATTATCATGCAAATAAATAAGGTGAGACTGGAAAGAGAGCTTGATTGGCTGCGCTGCCGACTTGGAAGAACCAATCAGTTACTTGAAGAGTTTTGAGTGAACTACGCATTTGATATGCTATGCTAAGATGGCGAATGTTTAGGGTGACATTTGGTACAGTTTTCAAACTTCATACATAACCTAACTGTAACTAAAATGAATAAATTAGTCAAATGTGTTGTGTTTGCTGGCCACCATTTACAGAACAGTGTTTACACAGCTTATTATCTCATGGATGAAATTATCGTTTGAAAAATACTGTTCCACCAGTTTGATACTAGCGGGACAACACTTCTCTGATCCGTTCATCAATAAAATAAAAAATTAAAACATGTGAATAAAAGCCTAAATTCAATCTGTTCATCATATAAAGCGATCGAGTCTCTTCAGAAAAATTTGGACTAAACCGCCTAATTCAGAAAACGAATAGATTTGTTTTTTCCAATCTCTTTATGAACTATTGGAAACATCAAAGTGGTAGACGCTGTCAAAGGAGGGACAGAAGTCTCTCAGATCTCATCATAAACATCTTCATTTGTGTTCTGAAGATGAATGAAAGTCTCACGGGTTTGGAACGACATGAAGACGAGTAAATGATGACAGAATTTTCTTTTTTGGGTGAACTATCCCTTTAAGATGAAGTGTGAAATTTCTTCACCATTAGCATCACCAAGTAAAATTACAAAAATAATGATTGTTTTTCTGACCACTCTTGTCTTCCATTGGTCAGTCTAACAGACCGTTCCGCTGTTGTTGTGCTGGGCTGGTCGGGATGACCAAACAAACAGCAAAATACTGCATGTGGAACTGGTAAAGGAAAAAGTATTTTACTTTAATACAATTCCACAGCTTTAAACTTCATAGTAAGAGTAAGGAATCTAGTTTGTGATGGGCACAGCAAAAAACAAGAGAGCGGGATGGTGCAGGAAATATGAAGAGCTCATGTGCCCGCGAGATGCACTAGAGATGGTGGAGCAGATGGGTGTTGACTCCCTCTTCATTTATCAAATATGGCCCACCAGTGCTTCTCAGTGCTCTCCTCTCCCCCGCCTGCCCTAAAGCCCCTCATCGTTTAGTTCTAATGCCCATTATCATGTAATAGCCTTTCTTAAATAACCCCCCGCCGCTGCTCCTCCAGATCGATCGCCCGCGCTGCTGATGACCACCATCTTTAACTCGGGTAATTCAGAGCTTTATGGCGGCGGGTCAGTGTGAGGTCATTTCCTGGGTGGGTGTGGAGGTGTCAACCGGGGTCAGGAGTCAAAGGTCACACACACAAGTCTTCATGGTGCGAGTGGGACATAGTGAAAGGTGCTGTCACTAGACCAAACAAAGACACAAAGTCTGTCGCAATGGTCGGGATCCGCATCTCAGATTTCAGTTCCACCACTTTCATAAGCAGAAATAAATGAGAGACTAGTGTATGAATAGTACGATCAAAATTTTTACTCAATCATAATGGCACGCTTAAACTGTGTTAGACCCAAATCCTATCATAATGCAACTGATTAGGCAAACAGCAACAAAAGTGTGGCTTTTAGACTCGCTAAACAAATGGATTTGTTGAAGGATGTTTTAAACTTCAGCAAGAACATTTCTATGTTGTAGTATGTGACCCTTCTTTGAACCACATATCCCATTCAAACATGTTTGAACCATTCGCAAAAAGGCTGTTGACAGGCCTTGAGAACCACTTACACACACTCACACAAAACAGACGCTGAATCGCTCTTAAGATATTCTCTGTCAACACCGGCCTCTTCAGACAGTGTGTTTATGGACAGATGACAATACCTGTCTTCTAGTGTAGACAAATAAATGCAACTTTGTGACTCCAGGTCTGGGTTCAGAGAGCGGCCATTCAAACAAACCTAGCTTTCATCAGTGCAGTCTACATACAGGGAAACAAAGAAACAAAGGGAAACATTTACAGGTCCAAAAATTATTATTATTTGTAATTTTTAGGAAATTTCTATGTAAAAGGTGATGTAAATTATAATATTGAATTAACAATAAATAATAGCTTATTTTTAAATTACCGTTAAGCAAGATTAATAAATGCTGTAAGAACAATTGTGGTATTAGTTATTAGGTATTAACAAATGCAACCTTATTGTAAATGTTACCTATAAAATGACAAAAGATATAAGCGTCACACAGATATAAGTTTATCTGTTAACATCTAACATCTAGGAAATTAATAATCAACAGAATGTATGTATTTATAATTTAAAAAACTAAAAAATATAGAACATTCTACCATAAGTAAAAAAGAAATCAAAAATTGTCCTATGTACATTTTGCGCAAAAATAATGTGCAAATTCTTCCAAAGTAAACACAATGTTTGTCGTTGTCATCTTCAGTATGTCATCAAAATGTTACGACTTGCTTCTCCTGTTTCTGCCTTTTCACAAATTCCAACACCCGCCTCTATTCTGGTAATAACAGATCTTCGTTTTTGTCATCCAATAATTTCCTAATGGATTAAATCAAGTCCCGTTCCACATTTTGTCTAATTGAATTTCTCGTTTCATTCAAAAGTGCATCAGAATCCAGAAATACAAAGGGCTGTGAATGGCGTTTCACGTTGTCTTCAACATTACAAGAATGTCCACCAACAGCAGACGCTCAACGCTCCATCTATGTCAAAGTGTGCCGGACACACTGAAAGCATTATATGAGGTGTAAAACATTGAGAAACATGCCTCTGAATGCTGAAGGAGGCACAGACAATAGTGGCTCGATCATCAACAGACTGTTCCTGCCCCCTACTTGAAATGCCAGTGAGGAGTGGACGTCTCTTTGTCCACTTCTGTAGATTTTCACTGAACCAGCCGTTGCCCTTACGCTTTGCCATATGCTGCCTATACAGCAACTCTGTTCTCTTCCTTTAAAATCTGTTCCGAATTCAATCCAACAAGCTTTAGTGATGTTGAGTGAATGAAGTTTATTGAGCCTTTTCTTGAGAATCACAAAGAAGGACAATGTGAGATTCCAGAAGTTTGATGTCATTGGACACTTACTGCCATGGAAACCAATAGTAGCCTCTGAGACAAGCTAAATATGGACTACCATTAGTCTAACAATTACGTATTCATAAAACACATAGTTCTGACTCCGATGAGCCGAGTCGGATGACACGCACCTGTGATTATTTAATGCGTTGATGTAGTGTGATTAATTATAAATTAATTATAGTGCAATTAAATTGTAATCATAAAAAAAATCCATTAGAAAACATAACACAGTTAATTGTGTCCATAAATTTCAGAATTGCTTAATTCAATGATTGAATTCAATTATTCCAGGATTTGATTTGATTGAATGGATAAGCTTATGTTAATAATTATATTTTAATAACATAATTGAGTAATGCTTCATTTTACAGTGTATTTGTTACACGTTACGTGTAAGTACTATAGTAATAACAATAAATTATGCATTATTACACGTAGCTAACACTAAATCAAATCCTAATCCTATAACCCGAACTCTACAGTAAATATATGTTTATTGTTAGTACTTAGTACTTAAAGGTATAGTGGAGGATCTTTCCGAATTTTAGATAAGACCCGCCCTCTCCACTTTTTGAATAAGTTTGATTGATTCACCAGAATGATTGACAATTAGGAGGACCAATAGTATAGGTGATCCACCCGGAAGTAAAAAATCCTCCGCTATACCTTTAAATATAGCATTACACTGAAACAATGACACCTTAAAATAAAGTCTAACCACCTATTGTTATTAATTCTCCTTAAAGTTAATTATAATCAATAAAAAAAAAAAAAAAAAAAAAATACACTGATTTCTAAATATCATTTAAAATGCTTTCTGCTACAATAATGCATAAATGGTACTTTAAAGGTCTGTTAACATGAAAACCGAACTAAAAACTGAAAACTTTTTATCCGTTTTGGCCGCTCATTTACTCGCCAATGGCGTTTTTAGGTCCTGAAAACAAAGTGCACACTTATGTATACAATTATTTATACAACATTATCGTTTCCATGTGCGTTTCCATAATTTTCATGAACATGCATATTATGTGTTAAGTCCAAGCGTGCCGCACAAGCCCTGAAAAGTGAAGCCAAAACGTCTCGATCGCCCCCCGGTGACTGGTCCTAGTATAGGTCATAAACCCCGCCTCCCCGTGTTATTCAACGGGACGTGAGACCAACTAAACAATTAAATTACACTTCAAATATCTTTTTTCCAAAGGTGGTTTCTTTCATTTGCTGTCGTTTTTATCACTCTGATGTAAGTTCAAGTGTCTGTTTCAAAAATAAGTTGGTTTTTAGTTAGTTACGTGATGCGGTGGTGTAACGTCATGACTGACAGCTGTGATTGACAGGTTCTCTGAGCGAAGTAGTCACTGAAGCACCAACGGACATTTTTTTCGGGATCTTCGGAGGACTGAGGAGATTGTGTTTACTTTATTTTAGGGGTGGCCCCAAATAGTCGAAGATTCGATGCTTCGATTGGAGGAGCCTGATTCGACTACCGATCTCACAGTCGAATCTTCGCAGAGGTGTTATGAAACGAGGATCATGCCACTTTGGCTATATGAGGTCGCTCAATGTCTGATTTCACATAGAACTACCGGTTTTCTGTCAATAGCCTACCTTAATATTCAGCCTATTATGATAATGCTGTATATAAAAATGTGCAAAGAAATAAGCTTTTAATAAATATTTTTTAACGTGCGTGAATAAATCCAAACACCCCTCGTCCGCGTGACAGATTTAAGTTTCACTTTCAATCCGTAACCGACAGAGGAGCGTCTTGGCGGCAAGGATTTAAATCTTTAAAATAACAATGTCTGGGATAAGAAAATATAAAGTGTGGATGTACACCGTCAGAAAGGATATTCTCCAAGGCTGGATTTAGCATCAGGAAAACCATGATCGCACTTCTGCCGGCCAACTTTAACAAGTTTCACGTTAGAATGTAGGCTATTTTATCCGCGCGCACAATTTGAAAAGACTCCAACGGACACAGACAGAGTGAAAGATTGGATTTGTTCTCTCGATCAGGTAGGGTACAAGTGATTTCAAAACTTTTTAGCCGGTTCTAATTTGATTTTTGGATGCTGTGAGTGTGAACATTTTTAGCTAAAAAGACTGCCACTCCAGTTTAGCATTTTGTTTCTGCAGTTAAAAAGACAAAGTTGAAAATTCTGGCTACTATCGTTATTTTAATAGTTTCTTTATTTTTATTTTATTTATTGATCTGTCAGGGTTATCTAATCGAACTATTTGTGGCTTGTGTTTTGAATATATGTTCCCCTGCACTTTAGGCATTTTGCACACATTTGCTCATCTTGTGACTTGATTCTGATTTATTTCGTTTTGTATTTTTATTTATTAGAAAGGTATATTCTGTTCTAATTTAATTTAGTAAATTAATTGTTTATTTTTTCAGTTTATCGATGTTGTGGTGTATGCCTGCTCGCACAGGTAATTTAGCCGATTTGATTTGTATGTGAAATGCAAATCCTGTCTGTGGCCTTTCTGGAGTTATTTATGTTATTTCGTAGTTTTATTGATCCAAAATGTTTTTATACTATTTCTACATCGCGGCTTTGAAATGTTAAAGCCCCGCCCCCAGCCCCACCCCCATACACATGATTCGACTATTAGTCGACTATAAGCAAGACATGACGATTCTGATTCGACTATGAAAATCCATAGTCGGGGACACCCCTACTTTATTTTAACAAGCCTCTTGTCGTACTGCTATCAAATTTTTAAAAAGTGTGCAGAATCCACTTTCCCTCAGTGCATTCTGCGAGAGTGAGGGCGGAGCGTTGATTTCGCGGCTTTACTTCCTGCTCACTACTGCGCAGGTCTGGTCCCGAGATCGCTACTGCGCAGACTCAAGTTCCAATATGTCAGCGCCATATCGGGACTCTGGCGGCTTCAGTTCTCATCAATGGAAGAGAGCGAAGGGGCGTCGTCCATCTTTTTTTACAGTCTATGGTCAGAGAATGTCTAATAAGGCGAGAGGTTTCACTCTCAGTACTTCCGTTTCACTTCCGGCTTCTGAACTGGTTGCAGTTCCACTCTGGCTCCATATGAGGGCGCTCACAGGACGAGTGCAGAATGAATGGAGGTCTATGGCGATATACCCATCAAAATCCACTTTTCTCAGGATATAATTTTTTGTCTAGTAATTTGAATGTTGCATTCGAAAGGAGATGCAAAGAAATTACACATTGCTGGGTGTTAGATTTTTTAGAGTCACTTATTTGCTTTAAAAAGTCTTTTAAAGTGTCAATGACGTCATACACATCGTACGACCAGAGATACTGCTTTACGGCAATCCTTCAGTCACTTTGGTGCTTTCGCGCTCTGCACTTTGTTTTCTCTCGAGGCATCGACAACACAGCTGACACAGGTAAATACACGTGCTAGAAGAGTTTTTGTTTTGTTTGTTTCTGGTCCCGCTTCGGATGCCACGATGCCATCAAGCGGTATCTCTGGTCATAATCAGTCCTTCACTGACCAATCAGCGTTCATTAGCAGAATGCTAGCGTGTTATGGGCAACAACAACTCAACCTGTAAGAAATCGAAAGGACATAAGTACTCGTTCATTCAACTTTCGACCTTCGACCGATAACCCATGTTGAACTTGCAAAACCTACAATCAGATCTGAGATTTCTCAACGGCAATCGGGTGAAAGAGACAAATTTAGCCGTCTAGCCCCATAGACTCCCATTCATTTTGCACTCATGGGCGATCGCCCCCAGTGGAACTCTGGTGGAACTACAACCAAAATTCGGTACAATGGCACTTAATAGGGAGTGGGTAGGCTCTCTGTAGACGGGCTCTGCTATGGTTCAGTCTAATAGGTGCGTGTGTTTCTTTACAAAGTGACATCGCAATCTACTGGCCTGGCATGAATAATACAACGGTTTTAGTCATTTTCACGGATCAGTGTGAACGGGGATCATTTTGACAACGTTGTCTTCTAAAGGCGAAATACACAAAGGAAAAACTTTTCAGTTTTTAGTGCATTGTTGTCGTGTAAACATACCCAAAATTATGCTCTTATATTTTACTTATTAATCTGAAAATCATATAATTACTTTGATTAAACATTTTAATCAAATGACAGCCCTCATCATTGTAACTTCTTTAGTAGTTGATTGAATAAATAAAGAGATATGCCTAAAACACCCCTTAACCATTTTAAAATCACTGTAACACTTGAATTGCTTAATAAACTATATGAAACAGCCTTACACCTAAAATGTTTCTATTTTAAATTCTCCACAATGCAAATAATATGTACACTGTCAGTCAGGAAACCATCAGGCCAGTCAGCAAAACAAGAGAGTCACAGAATATCAATCGACATTACTGACAAAAGCGTGTTTCCGAGTGAGCTGGCATCTCCAGTGGTCCTGAGGAGTCGTCAGTGTTGGGCTGTCATGAGTGGACAGTGCAGATGTATTGTGTTTGAGAGAGTCACGACAGAGGTCAGCTGACAGACACAGAGGTCAGGAGAGCCTCCTGCTGCCTCATTCAGATGTCATGTGAATGAGGACGGGACAGGCCTCTCAAGGATGAGGCTCTTCAACTCAACAGTGTGGGTCTGATCAGTGTTGTCCAAATATTTAAAAAGGTCATTCTATGCAGTGAAAGCCTTTTTCATTTCAAAAAGGTGCTTTTATGCACATTTCTGTATGATTTTAAACATTCAGTGTGTTTGAAGTATCATGAAACCCTCCTGAAAATGTAGGCATGCAACAGTAAAGAGTAAAGGGATGATCTGTGTCTAGCCAAAAAAAACAAAAAACATTCAGAATCATTTGCATTTGTACTCTGAAAGGCAAATACATGTGAATGCGCTTTTGCATTTCTAACAAGGAAGAATAACAAATATCAGTGGTATGATCAGTTAAAACTCACTGAAATGATTTATGGTGTTTATGATGCCGCAACTATCATTCAGACCATGTCTTGAAATTTTGTCAGTTAAAATATTTCCTCCTATTCCAGCCTAATGTGAATATTGGATTCATTTCTTAAGTGGACAACCTGAAGAGTGAATCCACTGTGGTGGTTATCAATAGTTCCGACTAGCTTGAAACGGCTGCACTAGCTCAGGCATTCCAGTGAGTTTGAGGCGGGACTGTCTGTTAGCCCGAATGAAGTTGTGTGTCATTATTTACACTTCACATTTAAACTCTTGGCAAAGTTCTTCTTCATTCCTCACTCAGGGGTCAACAGAAGTTTGAAATACCTGTGCAACAGTATACTGTTTGTGAACTTTATGAGTATTTCAATATGTGTTGCGCGCTATCCTCCCAATAATGCAACAAAAATAAAAAAGTTAAAGCATGTGATTTAAGTGATGTGGTTATGTTTGCAACTGCTCTGCAAATACAAACTTCTGTTATGAAACTCTAGATGGTGCAGGCTGACAGCAGCAGCAATAACCAACAGCAGCAACAATAACAGCAACAGCAATGACAGAAGCAGCAACAATAACAGCAACAGCAATGACAGAAGCAGCAAAAATCAACAGCAGAAGCAATAACAGCATCAGGACCAACAGCAGCAGCAGCAATAACCAACACCAACAGCAACAACAATATTATCAGCAGCAATAACCAACACCAACAGCAGCATCAATAACCAACACCAACAGCAGCAACAATATTATCATCAGCAGCAATAACCAACACCAACAGCAGCATCAATAACAACACCAACAGCAGCAGCAATAACCAACACCAACAGCAGCAGCAATATTATCTGCAGCAATAACCAACACCAGCAGCAGCAGCAATAATCAACACCAATAGCAGCAGCAGCAATATTATCTGCAGCAATAACCAACAGCAGCAGCAGCAATAATCATGTAACAGTGAGGCAAGGATGAAGCGGAGAGAGAATCCACATGCAAGCACTACTTTAATGAAACAAACAGGTAATCCAGGGAAAACAACACAACAAGGAACTCAGGACAGGAACAAGGAACAGGAAACAGGAAACAGCTACAAGCAACAGCTACAACGACCGACAAACAACAACTGAAGCACAGAGGTTTAAATACACAGGCAAACACGCTAAACAAGATAACAAGGTGGCGGGGCTAATTAGAAACACCTGGAGAGACTAATAAACAAGAAAAACTACAAAGGACTACAAAACATGGCACAGAACAGGAAATAACAAAAGTCCACACAAGACAAGGAGAACACAAGACAGGAATCATGACATAGCCCCCCACTTAAGGAGCAGATTCCAGACGCTCCACAGGAAAACAGTCCAGGAGGGTGGTGGAGTGGAGGCGGACCTGGGGGCGGGATGGAGGGCCAGGCCCGTGGAGCGGAAGAGGGCCTGGAGACTGCGGCAGGACGGAAGACCAGGGTGGAGCAGGCTGTGCAGGTGACCAGGGCGGAGCAGGCTGTGCAGGTGACCAGGGCAGAGCAGGCAGTGCAGGCGTCCAGGGCGGAGCAGGCAGTGCAGGCGTCCAGGGCGGAGCAGGCAGTGCAGGTGACCAGGGCGGAGCAGGCTGTGCAGGCGACCAGGTCAGAGCAGGCGACCAGGACAGAGCAGGCGACCAGGGCGGAGCAGGCAGTGCAGGCATCCAGGGCGGAGCAGGCAGTGCAGGCGTACAGGGCGGAGCAGGCAGTGCAGGTGACCAGGGCGGAGCAGGCAGTGCAGGCGTCCAGGGCGGAGCAGGCAGTGCAGGTGGCCAGGGCGGACCAGGCAGTTCGGGGCACCATGGCGGCGCGGCCTCCATGGTCCTATCAAGGGACACACTGCCCACCCCAAAATTTTCTTGAGGGCAGCTATGGGGATATGCTCAGGAACAGGCAGCGGCTCAGGGACAGGAACAGACACCGGCTCAGGGACAGGAACAGACACCGGCTCGGCGACGGCCATCTTTTCCAGAGACACTGGCTCGGCTGACGTGAACAGTCTCTGGATCGGCAGGCGTGACGTGAAGCTCAGGCTCTGGCTCGGCAGGGCTGACGTGAAGCTCAGGCTCTGGCTCGGCAGGGCTGACGTGAAGCTCAGGCTCTGGCTCGGCAGGGCTGACGTGAAGCTCAGGCTCTGGCTCGGTAGGGCTGACATGAAGTGACTCAGGCTCTGGCTTGGCAGGGCTGATGTGAAGTGACTCAGGCTTAGTGGATACTGTCAGTTTGCAGGACTCCTCTGCAAAACCCACAGTAGAGTTGATCCGGCCAGCAAAAGAGCATGGACAATATACTGTCGAAGATTCCAGCTAGGGTGATGAAGTGGCATAAGGGAGCTGAACGGCTCGGATAGTCCTCCACGGAAAAATATCATAAGACATAACTCGTCCATACAGGACAAGTGAGCCAGCTCCAAAAAGTCCATGATGTATTCTTCTATGGGCCGGTCTCCCTGACGGAGACACATAATCTGTGCTGCTGATCATCATTCATCTTTTGGTCGGTCGTTCTGTAACGGTGAGGCAAGGACGAAGCGGAGAGAGAATCCACATGCAAGCACTACTTTAATGAAGCAAACAGGTAATCCAGGGAAAACAACAGAACAAGGAACTCAGGACAGGAAACAGGAAACAGCTATAAGCAACAGCTACAATGACCGACAAACAACAACTGAAGCACAGAAGTTTAAATACACAGGCAAACAAGCTAAACAAGATAACAAGGGGGCGGGGCTAATTAGAAACACCTGGAGAGACTAGTAAACAAGAAAAACTACAAAGGACTACAAAACATGGCACAGAAAAGGAAATAACAAAAGTCCACACAAGACAAGGAGAACACAAGACAGGAATCATGACAAATCAACACCAATAGCAGCAGCAGCAGCAGCAGCAGCAGCAATAACCAACACCAATAGCAGCAGCAGCAATCACAGCAGGGTTAGGGTTAGAATAAGTTGACATGTAGTTGCAAAGTTACTTATAGTCAGTAGATTGTCTGTTGGAAGACCATCACAATAAAGAGTTAGCAGATATTAAACAGACAGTCTACTAAAACTCTAATGAGAGTTAGTTGACATGTAGTTGCAAAGTTACTTGTAGTCAACAGAATGTTCAAAAGGGACCATCAAAATAAAGTGTAACCGAAAATGCAAATACTGAGGATTTTTCCTGTGAAGCCGCTATGGAAATACAATATATGTACAGATCCTCCACTCACATTCAAACTTACATGTTTCCAAAGAAATACAGCAACGATTACCAACGAAAACATGTGGACACACACAAATGAAGGAAGACAAATAAAATATATTTTTTTTAGAGTTATAAACAAATGATGTGGTGTGCCGAATAATCAGGTAGTTTAAAGCTGCAGACAGAAACATCAGACTCAGGACAGAAACACACAACCTCTAAAGTAAGAACAACTCACATGTTAATTCTTCAAACACAATTAGACGTTGAGATGTTAATATTGTCTGAATGATTTTGAATCGAGTTATGCTTACATGTTTATGTTTTAATATAAGATGAATATGAGAATGTTTTTCAATGTTTGTTTGTTTTTTCACAGAAATGGACCAAACTCTATATTTCATTCTTCTTCTCACTGTTGAGTGTGTTTGTTGTTTTATTTCTGGTTTATAGTTTCATCAGGTTTGACCGTGTTATGAAAAGCATTAAAGCATATCTTCTGTTTCACAGCTCTCTGCTCCATATCTGAATGTGATCAGCGTCAGTATCACTCTATGAACGTGAGGAAGAGCTGGAATGAAGCTCAGAGATACTGCAGAGAGAAATACACAGATCTGGCCACCGTTGACAACATGAAAAAGCTGAATAAGAGTATGAAAGATTAAGGTGTTCATTATGTCTGGATTGGGCTGCAGAAGACGGGTCGTGATAAATGGCAGTGGTCTTTAGGTGAACCTGCGTGCCTGTCCGAGAAGCCTCACTGGGGGAAACGCGTAGGCCCTGGGGCCAGCTGTATGCCAGCACGTCCGTGCTGAGGGTTCCCTCGGTCAGGGTGTAAAACAACTGGCAGTGCGACGTATCCGGAGAGGCAAACAGATCTACCTGTGCATCTCCAAAGCGCCTCCAGATCAGCTGGACTGCCGGGGTGCTTCTGGCCACTCTCCCAGAAGCACAGGCTGTTGTGAGAGCTCGTCGGCTGCACGATTGAGCACGTCTGGGATGTGAATGGCATGAAGCGACCTCAGATGCTTCTGACTCCAAAGAAGGAGATGGCGGGCGAGTTGCATCATGCGACGGGAACGTAAACCATCCTGGCAGTTGATGTACGCAATGGTCGCAGTGCTGTCCATATGGACCAGTACATGCTTGCCATGCAGCGACCCTATGAGGCAGCGCAGCGCAAGATGTACTGCTAGCAACTCGAGGCAGTTGATGTGCCACTCCAGGGGACCCGTCCACATGCCCGAGACTGCATGCCCGTTGTACTTGGCCCCCCAGTCGGTTGCAGAGTTGTCCGTTTAAACCACAGCATGCCTGGACACTTGTTCTAGGGGAACTTCTGCCCATAGAAATGAAGGGTCCGACCACAGGCCGAAGGTTTGGCAACAGTGCGGGAATGGAAACCTAGTAATGGAAACCCGGTACATCTTTGTCACACCCATCTCGTAACTCGGCCGTGAAGCCAGTGTTAAAGCATCCTCATATGAAGCAAACCCAGAGGCGTTACTGCAGCTGCGGCTGTCATATGCCCCAGGAGCCTCTGAAATGATTTCTGTGGGGCCGCTGTCCTGCCTGTGAACAAATTCAAGCAATTCAACACAGACTGGACACACTTCTCTGTGAGGCGCACTGTCTGGTTGACCGAGTCCAGCTCCATACCAAGATAAGAGATCCTCTGCACAGGAGAGAGTTTTCCCTTTTCCAAGTTGACCCGAAGCCCCAACAGGCTGAGGTGACGGAGCACCATGTCCCTGTGTTCGCACAACTGCTCCCGCGAGTGGGCGAGTATGAGCCAGTCGTCAAAGTAGTTGAGAATGCGAACACCACGTTCTCTCAGGGGAACAATGGCCGCCTCTGCGACCTTCGTAAAGACAGGTACAGCCTGAAGGGGAGAACTTTGTACTGATATACCCGCCCTTTGAACGCAAAGTGTAGAAACGGTCTGTGTCGAGGGAGAATCACGGACATGAAAGTACACGGTCAATATCGGTATGGCCTTCATATTGGCTGGAGAAACCAGCTCGATCGCGTCCTTCACCAGTAGGACCTCGATCTCTGACCGCAAGACAGGAGCATCGCTGGTTTGCACAGAAGTGAACTGAATGCCCCTGAACTTGTGAGGTCGCCAGGCAAACTGAATCGCGTAGCCGAGTCTGATGGTGCAGATGAGCCAGCGGTATAGTCTGGGGAGCGCTAGCCAGGCTCAGAGAGACTGAAATGGGAATTTGAGGAATTAATGCATGTACTTATTTTGTGAGCCGTTTGTGCTTATTTAAATAATGTAGTCAATCAGGCACTGAAACACTGTAGCGCTTTTCGGGTCTGTTCACACTCGTTGTATGGTTCGCTTGGTTTGTTTGGTCCAGACCAACAAAAAAAAAAACAAATAAATAAACATTTAGTCCTGGTCCGCTTAGCGCTCAAATTGGCATTTTAACACCGAAGATATCGAACCTAAAGGCATAGGGATATGATCACAACCTGATTGGTCAGCTTTGGCCGAACATCCAAAACAGTGCTGTGTTCAGGGCTAAATGCGCTCGTTGTTTGTGCATAGCTACATATGATGGTATTTTTACCATCTGAGAACTCGTGAACAGCTTATAAAATATGTAAAGGAGTCAAAACAGCGGCAGGAATCTCTCCGTCACACAGAGCAATCGCACCAGGGTTCAGTTTAATGAACACACCCTTAGAGGCCACAATTAATTCTTAAGGTGCGTTTACATTAGCAATATTTCAGAGGAATTTCATGGCCAAAAATAGCATAATGATGTATAAAGTACAGCTCACAGTGAAGTCACTTTCAAACGAAGCAGCTTTCTGTTGGTCAGTGTGGTGAATTCAAGTGACCAACTTGAAAATGAGTGAAATCTGCATGGGGAACCTTTTCGCCCTCACGCAAAAATCCCGATTGCACGGATTCTTTTTGGATTGACTCATATTTTCTTTTGTGAAATTTTGCAGACCAACGGTAAATCTTTAGTGAATCCCCCTTGGTGTGCATCAGTTTTTACGCAGACGTTAGTGTGTACAGCCTAATTTACAAACTGCACATATTCTGCAAGCTCAGCTCTCGCCTTGAGTTATTTTGCTCTAATTAGTTGGTCCACAAGCCGGCAATGCTGTCTTGGCCTGTTGTTACAGTTGGAATGGAAAAGACATAAAACAACAAACTACTGAAGATCGCAACAACTATATATGCCTACACGTGCTTTTGTGAGAGGGTTTAGAGATAGACGCAACTCTGGTATAAATGATTACATAACATTTTTGTAATCATTTAAACCAGACATTTGGTCAAAGATTAAACTTTTTAGACACTAGCCCTTTTTACACAGCAATCCCGGTAAATTACCGTTAAATTACCAGAATAACTTTACCGGCGTTCTGGCTTTTTACCGGTAAGAGACCATTCACAAATCAGCACCGAAATACCGGTAAATTCTGTGATGTCAGTAGTCGGAAATTATCTTTAAAAGCTGCGCCGTTGTCTTTAGAAGCGCTTTGGTTTCACTATCTGTTCAATTTGACAACATTTTTTAAAGTCTGAGTAATAGGCATAAGGGATGGTCAAACAGAAAGTGCTTTTGCTCTTAAAAACACGAGAATGGATATCTTAAAAACACGTATATCCAACTGCAGAGGTGCAGTGCTTATGAATGGAAAAGAAGGCTGGGTCTCGCGAGAGCAACACGTTGAAAAAGCTTCGAGATGTGGCACAACGGTAAAAAAAGATCATCTGGTGCATTTTTAAATAGAAAAAACAACTAAAAAGCTTACTGTAAACAGCACAGAGTAATCATGTCATCTTCAGAAGAACTTTGATTGGCCCAAAGCAGACTTTTTACGTCAGCACGCTCTGACTTCGTACGGTAATCTTCATTCTGTGTGTTGACATTACCGGTAATTTACTGGTAATGTTACAACTTCCCTTACTGGTAGCCTAAACTGCCAGAACTGATTTCACACATGATCTAAAAGTAAAGTAATGATTATTACCGGTAATTTACCAGTACAAACTGTGTGAAAGGGGCTACTATCAAATGGCGCATACTTCAAAAGGTTATATGTTCGGCTGTACACATACACTGGGAATAAGTATACTTTAGGTTTTATGTTTGTAATTACAGCACAGCACCCCCTGTCCAGGGTTGTTTTACAGAGTTGTTTTGTAATGTGTCATACTCCACAGAAAGTCTCACAGATAAACTTCACAGTTTTATTGTGCTTGGCATATCTTTTTCTCTCTCTCTCACTCTCTCTCTCTCTCTCTCTCTGAAGAGACTTCAGTCCATTATAAACAGCCTTATTACGGCTGACAACTCAAATTGCTTATCCTTGTTTCTCTGCACACACCAATTACAGAGAATATCATCACATGAGCTTGTTTGTATTTGTGGAGTGCCAATCATGTCGCAATATTAGTTTGACGTTCCTGGCATCAACATCTCTGCGGGAGAACTGTCAAAACTGTCAGAGAGACGAGACAGCCTTGCTCCGCACACATGCGCAGTGCCGCTGCATCAATCCCTGCTCTCAGCACATGAGAGACCGAGTTCATCTGATGACGGGAACAAACACTCTCAATTAACACATGCGTCTGTCAGACAGGTGCCTAAAACAAATGAGCAAACTCCAGCAAATCTGACTTTAGCTGTATCTCATTTCAAAGTCTGCGCCCTCCAGAGGTCACATTTGCTGGCCGCATACGTCATCGAGGATGTCTCATTTAAAAAAAAATAATGATTGCACATGAGGCATAAAGTACTCTAATTTCTTTTCTTTTTTTTTTACTTTACAACGTAATGGTTACTTTTCTTAAACGAGATGGTCTCGACGACATCTGCAGCCGACAAATAGGCTACGACCTCCGATGACAGCTTTTGAAATGAGATACAGCGTTTGACACAAATGTCGCTCAAAACAGATCCTCAGAATCTGAAAGGTCAACATGTATTTAGTTTTGTCCTCTCACAAACTTTAAATAAAGTGTTTCTATGCTGTGACAAAAAAACAACAACACAGACTCTACATTTTTGCAAAACTCCAAAAACGTACGTAGGGCCTATATATTCACTGCAGTTTTCTGCTGAAATACTAGTGACACCAACAAAGTTTATTCCTTATCACACAAATTATGATTACAGGTGCAGATTATCGATCAATAAAAACTTATTTTTGCACGGTTCCTTGCACAATACTATGTCAAGACCTCAAAAGAAACTTGTCATAATACAGTGGATGTCTGCATCACATAAGCAGCTCCAGGTGTATGGCTATTCTGACATACAGTAGTAAACTTGCTCTGGTGCGTTTCCCGTACAACGACGTAACTGCTGCTTAAAGGAACACGCCGACTTTTTGGGACTTTAGCTTATTCACTGTAACCCCCAGAGTTAGATAAGTCCATACATACCCTTCTCATCTCTGTACGTGCCGTAACTCTGTCTAACGCACCCACCGCTAGCCTAGCTTAGCACAAAGACTGGAGGTAAACGGCTCCAGCTAGCATACCGCTCCCAATAAGTGACAAAATAACGCCAACATGTTCCTATTTACATGTTGTGATTTGTATAATCACAGCGTGTACAAATAACAAGGTCACATGAGACACAGCCATCTTCTAACCGTATACATACTGGGAACTATATTCTCAGAAGGCGAAGCTCTGCTACTTCTGCGGAGTGATTTATCTGGATAAATCTGGATCTTCTGAAGGCAATGGGAAGACCATAAGTAAGTCCTCTCATTTTAATTTCAGTATGATGAAATTGTAACTATGACTGAGAAGGTCAATCTCAACATACTGTGCTGTTACCTAAATTATTTCTTAGATGTTATTTATTTATTTAAAAAAAATATTAACTTTTGTTAAGTCATTTGCTCAGTGTCCTCATGCTATTAGCATGTGTGCTATATGGCCATATGTCATGTATTTGATAACTTTTTGCTTAAAAACTCAATCCTGTTACTTTCAGTCCTGTTACTCATATGAAAAATAACAGGAGTGAGTTAAAGTAACAGGAGTGAGTAGAGTCCTCTGTTTTACAGTTAAGTAAAACATTAGTTTTACAATGTGAACACCATACTTCCAGGGAACCAGTCCATCACGAACGACTTAAACGTTTTGTCTTTGTCTTCCTTATATTTTGTAGATGGAGAGAACTCATACTATGCAGGTGCAGAAACACCCACCAATGGCATATTGCAATGGAAGGAGCGAGAGACACCCGCAACCCCCTCTTTTCTCCCTTTTTGTCTTAACTTCCCTCTCTCTCCCTCCCTCTCTCTTCTCCTCTCTCTCCTTCTTTCTATTTCCACCTCCTTCGCTGTGAAGTACTATTAGCACATAGTAGGCCTACATCACTTCAACACAGAAATCTTATGCACACACAGTCATGTACACTCTCTCTCATACACACAGAGCCACTCATTCCTGTTACCAAGTGTTCATTCCTGTTACTACTTTAAAAAAAAAAAAAAAAAAAAAGTTAAACCACTTTTCTTTTCTTTTTTATCAGTTTTGTTTGGTCCATCATTTATACAATTGTTTAATAAATTAAATTATATTTTAAAAAAATTATAAACTTGAGGCTTAGGTCTTCTTTCAAATGAAAAAAAATGGCTTTGTGTTTTTTATTAAAATACACTTTGCCTTAATATATAGTGATTTTTTTGTCACAAATATAAATTATTTGAACATATAACCAACAATTTCTTTAAAATAAACACTTTCTTGTGGGGAAAACAAAGGAATTAATTGACATGATTTTAAACATGCTTTTTAAACGGCACATGAGTTTCAGTAACAGGACTGAAAACATACATCCATCTTCTGCTTAGAAAGCTTGTAAAAAAATAAATAAAGTTGCCTGAGATTGACCAATACACATTTTGAATAGTTAAATATGTGTAGTATTAGATTCAGTGTTCAGAAAAAACATAAAAACTAAAGTTTAATTTTGAAGAGTTACAACATGCAAATGTCACCCATTCGGTGGAATGGCCCTAATGCTGTCAGATGTGTTTAAAGGATTAGTTCACTTCAGAATTAAAGTTTCCTCTTTAATTACGTCATCCAAGATGTTCATGTCTTTCTTTCTTGAGTTGAAAAGAAATTAAGTTTTTTTAAGGGAAAACATTCCAGGATTTTTCTCCATATAGTGGACTTCAATGGGGTCCAACGGGTCGAAGGTTAACGACTGAAGAAAGAAAAACATCTTGGATGATGTGGGGGAGAGTAAATTATCAGGAAACTTTATTCTGAAGTGAAATAATCCTTTATGGTAGACTTTAGTGTAGGTGCTATGTTTGCATTATCCTGTTAGCGCCAATTACCAGACATTTTATTTCCATTTTATTTTCTGAACTTCCATGATACGTACAATAACGTTTCCAGATTTATGTTCATCTGATAAAATGCTTCAGCCGTCACTCACTGGACATTTCACTTTGAAAGAGTAACTTAATATCACACACAGTCAGTTCTATAACTAGATTTTTACATTTTCCAAAGAAACGCAAGTGGTGTTTGCCAATGCACATTTCACCCCCCTCACACACAGAGAAATGGTTCTGTGATACGTTACAGTCATGTACCATCATTAATTTCAATAATTACAATCTCTACAGAGTGTTAATATATGGGGAGAAAGCGAATTCCCATATAGTTATGAGGGTGAGGTGTGGAGTCAACCTCTGACCAGGTTACGTGTGATTGATTCTGTTGCTATATTTTCTCTCTGTCGAAACATTCTCTCAGCAGAGGTTTATGTCATAAAGGCATGAAGAACACAAGGGCCAAGCGGGTGGCCCTCCACACTCAGGCAGACATAAATAATGGATCTACTGACTCGCTGGCCTCAAGGGGAAATGGAAACAAAAGGTTCAATCAATCATTCCAGCCAAGGATATAGTGTGCCGATCTACCGTAATGGCAGCGGATAACCTAAACACACACTTATCTACAGCACAATACTGTCTGTTATGCATGAAAGGAGACCTGAATATGAAATAAAAATGAAATATGCATTTTGATTTGATATTAATATTGATTAGGAAGTTAAATGCAACATCTCATCAAAAATAATCCTTGCAAATTTACATACATACATACATATATATATATATATATTCTAAATGCTCAAAAATGTTTATTTCAAAAATGTAAATGTAATTATTTTCCCCCTAAAGAGGTTATTGAAAGCAATTTTTTAGACCATTAAGATCCTTTTGCAGTGTCTAAATATTTTCAGGATAATAAAGCACATTTTGTCTTATTCTCGTCATAACCATAACGTAAACAAATGTTTCATTACTGTCTTGACATTATTACACATCATAAAAGACAACATTTGCTGTTTATTTTACTATTTTAATTTTACTTCACAGATCAAGAAAGGATTTTAACCCCAGTGAAAAAATGTCATAAAAATAGTATGACAAAACACAAATTACAAAACTAATTAGACTCAAGTCAATACATTATACCATTAAATCGTTAAAATAATTTAAAGGTAAATAAAAAACGAATTTGAAGTCTCTTCTTACTCTGAGGGGGGAAAAATACTTTGTATTGTCAAAGCACTAATTTTTAACATTGATGACAAACACCAATGACATAAAATGAATGGTGATTTAAAGGGAAATAAACCTAGGAAGTATCTGGCATTTTTCTAAATCAAAATTATTATTTTCCTTTTGATTCTAAATGGAAAATGATCTGGATATATTCTTAACATGTTTAAGGAGATTTGATTCACCCTTGTTCAATTGATCATATTCACACATGAAACGTAATAAAACATTTATCAGCTGGACTAAATTGCTAGTTAGTGGAGAAACATTAATGTAACTAGAAGATTTCAAGCGTACTATGACTCAAATATCAGCACACAAAGCTGGGTTGTTTAACACATGCCTACATACTTAACATGTAGCTTCTTCTGAACAAACCGAAAGGAAATAGAACCCGTAACGCACGACAGACACATTGAAAGTGTGTGTTTTAGGAGAGTTTCTGCCCGGACAAGCGCACAGACATGTTGAGGTTTCTGAGAAACAGTTCAGCCGCAGCTCAAAGCTTCCTCACACTCGCAGCGGATGGCAGTAGATTTAGAGTGTGTTTGGCAGGTGGCAGACAGATCACTGTATTTACTCAGTTAAGCTGTCATACACACTACCTGCCTGACACCCGTCCCAGAATCACCCTGATCACATAAAGCTGTCAGCGGAGACAAACTGAAGGCTGAACCTACAGCACCTCCATCAAACCTGAAGCTCATTTGCCTCCTAGTTGCTAGAAATGTAGGGCTGGTGCTACTGGACTCCTGGAATGTGCTGAGAGCACAAACACACACACACACACACACACACACAGATGCTCGCAGGGGTCAGAGGTCATGCCACAATGCCAGACTGCGCAAGGTGTCAGTCAGATGACAGTGTTGATTTTATCTGCGGTCACAGGACATCCAGAAAACCAAGTGTATTTCAGTATAATTGACATTAGTGTGTCATTTGACTGATATAATGAACCGTTTAGTGAACTGTGTCACATTTGACTGATTTACCTCTGTTTAATGCAATATAACTTCAAAACAAAACGTTATATGTTATATGGAACAAAAAATGGAGTTCTACAAAAAAGATTGCTGACTGCAAAACAATTATACATAAAACAATAGTGGATTTAACAATTGAATGTCTAATGTTAAAATATGTTTAATGTAACCTTCTTTATTTAAATACTTTGGTCAATTCAAGAATAATTTATACAATTTATGCAATTTTATATAATTTATTTGAAAGAATGAATAGAGCAGTTTCATGTCTTGTATTGTTCAACTAGTTGAGCTTGATATGGGATTGAGAAATTCATAAGTAATGCATGACTTTTTAGAGAGAGTAATTACTACAGTAATCTAATTACACTGTTGAAGATGTAATTAGTAGCTAGTAATGAATTACTTTTTTAGAGTAACTTATACCTAACACTGATTCAGAGTTGTCTGGTCTCAGTGTTCTCAAACAAACAATATTTAACATTTCATGGAACGTTTTTTTTTTTCTGAATCATTTTAGTTGGACACTCGTCAAACATTTTTAAAATGTTACTTGTTCCAGAACAAGTAGGAAGTTGAACATTTAAAAGCTATGTTCCCATAATGTTTACAAAAATATAAAATGGAAAGTTCCCTTAACGGTAGCATAAAACATTTAGAAATAATGTTTCCATAACTAAATGGGAACATGTTCCTAGAACATATTTTTGTTAGTTGAAACATTATTTCTTGAAAGTTCAGTGATAACCCATACTCTGAGGTTTCAGATCAACTATCTGAAATATATATGAAATGTATTTAGCTAAACCGTGTTTTCTAACACAGGCTCTACTGTATTCAGCCATCATTTCTCAAAGTCTCGTCTCCTGGAGAAGGTTAGGTTAGATGGATAGACCATTAAACACAGCAGGCCGCACACATTCATGTCCGCTAGTTGAAATTAATCACTAACGTTTCACACCCTCGTCCGAGGCAAAGACGTCTAATGTCTAACCCAAAGGGCAATAGACTCCTTAATTTATTCCGCTTATTCTCTTAAAGTGTGAAAAGGCATACTTATTCACGCACGTAACAGTCATGAGCGCAATAATAACACTAACTATCGGTCATTCATTCACAGAAGTGGTGACATAGTTGAGGAGTATTATCGCTCTTTGGTGCAAGAACACCTTACGAGTGTTATGATCAAACTATTCAGACTGAACAACTATGATTTGTTTTGATTGTGAAATGAGAATAACATAAGTGTCACTTCCTGTTGTATGCATTAACAATTAACCATATATATATATAGTGCCTTGCGAAAGTATTCATACCCTTCATTTTCACATCAATCTACACTCCATAAACCATAATAACAAACCGAAAAAACAGATTTGTGACAACTTTGTAAAAGGAAAAACTGAAACGAGTACATTGCATAAGTATTCAAACCCTCAACTCAGTACTTAGTTAAAGCACCTTTACAGCCTCAAGTATTTGTGTGTATGATGTGACAGCTTTGCACAGCTGCATTTGGTGACTTTCTGCCATTCTTCTCCCCAGATCTGCTCAAGCTCTGTCAGGTTGGATGGGGACCGTCGGTGGACAGATATTTTCAGGTTTCTCCAGAGATGTTCGATTGAGTTCAAGCCCAGGACATTCACAGAGTTGTCCATAAGCTACTCTTGTATTGTCTTAGCTGTGTGCTCAGGGTCCTTGTCCTGTTGGAAGCTGAACCTTCTGCCCAGTCTGAGGTTCTGAATGCTCTGGACTCGATTTTCATTAAAGGGATACTTCACCGCTGGAAAGATGAATGTGTATTTAAATTGGGTCATTTATGTAGAAGAAATGTGAAATTATTTTTGAATTTGGAGCTTTCTAGACTGAGAAAAGCCAAAAAAAATTATTTTTGGCTCATGTGGATGAAAGAAAACAACTCCCAGAATGCACTTGCTTCGCTGCCCTACGAGGCCACTCCCAAGCCACGCCTACCGGTTACAGAGGGAAGCTACTAGTTGACTCGAAACTGAAAAGACGCCGTTTTATTGTGAGTCTCCGTGACGAGTCTGCCCGGGATATCGAGATCGCCAAAATGTCCGGGATTCGGCTTTTGCGTTCTACACTCGCCATTCATTATGTTTACTGTGGTGAGCAGGACGAGACTGAGGGGCGCGGGAGAACGGCGCGAGGCCGGTGGCGTGATTACTGATGAGCGAGACGCACCGGTCTCGTATCTCTCACGGAGGAGCGGGAATTTTACTTAGCAATGTTAAAACGCACATCAACCAATCACTTGTTTAGCGTTCATGTAAACACTACATTCAGATTCACCAATCGGAATGAATTCAGTTAGATTGAAACAAAAGGTAATGTAAATAATGAATGGCAACTGTAGAAAGCAAAAGCTGAATCCCGGACATTTTGGACGATCTCGACGGCCGGACATGTCCGGGAAAAAGAGGATGTATGGTAACCCCTACTACTAAGCTTTCTCCACAGAACAAGAGCCTGTTGGCTTACCTTCCAAAGAAAGACGGCTGACACTGTGTACATTCTGTGAGTGAGATCCCACCCTCTATGGGCGGGTTGAAAACATGCGGGACAGCCCCTCCTACTGGCTATAGTCTTTAGCCTCTGGTCAAAAAAATCCTCAGATGACGCAAAATGACGATTTTTGCGTCATCGGAGGATTTTTTCCAGACAAAAAATACATAAATCTCTCATCTCAGGGGGATATGAGGGAGGGAAGCACAGTAATTCGAAAATACTACAGGTTTTCTACGGATACAAAGCTTAATGCTAAATGCTGAAGTATCCCTTTAAGGATATCTCTATATTTTGCTGTGTTAAGCTTTCCTTCTGAAGAGTCCCCAATGAAGCTGCTCCACCATGCTTTACTGTCGGGATGAGCAGTGCCTGGTTTCCTCCATACATGATGCTTGGAACTGAGGTTCATCAGACCTTGAGGGGATTTTTGCAAATTCCAAGTGTGTTTTCATGTGTCTTCACGGCATCTCTGCCATAAAGCCCAGATCAGTGGAGTGTTTGTCCTTCTGTGAGTTTCTCCCATCTCTATATATGATCATGAGCTCAACCAGAGTGACCATCAGCTTCTTGATCACCCTTCTCCATCGATCGCTCAGGTCAGCTCTAGGAAGAGTCCTGGTTGTTACAAACTTCTTCCATTAAGGATTGTGGAATTTGAATGATGGCAGCCACATGCTTCTGTGAACCTTCGATGCAGCAGAATGTTTTGTAGTGTTCCCCAGACCTGCGTCTCAACTCAACCCTGTCTCTGAGCTCTACGGGCCGTTTCTTCGACATCATGGCTTGGTTTTTGCTCTGATATGCATTTTCAGACCTTTCTGTGGCTACGTTTACATGCACAAATTTGTTTCAATCGGACTGAATTCATTCCGACTGATGAATCCGAACGTAGTGTTTTCATGAACGCTAAATATGTGATCGGGTTGGTGTGCGCATTTATATGTCACAAGCCTATGTTACAAACACAACATGTTTACATGTTCTCTCGATCGGATTAGAAAAGGAATAAACCTCTTTCAATCCGTTCGAAATTTAATTTGTATCGAGCTCAGTCGGATCGATTAAGGTGTTTACATGAAGACTTTTCAGTCCGATCGAGCCGTCAATCCCATTACTAACAGATTATTTGGTTGCATATAAACATAGCCATTAATAAGTGTGTCTTTCCAAATCACACCCATTCGACTGGATTTGCACAGGTTAACTCCACTACATCTCCAGTGTAGAAACATCTGCGAGCGAAACTGGAATGGTCCTGAGCTATATCTCAAGTGTCCCAGAAAAGGGTACAGATGCTGTGTAAATATTTCAGGTTTTTTTTTTTTTTTTTTATATAAATTTGCCAAGTTGTCACAATTTTTTTATTTTTTTTTACTTTGTCATTATGGTGAATGGAGTGTAGATTGATGTGGAAAAATTAAGTAAGTAAAGTTGTTAGTTGTTGTTTTGTTTTTAGTATCTTACCTGTGGCAGGTTTTAAATATATATAGTATATCCACACACAACACACACACATGTTAATTGTTTTAGAATTAAAATGGTAATAAATGTTTAATGGCAGGTTTAATTAAAACAATCAGCCCTGCTATAGATCTAAATATTTCCTAAATGATCAATGTATGTTAAATTAACTGTATTTCTTTTTCATTGGTAATAATGGAAAATAACTTTTTAGTTTTTGTGTATATATTTATAAACATACAGTATCTCTCTCTCTCACACACACACACACTCTCTCTCTCTCTCTCTCTCTCTCTCTCACACACACACCCACACACAAGCACTTGAAGTGTTAATCTCAGGTTAAACCAGCCCAGGTGGCGTTTGAGGAATGATTGCCAGCGGCTGCAGACAATGGGCAGGTGATTTAAATGTGGACGGGGCAGAGTTCATCTGTCTCTGTAGAGATCATTAATATAAAGATTGATCTGTCTGTCTGTGTGTGTGTGTGCTGTACCTGTGGGGACTCCAGGAGCTTTAACACAGCTGTAACCTCGTGCTGAAGGAAAGCTGTACGGAGACATGGGTCTTGATCACTGATTAATGCATCACTGAAACATGCTCTATCAACACTGATGCCAGTGAACACACACATTCACATACAGTCGCATATATGAGTAAACGCCAATGGATCTCTTAATATTCTGCTGTATTCCTGCAGTGGAAAATACATTCTGATGCTAAAACATGATTAAGTGATCATCTCAGTACTAAAATAATTCAATAACATTCTAATTTTGAAATCTGTTTTATGTTGCATTTTTAGTTGTTAATTTACTATCATTCCTTTTGTCTATATTGCTAAATATAACTTACTCATCAACATATATTAGACATAGTCTAATATTGCCTATCACATTAATCTGACATCGCTAGCTTTTATCTTAATCGTTATCGCTAGCACAACACGCTAGTATCTCGCTAGCCTGCCATCCGTGCTTGCCATCGCGTGCATGCTCGTGCCTTTTACGAGTCCTTCAAACAACTGTGGTGAGTAGGATCAGTCAACAAACACGGTGAGCAAAGTCTTCTCCTGTTATTGTCACTTGCACTTCGTGTCACATGTATAGCATAGCCATCTCTGTCAGTGGTGAGGACTACACATGTGATAAATGCAGGGAGATAGTCGGGCTGACGGAGAAGATTTCAGAACTAGAGACACGCTTCCAAACTTTAATCGAGGATAGTAAGAATGCAAGGGCTTTAGATAATGTTTTGGATGTGACTAGCTTAGTGAACTCTGTACATTGTTCGGTTCCGGCTGTAGAGCCCGTGCAGCAGGGCAACTGGGTGACCGTGAGACGCTGTAGTCGCCAGACAAAACACAGCTCTTCCGTTCGGATAACAACATTAAACAAGTTCTCCCCTCTCAGTGAAACACCCACTGTGAATCCTGTTGAATGTACCCTAGTTATTGGCGATTCTATTACACGGAACGTGAAAATAGAGCCACCAGCCACCATAGTCACATGTTTGCCAGGAGCCAGAGTGCCTGACATCAAAGCAAATTTAAAAGTGCTGGCAAATGCTAATCGTAAATTCTCTAAGATTATTATTCACGTCGGCGCTTATGATGTTCGACTCCGCCAGTCGGAGATCACCAAAATTAACGTTAAAGAGCTGTGTGAACTCGCAAGTACGATGTCAGGCACTGTGATTTGCTCTGACCCCCTTCCTGTTCGCAGGAGTGATGAGATACTTAGTAGATTGTGTTCACTCAATGGCTGGCTGTCTAAGTGGTTTCCGCAAAATAATATAGAATTCATAGACAATTGGAAAAGTTTTTTGGGCAGACCTGACCTGTTGAAAAGAGATGGTATTCATCCCTCCTGGGATGGTGCTGATCTTCTCTCGAGTAATATGGCACATAGTCTTAGAGCTCAAACATGAATTGGGGCTCAGGTCAGGAAGCAGACAGACTGGCTAAACCGACCGTCTACTAGCTGTCTCACATCACCAAGGTCAGATAAATCCCATCACATAGAGACTCTTTCACCTAGATATCATCATATAGAGACTGTGTCTGTTCCCTGAATTAGGACATACAAAAAACTTCCAAATCTAAGGGAATTTTTTTTTATTGATGTTCAACAAATAAAAAACAGAGATAATACAAATGAGCAAATGATAAAGCTTGGGTTGCTGAATATTCGATCTCTTACTTCAAAAGCCCTTATTATTAATTATATGATTAAAGACTATAACCTAGATGTGCTGTGTTGACAGAAACCTGGCTAAAACCAAACGATTACATGACTTTAAATGAGTCCACCCTGCAAGATTACTGTTATAAACATGAACCTCGTCTAAAATGCAAAGGGGGAGGTGTTGCTGTCATTTATAGTAATATCTTCAGAATTACTAAGAAGTCTAGTTTCAAATATAATTCTTTTGAAGTGTTGGTGCTTAATGTAACAATATATAGTGTAAATGATAAATCACATTTGAGATTTGTGCTGGCTACTGTATAAAGGCCACCAGGGCACATACAGACTTTATCAAATAATTTTCTGACTTTCTATCAGAGTTAGTACTGGCTGCAGATAAAGTCCTAATTGTTGGTGATTTTAATATACATGTAGATAACAAAAAAGATGCATTGGGATTGGCATTTAAATACATTCTTAACTCTATTGGAGTTAGACAACACGTGTCAGGACCCACTCATTGTCGTAATCATACTCTAGATCTAATATTATCACATGGAATCAATGTTGATGCCGTTGAAATTCAGCAGCAGAGCAATGACATCTCAGATCATTATCTGGTCTCGTGTAAACTTCATTTAGCCAAGGCTTCAAAGCTGACTCCGTGTTACAAATATGTTAGACCTATCACTTCTGCCACTAAAAACTGCTTTATTAATAATCTTCCTGATCAGTTTCATCATCTCGGCATCCCAGATAGCTTAGAAGAACTCAATATTGCAACAGAAACTTTTAATTCTCTCTTTTCCAGCACTTTAGACACAGTTGCTCCGTTGCGCTAAAAGAAGATTAAATTAAAATAGTCCAACGCCATGGTACAACGAGCACACTCTGGCCCTTAAGAGAGCAGCCAGAAAAATGGAGCGCAACTGGAAGAAAACAAAACATTTTAGTAGTAGAGTTTAGTATATGTCTGTAGAGGGTTTTTTTTTTTTTTGCATTTCATGGAAAGAAAACACGATTGCGTACATAAAAGTCTTAAAAGCTGCTACATCTGCTTATTTTTCAACCCTGTTAGAAGAAAATAAACAAAACCCTAGGTATTTATTTGAAACAGTGGCTAAACTAACGAAAAATAAAGCTTCAAGCCCAGACGTTTCCAAGCAGCACAGCAGTAATGACTTTATGAACTTCTTCACTTATAAGATTGATAATATCAGGGAGAAAAATACAACTATGCAACCGTCTACTACAGTATCGCATCAGGCAGTGCACTGTAGTCTCCCTGAGGAAAAAATCGATTCATTCATTGCTATAGGAGAGGAAGAATTGTCTAAACTCGTTAAATCATCTAAATCAACAACATGTATGTTAGACCCTATACCGACTAAGCTACTGAAAGAGATGCTTCCAGAGGTCATAGATCCTCTTCTTAATATCATTAGTTCATCTTTGTCATTAGGATACGTACCAGAAACTTTTAAGCTGGCTATGATTAAACAGCTTGTTAAAAACACACACAAATTGATCGTACAGAATGAGTCAATTACAGGCCGATCTCAAATCTACCCTTTCTGTCAAAGATACTAGAAAAGGCAATATATGTTCCTTTTTAGAAAGAAATGATATCTGTGAGGATTTCCAGTCAGGATTTAGACTGTACCATAGTACTGAGACAGCTCTCATTAGAGTCACAAATGATTTGCTCCAATCATCCGATCATGGTTGTATCTCTATTAAGTGTTACTGGATTTTAGTGCTGCATTTGATACCATTGACCACAACATTCTTTGAATAGACTCAAAAATGATGTGGCATTAGTGGAATTGCATTAGCATGGTTTAAATCAAACTTATCTGACCGTTATCAGTTTGTTGCAGTAAATGAAGAAATGTATTATCGATCACAAGTTCAGTATGGCGTACCACAAGGCTCAGTACTAGGACCGTTGCTGTTCACTCTGTACATGCTACCCTTAGGAGATATCATTAGGAAGCATGGCATTAGTTTTCACTGTTATGCTGATGATACTCAGCTCTATATTTCTTCACACCCTGACGAAACTTACCAATTCACAAAATTAACGGAATGCATAGCTGATATAAAAAACTGGATGACTAGCAACTTCCTACTACTTAATTCTGAAAAAACAGAGATTCTAATTATTGGACAAAAAACTTCCTCACGTAATAATCTAGAATACTGTCTAACACTTGATGGCTGCTCTGTCAAGTCTTCGTCGTCGGTTAGGAACCTGGGTGTGCTCTTTGATATCAATCTTTCATTTGAAAGTAACGTGTCTACTATCTGTAAAACCGCATTTATCCATCTTAAAAATATATCTAAATTACGTCATATGCTCTCAATGACAAATGCGGAACAATTAGTTCATGCGTTCATGACCTCAAGGCTAGATTATTGTAATGCTCTACTGGGTGGTTGCCCTGCACGCTTAATAAACAAACTACAGCTGGTCCAAAACACAGCAGCTCGAGTTCTTACCAGAACCAGGAAGTATGACCATATTAGCCCGGTTCTGTCAACACTGCATTGGCTCCCTATTAAACATCGTATACTTTTTAAAATATTGCTGATTACTTACAAAGCACTAAATGGTTTAGCTCCGCAGTACTTGAGCAAGCTCTTAACGCATTATAGTCCTTCACGTCTATTGCGATCTCAAAATTCCGGCCAGTTAATAATACCTAGAATATCAAAATCGACCGCTGGCGGTAGATCCTTTTCCTATTTAGCACCAAAACTTTGGAACAATCTTCCTAACATTGTCGGGGAAGCAGACACACTCTGTCAGTTCAAATCTAGACTAAAAACACATCTCTTTGGCCTAGCATACACAAAACACATTATAGACTTCTATAATTCAATGTTAGGCTGCATAGATTAGGTCAGTTGGAACCAGGAACACTCCCCATAAATCCTGATGTCCTCGTTTAATCATAAGAAGAATGGCGTCTATGCTAATATTAGTCTCTCTGTTTATCCCGAGGTTTACCGCAGTCCGCCGGATTCAGGCTGTATCCAGATCTGATGAAGGACCTGTGCCTGGACACGACGACAACGCAGTCCTGAAGTGTCAACCAGTCTCTCCCCTGTGAAGGCCTCCTTCCCTTCCCTTTACCTCTGTAGAGATTAAAACGTTGTCAAAATAGTTCCGGTTCACATGGCTACTCGGAAGCGATAAATAATTCTGTATTATAAATTTTTAAGGCCAGACAAGTAATTTGTTTAGACAATTTGTAAAGAAAGACTACATGCCTGAGCACATATATATTCAAACGCATACCTATAGACTAAACACGTAATATGCATGTGCACACCGTCAGTGTTTTCACAGGTTTGCGTTTGTAAAATAGTAGAGATAAAATAATAATAACAAAAAAAAAAAACATATATTGTCGACACTGTTGTTGTGCGAATGAGCGGCTGGAGCGTGTTAAGAGTTTTCTTTTAGAACGGTGTCGTTCAAGCGGCCCCTAAGTTAATAACTGATGATCTTTGCAACGGAAGTGAATCAATCAAAACTAACTTTAGCTGGACAATAACTTTATTATAGAGCTGCTGTAAAGCCAAAACAATCTCTGTTACTTTAATTTCCTATTATCTCTGTAAAGCTGCTTTGAAACAGTCCATATTGTTAAAAGCGCTATATAAATGAAGGTGACATATAAACCAACATTTGGTTCCAAACTAAATTAATTTACATTAAATCTTCAACCCTGTTACCCATTCTTAATTTTACAAACTTTATTCATTTAATGTTTTAAATGCGGTAGAAACAAAAAAACAGATATTTTGCAGAGATCAGGATATGTTCCAAATTTGGTAACAGGGTTGAATTTTTTTTTTTTTTTACAAATCTCATAAAATCACTATAGAAATGAAAAATCTTAGTTTAGTCTGTAATAAAGTTTAATGCCTTATTTTATTCTGAAAAGTGATTTTAGTATTTTATAAAGTTTATTAATTTTATGTTTTAGGTTTATTAAATACTTAGCACTTAGAAAATAATGAAATCACACAGATATTCACACATTCCAAAATTTTGGTAACAGGGATGAAAAAAATTGCAAATCTCTTGAAAATAGAAAATGATAAGATCAATTATTTTTGTTGTTTTTAATCCAGTAAAAGGAGTTTGGATGATATATGAATGTACTGAGGTGTTAATGCTCAGAGGTAATACTTGGTTGTTGTAGTTTTTTGGATTAGCTACGCAAAGACAATGGCTTAAAAAAAAAAATCATTTATGCAATGCAATGCTTATATATTGGCCTCTAAGGAGTACTTTTCTCTTCTGGCTGTTAAGTGAATAATTTGCCTTTAACAATATCACAGTCCGTGCATTAGGTGTATGACTTCTATGTGAGAAAAGCATTGAGTGAAAAACAGATTAGGAACACAGTCCGATGAGTTTAATGGCTTTGACAGTGCAAGTGCAGTCAATAACATGCTAATGCTTTTACACAGCTCTTGATAAGAGTCTTTTTATGTCTGTGCTTAAATCAATAAGCTTAAATACAGGCCAGTGAAGGCCAGTTCCTGCGTTGTGTGTGGGGATATGAGTGTGGATCATCATAACACACCATCACATGGTCTCAACACAATATTACACAAGCATCCCAGTGATTCTATTCTATTCTAGAGCTGTACAGTAGCTCAAATGCTGTAAACCATTAACAGCGGGACACAGCATGACGGGGCTGATTTGAAAATGTAATTTCGGAGGTGACATGCCACGCATACATTAAAGCGTTGTTAATAGAGAGCCAATGAAAGCACAAGGTCAGGAGCACCTGACCCGAGAGTCAGTCTCTTAACCTGAGGAATGTCTCAGTCCTCACGTAAGACTTGCCCAAACCAACAGCTAATTATTATGGTAAATCAGGCCAGAGAACAGGTTTTTTGGGAGAGTTCACTGGGCAAGAGGTGACGACATTATAATGCGTCTTGTGTTGTGTCAAAACTACCATTAAATAGCATTCAATCTGAAAGACTAAGAGGATGACTTGGTCTCTATGGAAAAAATGATGCCATAACGCCACCTAGTGGTGGTTTCTGCACTCTTCACGAATATCATCCAATCCAGTCACAGTTTAGAGCACATTGTACAATATTTTTTGGGATACAAGTAATACAGTTTCTTTCTTTGTGGGGGGGATATGTATGATGGCACTACAGTTGTTGTTGTTTTATTAATATCTATAGTCCAATGTACAATCCAGTACAGTACAATACCATTAATATAGGACCATTTATATTAATATAGTAGCCTATTTTGTTTTCTTGCACATTTGTTTTTACACACAACCTGGTAATACCATGGTTTTTAGACGTGTACAAGTTTAGTAGTTTAACAATGCAATGCTTTTTGTTTTTTCATATTCAGTTTTGATGCATGCGCCATGTAATATAGGGGTAACTGCCCCATATGTATTGTGATAGCATTTGTTCAAAAATGCATTGTATTTCCATAATAAAATCTTAAAAAAGCATGGCATCACCATTTTGCATGTACAAAAAAAAAAAAAAAAAGTATTTCTGTGGTACAAACACAGTAAGAACATGGTAAATGTCAAATAAACACTGTGTTTTAGACATGTAACACAGAAATAGTTTTTTTTTTTTTTGTACATGCAAGAAGGTAATATGTATTTCTGTGCATATACCATAGTAATCGTAATAACTGTAGTATTACCATGTTATTACCATTTGATGGTAGCGTAGTTTAAGCAGATCACCAGCTATAAATGACCAGCTAGAACTTAATTATGATTTCCAGTATGATCAGGTGTGTTTTGGTCCTCTCACGCTGGTTTCTGGCTCGCTTGCAACAGTAACCAGCCTGTGCCAGTAACAGACCAGCACTGGCCATCTAAAACCAGTTAGGACTTTAACACAACATCTGGTTTTCTCCATAACTCTCTCCTCTGGCTCATCTAAACACACTTCCACTACAGCAGGAGTGGTTTTAGGATAAATCTGCCTATATTAAAGAGGAAGAGTGAGCGTCTCGTGTGTTCATGCACCCCTGATCATGCGGATGACAGGCCTGTGGCGCTGGGACGGGCAAGAGTTTGAGTGAGTGTAATGAAACCCGCAGACAGGCCAGTCATATTCAGACAAGCCCTGCGAAACACGCGGCTCCAACCAGAACACTTCCACTAAACACAGCGGCGAGTCAAAGGTGAGGATCTGGAGACAGCAGCGAGGGCCGAACACCACGCTTCACTGGCCGACTGTCTCCGACATGCAGAGTTTCAATCACACCATTACCAATTCATCAAAGTTTAAGAAGTGTCCTGACTGAAAAAAGCAGCTGCCAGTCAAACAGGACTAAACACGCATCACAACGCCACAGAACCGCAGCCAATCAAAACGTGCTTGATCATCCATAAACACAGTTTGTAGTCCTAATACCCCAGAGAGAATTAAAGTGCGTTTTCAAATTCATGAGTAAAACACTGTGACTTTCGTGGATTGTAATTACCTTGAAATACCTCAAATGTGAATTTTGATCTGTTTTAAAAGTAGAAGACATTAACTGCTTTAAACATGTTGCTACAACCTGAACTTTACTTAAAGCAAAGCAGACTTTGAACAGAAAACAATACATAGTATGTACAGTACAGTACTTGATTTGACTGGACTAGATTTGGTTGCAAAACGATTTCTGCCCTTGTGAAAAAGACATTTAGCATACTTTTAAAAAGAGTACTTGTTACATAGATAATATACTTTAAAGGGTATACTGAACTGGATACTGATTGTTATGTTTTCAGACACTTAATTGCTAATTAGTTGTTTTAAATTATATTAAATGCAATTAGCCAAACTTTAGTGTTTTTTTTTTTTAAGTAGTAATATGTAATTTCATTATTAATTGTATTCTTTGAAATATAGTAAAAGTGAACTGCAGAATAAGCATTTATGGTAAACTAAAATATACTTTAATTTCTACTAAAAATTAGATGTCAGGTATTTAAATATATAATTTCACATTTGCAAAGATGAAGTTACAATTTAGCACATTTAAAATATAATAATGTTAAATGTAATAATGAATTACAGGCTACAGTCAAAGTTATAATCAAGTGCTTTAGTATGTTACTTTAAAGCACTGCTAAAGTTTATTAAACATTTTAAAATGCACTTTACATTTTTAAGACTTGTTATTAGTCAAGTTTTGTTTCAGGTTGCCTCAAAGTAAAACTCCCTGCAACAATCTTTTATGGTTTTAAAATAAATAAATAAATACATAAATACAATCTAAAAAAGAATGTTCCTATAGAACATTATTATTCGGTTACCAAAAAATAACCAACATAAAGGAACATGGCTCAGTGATCTGAGAAGGATTCTTAACTAGTTTAACCTCTTTAAATTGTGCTTGAAACTGTAGCTAAAACGCTCCTGATCGTAACGGTATCGCTTCTGTCGCGTCACAGGACATAAAGCGTCAGGTTTATCACGATGTAGTGCAGGACGCCCTCTAAGAGACTCAGTTAAAATGATATCTGTGTGATTCGTTTAGTATCTGCCAGTGGTAAGTGGCCTTTGCGGGCTCGGGTTATCCATGTCAGGAGAATGACACTTCCCTCTTGTCCTAACACGTCTAATTGAGGAGCGGCCCTGTATCATTTCCCAGAGTGCTCAGCGGTGATTTGACAGATGGGCCGAGAGTGTAAAAAGCGGGCCAGCCCCCCGCCTGTCAGCTGTCAAAGGCCTGCGCTCCGATCCCCGTCACATGACAACACGGCCCGCCCCACGGCTCGACTCTGAATGGCTAATGAGACCCTGTGGGACACCTTCGCTTGTCCTCTTTTCAGGTGGCAGGGTCATTTGCATGATAGCGGCGAGAGGGAACGAGAGAAAGAGAGAGCAGTGCTCAGTATCGACCTGTGATATTGATCAAGTCATGTGCTCGGCTAATGATGCTCCTTCACTGAACATTTGAACCTGCTCAGAGAGATCATTACCCACCGAAGAACAACCGATACTGATGTACAGCAGCTCACCCTTACTGAAAGATCTGTCAGACCCACAAAAACATCTGACACTGCATTTCTGGAGAAAGAGATGCATTATCTTTCATTGGTAGCACGGGTTAGCTTGTTAGTTGCCGACTTTCTTAGTACCTTCCTTGTCTTAATGTATATGATTCATCGGTGCATGAGATTTACATATTATTATCATAATTTTAGCTGATATCTATGGAAGCTTGTTTACGCCACAGAATAAAAAAAGACTTTTTATCTCACAAATCTGACTTTTATCTCAGAATTGAGTGTTATAAAGTAAGAATTGCAAAATATAAACTCACAATTGTGAGAAATAAAGTAAGACGTAAATTGCAATTGTGAGATAAAAAGTCACAATTACTTTTAAAATGTTTTATTCTGTGGCAGAAACAAGCTTCCATAGATATCAGCTAGCCCATGCTAGGCTACTTAATAATGCTAACCAAATAGCTATCAGGGGTCAAAAGTTAGACTGGTTAAGACTGTTAGCAACATGCTCAAGTGACTGGCATTGAGATAAATGCTAATGCTAATGGCTACATAGCTCACTGCAGGTATTATTGATTTCATTGGTTTTCTCAAACCCTCAAAACGGACCATTCTGTCATCATTTACTCCCCCTTATGTCATTTCAAACCTCTATGACTGTGTGAAACACGAAAAGAAGACATTTTGAAAAACGTCTCATGTCCATATTACACTGAAAGTCAGTGATGAAGTTCAATGTTGTTTGGACCGCAACATTCTTCATAATATCTTATTTTGAGTTCAGCAGAAGAAAGGATGGAAAACAGGTTGGGAACGACATGAAGACGAGTAAATGATGACAGGATTTTCATTTTAAGGTCTACCTCCATTCTGGGATGAAACACTTGTCACCATCCAATCAATTTCCAATAGATTGAATAAAGCACATTATGAAAGTTGAATGGTTAGTACATGCAGTATTTTTTCAACATTTAGAAAACCGAGGTTTAAAAATAACATGAAATAACACTGAACCTCTAATAACATCACTCTGTAATGTTCATAAATATAAAACATTTACAAATATCGGTTTATAAGACTGTCTACAAAGGCTTGCATTCAAAATAAAGCATCTATATCTATACAAAATATAGTAAATAATCTGAATTGTACTCAGACCTATAAAGAATTATCTATTATTATGTTTCGCACTGAATCACACACACACACACCAAAACAGAAGGAGTGTCTGCGCGAGCGCCACAGCTCGGCACGCGTGAAAATGTGCATTAGCATTTTAAAGAGCTTGATTTAATCCCATTAAATCCAGTTAGATTTCATTTCGCACCTTCAATAAAATATCGCCGCCTGCCACGGCGCTGCCTAATGAGGCTTAACAGCCTTTTCATTAAGCAAAGTTATTAAAGGTCTAAACATCAGCGCTCCATCAAACGCAACACTGGAGGCCATGAAGATAAACATTAGGATATGATTTCACACCGTAAGGGATCAAAGCCGTGTGATGCCGCTTACATAAAGGACTGTTTTGTTCCCATATGTTGTCACCGTCTGTAGCGTTTAAAGCTAAACGGACCGCCCCATGCATTGCATTTAACGTCATTTTGGTGAATCGACTTAGAAACTAGCATGGTTTGAGAAACATTTAATACTGCAGTGCAGACTGAAAAGCACAATTGGAAATAGTAAATCATTGGTTTTGGTAAATTAAGCAAGTGTAGTTAGAGGATGATCCCGCTCTGGATCTTTCAGGATGGATGTCAGAGCCTCCAGAGCTTCAACAGTCACAACTAGATGGCCAATAACTTCACTGCTGTCCTGAACGTCCATGACTGCAGCGAGGGACAGGGGAACAGAAGAGAAAGAGAGACAGTTTATGGTCAGGAAGTGGCACTTTCCACAAATAGGGTACAAGTTGTTGTCTCATTATATAAAAAGGCATAAATACCATGTTATTTAGAGAAAGAACCATTACGTGTGTTACATAAACTAATATTACACATTCTAATTTAAACGTGTTACATTTTGGCTTGGTCTTGACTTTTTTGGACTTTATGCAACAATTACTATCATACAATAATAATTCTGACAATCTGTTTAACTGATATTCAATTAATTGTAGAGAATAATTCATTATAATCTCGACCAATGACCAAAAATGACCAAAAATTATAAATGTGCACTCCACCCTGTTACTAATTAAAAAAAAATTATTATTTCATTAAATTCTGCCACCCTGGAAGTGACATGATTTGGATCCTTTCTATAGAATGGTAGAAAGACATGGAAATAACTGCATTACATTTTTTCTTACACAAATTGCATTCATCAAGCTCAGCCATTCAACCCAGTTGCTAAAATTGTATTAACAAAATAAATAATAATAATATTAAAAGTAATAATAATAATAATAATAATAATATTATCATTATATAAACTTATATATGGGAAATATAAGTTTCCATTTAAACCAATTTTTTACAAATCAGAATTTCATCCCAAAATAACTAAACCCTGTTACTTGCACACCTACAACATTATGGCATGCTTTTCATCTTATACATTCTATTATCTTTTTCATGTTTATCTAATGTTTATGGCTATAAATAAAAAAATAAACTGTGTCCCAAGATCTGGTAATAGGGTTGAGATAAAAGGCAAACCTTATATAAATTCAATCCAAAATAAACCAAATCATGTAATATATACAATCTGACCGTCTGAGTTGGACGAACAACAGAGGTTCAGAGGTTAAACATCTTTCCCCGATACTTTCTTGAAAAAAAAGAGTTTTTCAGGTCTTATTTAAAAACCTGAATGTGGAAAGTAACCCAAGATCTGAGATAACATTCTGATTTTCACACTAAACTAAAAACGCTGGTTGTGAGCGGACTGTGTGATGCAAAGTAAAACTCTTACCGCTCAGGCTCACGTCCCTCATGTCTCTGCGTTTGTCCATGATGTCGAGGATTCGCAGGTAGGCCACGCCCACATCCTCACACTCCTCATCCTGCTCTTCCTCTTCAGGAGGGTCACTCACCACCGTGAACTTTATGCTGTCACAGACCATCAAAGAGTTCCTTGCTTATTAAAGTGGTTATTAAAGGGGTTTAGAAAAATAAGGACCATTTTTATAGTTTGCTATGTACAATGTACATGAATAATAATCAAAACTCTCATCATGAGCATAAAACAAAGTTAACTAGTCATTTCAAAGATTTTTTTCTTCCCTTTTTCATAATTTTCCAAATTCTAACATTGTTTATAATGAAATGCTCTTAAAATGCTGATAAACAATGCTGATTTGAGAGGTTTATGTATAATATCATGCTACGAGGAGTGAATGTGCAGAATATTTTTCCTGTTATTCAGTAGAATTCGTTATTGATTTTGAAGCCATTATCCAAGCCTTTCTGAATAAGGTATTGGGCTTCGGGCACATCCCTAGTATTCACAATAACACTGCACTCTACACAACAGAAGACTGCGATCACACTGGAGAAAGAGACTGCAGATGGGAAGGGTCTCACTGCTCTAGTTGTCTGTTCCGGCCCTCCAGCACTGCTCTCAGAGATTGCCGTCTGGCTTGGTTATTCTCCATATCCACATGGATCACTGTCAGAACAATGCATGTTGTTTCAGATTATTTGCTTATACTGATGAATTACTATTACAAGACAATGCCAAATAAACATAATTTGTATAATAATAAAGCTACAGGAACCAGTTATGTGCCCAATATGGTTGTGGAAGCACAATGTTAGCCACAATAAGTTTAAGGACACTTGGTCCAACAGTTATGAGCAAATTAATCCCTATTTTACAACTTTTGACCACTACGAGAAGCTGTTGTGTATGGAAGCTTTTTTTCGCCACAGAATAAAATCTGAGAATTTTTTTTTTTTTTCTCCTCACAATTGCGAATAACATGATGCCATTCTGAATTCAGAATTGTGAGATAAAAAGGTCGCAATTACCTTTTTATTTTTTATCCAGTGGTGGAAACAAGCTTCCATAGTTCTGGAAGGTCGTTCCATCAAAGTTTATGATCAATTTCATTAATTTGTTACAGGTTAACAGAGGTCTGCATTCTTGCGGGACTCAACTTTTGCCAGGCATGATCATCTGATGAAAATATGGTGAATTTCTGAAGAGTATTAAACAGTATAAAATTCAAAGTAATGGGCAGTCAATATGGTTGATAAATGGGTATAATCCAATGAATCTAAATGGAGCAGAGGCATGACTTTAGATCAAGTTACTCAAGATATCAAAAGGGCAGAAATTGAAACCACTCCGTTCATTAAACTGGGAATAAAACCCCAGGAATTGTAGGAAATGTATGTTTTCCATACCAGTGCTTTCCAACTCTGTTCCTTCAGGCATACCAACAGTACACATTTTAGATGTCTTCCTTATCGATCCCATCTATTTGAAATTCTGAAGTTGAATCAGGAGCGTTTGATTAGGAAGAGAATATATGTACTGTGAAAATATGTACTGTTGGTGTGCCTCCAAGAAACCTATTCTAGGCTTTGTTTACATTAATCCAGATACATTTGAAAACAGTGTTTTAATTTTAAAACGCTCTCCATCCACACTATGGTTTTCAAGCAGTTTAATAAGTGCTCACTGAGATGATACCGATAGACCAGAGTCTCAGAGTTCTCACCCTATTCTTCTGGCATGATAATTTAACCCATTCGGACCCTGTGTCCATTACAACGGACATCACATGTCAGCCCCTTTTTGTTTTTTTTACTTCTGGAGAATTTCAACTAGTTTAAAGCCTGCAGTCCATGAGATTGGACGTTTGTCATCCAATCAAATGTCAGTAAAGCTCTGCATGTGGCAATTAAAAAACAAACAAAAAACACTACATTGAAGAGAAGCATGGCAGCACTTCACTCCAAACACAGAAGTAAGCAACATTTTCTATGGCTTTATTTAAAAAAAAAAAAAACGTTTGCCAGTATTTCATAGTTTGTATGTAAAATAGAAAGACTGAACTTATTAATTAAAGTTAAAAATCAATTGTAGAATTCCGAGTTTAAATCAGGATTTTTTCAAATGTGTCTGTCCATTAGAATGTACAGTGGGTTCAAACGCCTGTTACCGAAATCACATGTCCAGTAATGCTGATTGAAATTTCTTATATAAAAAAATACTAATACATTTTTGAAACTATTTAATATGCAGAATATACAGTTCTTGAAGTGCTTGAACATATATAGCTGATCTCAGATGATGCTAAATCTCCAACAATTGGTGAGTGTAGTAGAATGAAAATTAGGGATAGTTAGTTAGTTAAGACGTTTCATACAATTAGATGGCCCTAAATTTATTGAATATTGTTTTATATACAGTTTCATATATTTCCTGTAAAAAATAAATTACATTATAAAACTTGTATGAAGTTGTTTTGTAAGGGACAGTTTTTGGCAATAATTTCAGGGGAGGACAGAGATGAGCCACTACCAGTAGTAGGGAAAGAAACTGAGATTGAGGCAGAGGAAAGTCAGGATCAAGAAGACAGAGAATAAAAGGCAGATGTAGACCCAGTACTTGGAGATTATCCTATTACAAATATCACAAAAAAGAGTGATATTCAGTGGCGTCGTCACACCCGCTTTACCCCAGTAGAAACGACGTGGGAAAGTCCCACCACTGCCCCCCCTGAGCCACTAACACCATACGGCTACTTCAAGCAGTATGATCCAAGTCAGATGTTTGAGCTGATGAGCACAATGACCAATATATATGCAGAACAAGATGGAGTCAGGGGGTATAAACATGCCTCAGCTTCTGAGATTGAAGTCCCTGTCGGTCTACATATGGCAATATGAGTTCTTGGTCTTCCAAGAGTGAGAATGTACTGGACCTCTAGTATCAATATTGGAATTTTCAAGGAAACCATGTCTCGAGATCGTTTTTTTTTTCAACTCCGCTCCAACCTGCATGTTGTGAACAACCATGAGAGGCACTGATGTTTTCTTCAAGGTCAGACCAATCTATGAGTCCATAAGGAAACGCTGTCTGCAGCTACAACTGGAGGAAGATCTCTGTATTGATGAGCAGATTGTGCCTTTCAGGGGAAAACGCTCTGTGCTCCAGTATATCAAAGGGAAACCTACACCATGGGGAGTGAAGATGTATTTCCTCTGTGGCAAAAGTGGGCTTGCTTATGATTTCCTCATCTATCAAGGTGCCACAACAGAGCTTTCTGAGCAAAGCAAAAAGGTTCTAGGGCATGAAGCTTCTGTTGTCTTCCAAAAAATCCATGCTGCTGGAACAGCCACTGAAGACAGACAAGGAAATGTCTAAGAAAACATGGGGAAACCATGATGAAGTTAGAAGTAGGGATGGAAAAGTTGTTCTAGTGAAGTGGTTTGATAACCGCTCTGTTGTGCTGGCCTCCAACTTTGTTGGTGTTGGAGATGAAGGCAAAGTTGCGAGGTGGGATCAGAAAGAGAGGCAGTTTGTGAAGGTCAAGCGTCCAGAGGTTGTGTACAACAAGGGCATAGGAGGGCTGGACAAGCTTGATCAGCTAATCAGCCTTTACAGGATTGATATCAAGTCCCGCAAATGGCCACTGCGCATGATTACTCATGCTTTTGATGTTGCTGTAGTGAACAGCTGGCTTGAGTATCGCAGGGACAATGAATACAAAGGAACTCAGCCACAGAAAATCATGGATCTCCTTGAATTGAAAATGAATGTGACCGAAGTGCTTGTGCGTTCTGGGAAGCCACACGGTTAAAAAAAAAAACGAGGGAGGCCAAGCAATTCTAACGCAACCAGTACCTCACAAACTCCACATTATGAAGCTGGACAACAGAGAGGGGCAAGGGAATGGCGACCAGTTCTTGAAGTCCAAAAAGATATGGTGGACCACTTGCCAAATTATGATACAAAAAAAGAAGCAACAAGATGCAAATTGAAAGTTTGTTCTGGGAAAACACACGTCTTCTGTGATAAATGCAAGGTGCACTACTGCTTTGTGTCACAGAGAAATTGTTTCAAAGATGCACACAGGAAATGACTCTAACGTGACCTCATTGATTGATTACTAGGTTTATTTTGTTATGAATAAACAAATGTGCAATCTATAAAGCAAAAACCTTACAATTAAAGTTGAAATGTTATAATGTTCAAGTTCCCTATCGTAGAGAACTCAACACTGCGTCATTGAAAACGACTCTTTGGGGACACTCCCTTAGCGTGCGCCTCTGAAGTATGAATGAAACTAATCCAATCCTGATTGGTGTTGCGTAATGACGTGTGACAGCATAACCGGATGCATAAAAGTGACGCCGGCACACACACACACATTAGCTTTCGCTCTTCAGCAAGCGCTCTCTGTTGTTGTGTCATATTTGGTGTTGTCTGTCAGTTTATCCCAGAAAATATTATCATGGCAAGTGAACAATTCACAAAGTGTGTGCACCCCTGCCCCAGATATCTTACGGGTGGGGACACACACCAGTTATGTGTGTATTGTTTGGGAGCGCAGCACGCACAGGCAGCTCTCGAGGGGGCTGCCTGTGATCACTGTGAAGCACTCCCTATAAGAGTGCTGTGCTCCCGTCTGGCTGCTTTTAAAGCATCCCCGCGGTTCGGATCCCGCGTCCGTTGAGGCGGCGCGGCAGCTTAGATCGCGGGGATCGCAAAGGGACCTTGCAGATGAGAACGAGACTGCCGAGGCACTTTCTCGTTCATAATCTGAGGGTTCTGTTGCACCCGTTCACGGTGCAGAAGCCCGCACTGCGGCTTCTTCTGCCCGCGACGAGTGCCCGGTGCTGGAGCTATCTGCTTCTGAGGAAGTGGATGTGCTCAGCATCGAAGGCGAGGAACAGGAGTCATACTCGCCGGCTCATGTTCCCGCTTATGAGGAGCTAGTAGAGGTTGTGACGCGTGCTGTGGCCAGACTCAACATCAGCTGGCCACAAAATAAGCAGGATGATCCTTGTCGAAGCAAGCTAGACGAGAGATTCCTGCAGCACAGATCACAACCTCAGCGCCGGGGTTTGCCGTTTTTCCCAGATCTACATAAAGAGATCTCCAGATCCTGGGAAAAACCCCACTCTTCGCGCATCTTATCACCTACTTTATCTCTCTATAGTAATGTGGTGGATGCGAGAGAGTTGGGATATGGCAAGATGCCGCAAATGGAGGAAGCTTTAGCGAGCTATCTTTCTCCTGAAGCGGCATCTTCGCTTAAACCAGTGCAGAAGTGTCCCTGCACGGTTTGCTGGGCGACGCTGCCCAGCAAACCATGCAGGGACACTTCTGCACTGGTTGGACGGGCTTATATGGCAGCTGGTCAGGCTGGTTCGTGTTTGCACTCAATGGCAATTTTGCAAGCGTACCAGGCTGACCTCCTTAAAGACCTGGATGAGGGCGAGGGACCGACTCCTGCGGATATCGCAGAATTGAGAAGAGCCACAGATTTGTCTCTCCGGGCCACTAAAGAGACCCGTTATCGGCTCTATGGCAGCTATGGTGGCCACGGAGAGACATCTGTGGCTGAATTTGTTGTGTATTAAGGAGAAAGATTAATCCTTTCTGCTGGACGCACCGCTATCGCCTTCTGGCCTGTTCGGCGACGCAGTCACTACTGTCGTCGACAGGTTTCAGGAGGCGAAAAAGCAATATACATTAATATATATAACATGATATTATTTAGATTTTTATTTTATTTAAATTACTATTATTATCATAATTAGATAGGCTAGGCTATCTTTGCAACAAAAACAGAAGAGACAAGCATTATTTCTGCCATCTGTAGCCCGAAAATCATTGCCTGTCCTTTGGTTTTGTATAATAGTAACTTACACAACTACATTTGGATTATTAGACAATGTCGAAATAAAGTGAATCTGCAGAGTTTGCATTCGCATTACTGCACACACATTACCGCGGGATGGCGGGTGTTCATTTCATAAACTGTGGACAATGGTAGCTTATTTAATGTTTAAAATAATGTATATGTCCAAAAAACGGGTAATGTCATACTTTGTAGTTGTGCTATCGTGGCGTAATAATCTGTTTAGTTGTAAAATGTATTACCTGAATGAAATGAAATCTAATGTATCGTCCTGTGGAATCATTCATTCACAGACAGCTTACGAAGATGTTCAACTAATAAAGATCTTCATCACTGGCAAAAATATGATGCATTTGCAGATTTGCTTTCACTTAACTGTACTGTAGGTCCATGGCCATTTCATCTAACACTCTTGATGTTCTTAAATCTTCCAGTTACGACTCCGAGTCGAGTGTGAATTGAAAGCGCTTCAGACGATTCAGTGCGTGCAGGAACTGAACAGATCATTCAAACCGATTCGCGAACCGATTTAGACAGATCTGCCAACTTGTTTGATGAAGTCTTTGAACAGAATTGACTCAAAAGAGTGATTCATTTGTGAATTGAGCATCGCTCATGCCCAGAAAAAAGATACAGCGCACTTGGTATAAACTAGGCATTTAACAACATGTATTGCATTAAAATAAAGTAACGAGAGGAACGTCGCCCAACGTAACGAAGTAAAAGTACAGTTTTTTCATTAGAAATGTACTCGAGTTCTCACAAAGTACCCACATTTAACGGGTAGGGTTATTTTCAGACAGAAATGTTGTTCCAGTCTTTCTTGGCAATATCACGGTGACCAGGTACAATATGCGTCACATTGTCTACAATATGCGTTATTGTCTTCAAATATCTCCATTTTCACTGTCCACACTATAATGCAAAAGCACGGTTTTCAAATTTATATACGTGGAAGAGCATCTTCAAAAATCTCAGTTTTCGCAGAAAGAAAAATTCTACCCTCAGTGCCAAAATTCATAGAGAACAAGATGCAAGATTCAAATATATCTGGATTACTGCAGACTTAGCCCTAGACTAAAGCAGAAAAATGTAACTTCAAACTTATGGTGGCTCTAGGAGGTTTGAGGTGTAGAACCCCAAATTGGTCAGAAGAAAGTTTAGACATGTCTTAATTAATGCACCAATTTTCACAATATTTCACCATGCGGTTTAAGAAGCTGCCATAGACATAGAGAACAGAAAAAAGTAGAATAAACACAACGGCTGGTATTGCATGGATATGTTGTTCACCATTGCTGAAGTTGTAGGAGAGACAGTGTCCAGGCAGTGGCTTCTTTAGGGACAGCGGGGTCTCGACTGACGGCAGGCCCAGGAAACAGTACTCCACAAACAGCCGGACGATCCCACTGTCTTCTGCCACTCTCGAGCCTGGCTTCAGACTCAGAGAAACGATCTCCACACGAATGCACTCGGACGTCTGGTGGAGCAAAGCATCACATGACCTTATCACAACTGACATTCAACCTCACGCCAACTGACATGGTGAGACACGCTCTGAATCTTCAGGGACTCAATCACTCTCAACATCTGACAGAACATCCACCAAGAATATTCCACCGTTTGAAATGATGGACACTGGACAAACTACATCTCTTTCCTAATGCGGACTTGTAACCTGCAGGGCATAGTTCTCTGATAATGATGTGGGCTGGAGACGTGTTGTCTATCTGTGTACCATTTGATTCAATCTGTCAAACATGCTGTCCACATTGATGGAGTTTTTAGGCCATTAAGTTTGTGCTGACAGCAGTCATTAGATCTCTGTTCCTTTCACTCCTCTTGAGCTAACATTAAGCTGACCATTTAAATCCTTGAACTTACATCACCCTTTTTACATTAGTGAACTGTCTGCTTACACAGGCTAAATTCATCACTAAAACATCTTCATTTAAAACGACACTTCATCAGTAAGGAATGAAAAATACAATATCCTCCTGCGACCCAGCAATTCATTTCTGTCCTGTGTTGAGGATGTGCATTTCTCTGAGACGATACACAACATCGTTTTGTCAGAGATACCAAATATTTGGGTATTTTTTCTATAATAATTTCAGTTACACTTTAGATTAGGGTCCAATTCCATGATTAACTAACTGCAACCTTTGCCACTATAAACTCCTAATTACTGTTTAATAGTTAGTAAGGAAGTTGTTAAGTTTAGGTATTGGGTGATTGAGGGATGTAGAATATGGTCATGCAGAATAAGGCATTAATATGTGTTTTATAAGTACTAATAAACAGCCAATATCCTAGTAATATGCATTATTTTAAGCAACTAGTTAATAGTGAGAATTTTAACCTAAACTAAAGTGTTTCTACAATTTCCTCTCTGTGGTTTTTAAACATTGTGTAAGTTAGTGGAAGGTGACATTTATGTGCAGAACAATGTATTAATTAATACATTAATTTTGATGAAATGCTTATGGGAACCAATGCATATAAAAATAGAAGTTTGAGGTTAGAAAGTTTTCTAAAAGAAGTATTTTATGCTCACCAAGGATGCATTTATTTGATAAAAAAAATACAGTGAATACAGTAATAATGTGAAATAATATTATAATTTATAAATTTCTATTTTAATGTATTTTAAAATGTAATCCCTATAATGGCAAAGCTGAATTTTCAGCATCATCAACAGTCTTCAGTGTCAGTATCATTCAGAAATCATTCTAATATGCCCGAGAAACATTTATTATCAACATCACATATGAAATGGTTATTCTGCCTAATATTGTGGAAACCATGATACATTTTTGTAGGATTATTTTAAAAGAAAAACAATTTTTTATTTGACATAGAAATGGTTTGCAACAATGTAAAAGTCTTTACTGTTACCGTTGATCAACTGAATGCATTGTTAAGAACTACTGAACGCCTGGTTGATTTGTTAAACATGCAGTGGCATACCTGTTTCTTCTGTTGTGTGCTCTGAGCAGGAACAATGCAGTCATCGCTGTCATCCTCTTCATCCTCATCAACCTCACCCTGTACGCCTGCAGAGAACAGATCCGTGTTATGGTCAGCTGGTGATCGAGAACGTTACGCACTGGCAGATCATTAGATGAATCGTTCCTAGTCTCATTTCATATGGAAGGTGTTCGTGAAGGAATTGTTTGTTTTCTTGTCGTCCATCTCTCGCTGTGGTCTCAGCGGCCCGCGCCAGGTAAGAGAGAGAGATGTTAGACATGAACACTTTAAAGACAGCCTCTTGGCCAAGGTCAACACACATTAACATTTATGTTGTTGGGTGTCAACAGGAAACACATCAGATTATTGGCAGCAGCAAATGAAATATTAATGATTCTCATCTCATTGGAAAAACAATAGCACAGCTGCTTCCTCATATGAAACTGAATACTAACGCTCAGCATTAAGCACTGGTTTACCAAAACATTCATATGTGGCTCTACTGAATACAAGTTCTACTAAGGGCCGAAGCACAGGGGCCCTTCCTGCACACAATAACACAAACACATTTATTCTAGAAGCAGCTTATGTGTGTGCTAACATGGAAGCTAATTTGAGGTTAACTTAAACACTGAACCTGAAGCCTTCATTAAAAAAAGAAGTTCTGTTATTATTTATTCCGCACATACAGTATATGACTTTCTTTCTTCTGTGAAACAGAAAATGAGATGTTTTGAATAATGCTCAAGCTGCTCTTTTCCATGAATGTTGAATTGGGGACAAATACTCTAACAATTATAACATAACAATGAGTTTTGATAATGGCAGAGGAAATTACAATCATACTTCTGCTTTTTGTCCATCCCCCATCATATTCAATGTATGGAAAATAGCAGCATGAACATTGTTCAAAACATCTACTTTTGTGATTCAAAGAGGAAATGAAGACTTTGAATTTGGAATGACATGAAGGTGAGTAAATAACCAATAAACAAACAAACAACATGACTTAAAATTATTTTTGCATTATTTCAGCACTAAAATGATTTTAATAAAAATGATTTTATAACTTAATTAATATACTAAAATCCCTGAAAATCGTTTAAAGCCAATTAGAAATCAAACAAGGCCATTTTTACTTAGCATATATTTTTATTATATAATAAAAAAAAAATATTATTATTATTCATTATTATTAATAATATAATTCATAAATGTCCCTGGCCTTATTGCCCTCAATTTATCAGCAAAAAACAGATGACATGACTTTTCAGAGTGAGGAAAAATAAAATTAACCAAAAATATCATAACCTGACAGTCACAGACAGTCAATCAGATGCAGATGAAACCCATACATTATTTCTTGCTGAATATTCCGTATCACATTGCAGAAGGTACATGCTTATGTCTAAAGTCTTTGAGGATGTTTATGTTTTAGTAACACACAGTACACACACACACACACACACACACCTGTTTGTGGCTCTTGCAGCTCTTCGGAAATCTCAGACTCGTCAGATTGAGAGCTGGCGGTGATCACCTGACCCTCAGAGAAATGAGACTCTTCCTCATCCTCTTCCTCGCTGACTGCAGTGGCCTGTCCTGCATCCATCACTATGATGGTCTGAGGAACACAGTGTGACATTGTTTATTCCTGAACTCTTTTTCCTTGTAAATGTCACAGTTTTTTAGCGTACCTTAGGCACAGGGGTGACAGATGATCTTGTCTCTTTATAATCATCATCAGAGGCTGTAGTCTGCTCCATCTTGAGACCATTAATACACACAAAATACATACTCAAAACACCATATACACCAAATGGTACGGGTTTATACTCAGGTTATTTAAAACCTAAATTTGAGTACTAGAGTACTAGTACTGATGCTTGATTTGGCAAACATTACTAATGAAACCAGAGCAGACTTTTCTTTTACCTGTTTTTCAAGCTCAGTGACGTCCACAAAAGACACTCTTTTAGCAGTTGATTTTGGTAGAGTTCGCTGTCTGGGTTTGGGCAATGGAGTCTAGAATGAAGAGCAAGAAAAAGAATATATTCTACAATGACGAAACCAGAAAAAGCATTCAGCATTGATTTATGTATGACCCTGGATGCTGATTGGTCGATACAATGCTCCAACTGTGCTAAAACACCCAATAGTTTTTATAATAATAAAAAACACCTGTTCACCACCTACAGTGCGTAGTGACCCATAGTGGGCAATTATTTTCTATATATTACACACTGTATTATATGCTGTATCAACTTTTATGCATTCAGTTACAGCACCTTTAAACAGTCAATAGGATTTGGGCATGGCATCACCTCAGAAACAGTGGGCTGAGGCATTAGCGGAGGGTCATTGGCCATCAGCTGTGTCTCTGTCTGTGTTTTCTCCTTGTCTTGTGATGTCAGTCTCTCTGTTTTCTCCTTGTCTTGTGATGTTGTCTCCTTGTCTTGTGATGTCCGTCTCTCTGTTTTCTCCTTGTCTTGTGATGTCTGTCTCTCTGGTGTCATCCTGCTGGTGATCTTGGTCTGTTGTGTGGTGAGAGCTGAGGATGATGGAGGGAGGTACGTGAACTTCCATTTCAGCGTCACACTGATTTGGCCACTGGGGAGTCCAGCAGGGTCTGTAAGCTCAAACATACCTTAAAAAAATACAAAAATGACAAAAAAAATTAATATTAAAAGGTATCTATATGCTGAAAAATAAATAAATAAAATTCTTAATCAGCATTCTTGCCATAATTTCCCACACAAAAAAATATATCTAAACATATCTAAAGTTTAAAAATTCTTAATAGAATAAATAAAAATAGATCAATCCAAAAAGAATGTTTAACTAAATGATCTTAATGCTCACTAACAAGACCTAAAAGCTCTTTAACTTCTGAAAATCAATCAAATTCATTCTATGTAAAATGATATCATTATGACCTATTGTTTGTCCTACCAGTGATGGTTTCATCGTGTGCCAGCGAGATGAGCGGCACTCTGGCCTTCCCCAGATACAGCTGGTTCTCATCATCTAAATCATCAAACACATACAACACCAGAGCCTCTGACCTCAGAAACGCATCAAGGTCAGAGTTCATGGCCAATGGGAAGACCGTGTGATCTTCAAACTGTGGCTCATTGGTGGAGGATATGATTGGGGTATCATGGTCAGGGAAGTCATAGAGTTTGTAGAGGACGTAGGGGCTGGGTTGAGTGTGAGGAGCTCTGGATTTGAGATTACAGCATAAGTGTACAGTGACGTTTAGTTCATTAAGATCACCATCCATCAATGATGAGGAACTGGCGACAGGAACCGATAAAGCCTGAAAAATAAAGTAAAAAGATCAAGTAATTTTGGTATGTGTAAAAGTAGGAAACCATGCAAGGAAACCGGTGAATAAACAGTACCTGGCTGTCTCTCATGCTTGTGTTGAGGTAACCAAGTGCTTTGACTCTCTCCTTATAAAGGCGAATGGCTTGTTCCATAGGAACTCTCAGTTTGAGCCAGTACTCTAGAGTACCAAACACCTGGATCTCATCTGTAACACCTACAAACAGATGGAGAGCACTTTTTGATAGTTGTATGGTGCTTTTTCTTAGAGTTAAGAGCATCTTAATAACCAGAAGAAACTTCTTCGACTATAAAGAACATTTTATGCATTGAAAAGTTTCCATGAATGTTAAAGGTTCTTCAAGGAACCATAAATGTCAATAAAGAACCTTTATTTTTGGCATTCTGCTAAACGTCGCTTTTCTGTGCTCCTCAAAAGAAAAAAGTCATATATAACCGGGGTGTCCAAACCTGCTCCAGTAGGGCCACTGTCCTGCAGAGTTCGGCTCCAACTTTCCTCAACACCTGCCTGGAAGTTTCTAGTATGCCTAGTAAGGCCTTGATTAGATGGTTCAGGTGTGTTTAATTGGGGCTGGAGATAAACTCAGTGGCCCTTAGCAGGATTGAACACAAGTGTCATAGAAGTTTGGAACTACAAAAACGGTAGGGCTGCACAAAATCACCTGAAATCGTGATTTGGCTTAGTGCGATTATTAAATCCTTAATTAATTTTTTATTATATATTTAAATGCACAGCATGTTAGTGAAGAGCGGCTCTGTGATCAGTAGTAAATGCTGCTCATCCTTTGAAAGCACTGCGAGTTTAAGTTTTTAAATCGCAAATCGTAATTTTAACCAGAATTGGTTTTTAATAAAATGTGCAATTAGATTTTTTCCCCAAATCGTGCAGCCTTAAAAAATGGCGAGTACATTTTCAGTTTTGAGTGAACATTTCCTTAGATATCAACCAAAAAAACACCCATTTTGGTCGAACTCAATGTCAACAGACAGTCGAAAGACTCACCGACTAACTGAATGGTGCCAAACACCTTCCCATCTCGTTCCAGCAGTTGATTTAACCTGAGCTGACCAGCGGCCACCGTGCGGAAACTCAACCCCTCGGCGAGCTGCACCTCCACGGTGACAGAGCTGGTGTGGAGATAGTTCAAAAAGAGCTCATTCACTCTCACCAGATATTGAGAAGTGAAGCTGTACGCTGGACGGGCACCTCGCACCACAGCGGTGGACTGCAGCTCGAAGTCGTAGAAGGCATATGTGCAGAAGGTGGACGGATCTCTGTCCTTTAGACCCGCTACAGCTTCAGGAGCGAACTGCGCTCTCCCCAAGTGGATTTCCAGAAGGTTCTCGCCTCGAGCCAAGTGGAGGGGTCCATCAAACTCATCTGTGACGTCATCACTGGTGACATCAGGTCTGAAAACATGGGTCTTGGTTCCATACGCAATGTCTTTCAGCTGGGCTGGAAGGACACAGGAAGAATTAGTTTTACTAAGCACTAGTTAGTTTGGGAAACACTGGGAATCGGAAGATCATGTTTTGGATGCAGCTAAACCTTCAAGTTTCTTAATCTTGGCAGCTCTCATGTCCAGAAGCTGAGCCAGCTTCTCCGTCTTCAATTCACATTCAAGTTTCAGATCGTCCATCGTGCGAGTGACCACTTCAACTTCAGCCTATAACAACATAGATGTTTAAATGCATTAGCCTTATGTGACCAATATCTGTATATGGAGAAGTTAACATGAAATTAAGTTTGTAACCCAATGTTGCAATAGAGACCTGCTCATTCGAGTCTAAGTCCAGACCTAGACCTTAATAGGTTGAGTCCGACTCGTGTCCAAGTCAAGACCGAGACCCTGAAAATATGGTCTTGAGCTCAGACTCAAACTGACTCTACAACACTGCTCCATAATGTGGTGTATTTTCAAAAGATAAAATGTAGGGCATGACCTATTTATCCACTGGGAATCGATTTAATTGTGAAAAGTGGGCGTTCAATACCAAAATTGAGTCTAATTTGGAGCTAAATGTGACTTTGCAGTTGATAGTGCACCTACTTTTGAGGAGGCTGACAAAGACATGGAGGCTGAAGGTCAATTTAATCTTCAAGTGCATCTTGACATATTGCCAACAGTAACGCTTCTTTCAAATCTATTGTTATTTTCTATTATTTCTAAAATAATTATTACATTAAAGTTAACCAGCAACACCAGCATTGTGTTAATCCAGTAAAGATGATCGATTATGATTTCATGTTAACTTCTGGATAAAAGATAGTGATTGTCAGAGGATTATCTATAAGGTCTGTTAGACTTTCAGTGTAAGGATTGATCAAACCTGATAGTCTTTATTGATCTTGTGTTGGATGATGAGCATGTTCCTGGTCTTCTCCAGCTCTTGAATGGTCTCAGCATGAGTGGCCTGCATTTCCCTCAGAGATCGTTCCACGTCCACTTTCACATCTTCTTCCACCTTCTCCAGGAAGCCAAGCTCTCCACTCTTCTGACTCCTACGAGTCTAAATGGGCATTAAAAATAAATAAAAAAAAGACAGTGAAAAACAATGACAATTTCTATACAAGATCAAGTTTAGCAGTGCACTACTGTTCAAAAGTTTGGGGTGGGTATGATTTTTTTTATGTTTTTGAAAGAATTTGTAAAAATAACTGCAAGCAGCAATTATCGGGGCCAAGCACAAATAACACGATGAGTCATGCCAACATGACTGGGAGCATCAGACCAACTGCAACAACAAGCAATTAAAGATATTTTAAGATGATTTTAGGCAAAATGGCTGAAAAATCATAAATATAGTCTCTAGTAATTTGATTTAATGGTTTATCACTTTTGACCAATAGGTGGCGTTGTTACCAAATTGATGCATTGTTGTCAGTGTGAGGTGACATTGACACATGCACAGTTTGGTGTCAATATGCCAAAGCATTGCAAATATACAGCCTCAGAGTTGTTTTAGCATCATGCCATCAAATGTGTTGCTGCGGTATACAAAAACAGTTTGGTGTATCGACATGGTCTGAAGATGATATGATTCGATTTTTGTGTAAATTGGACAAACGGTCTAGGAGGAGATTGAAAAAGTAGAAAGAAAAAATCTAAATGGTGGACAGGAAGTTTGGCCGACTATGGCAAAATTGGTATCTATGGTCTCGGCATGACCCACAAGGTTATAATGACCACAAGGTGGCACTGCCTCGAAACTTTTTGAGTACCTGAAGGGCACGGTTCCAAAGACACATACCGAGTTTCATAACTATACGCTAATGCGTTCTTAAATATTACATTTTACGTCAAAATTCTAAATGGCCGACACCCAAAATGGCCGATATAGGAAAATTGGGCATTGTTCGACTTGGCATGCTTCACTCAATCTAAATGTCCATTTTTATTCTGACCACTAGGTGGCACTGTGCCAAAACTGTGCAGGTAACCTCAGGTCATGGTTGTCATAACACACACCAAGTTTGGTCAGAATACGCTAAAGCGTTACAGAGATATAGCCACGCGTTCATTTTGGCGGGCACTTCATCAAATTCGTTCACATGTTATTTAGAGAACGGCTTGACGAATCAACTTGAATTCCATAACTTTTTGCCAGCATGGTCTGAAGATGATCTGGCTTAATTTTGATGAAAATCAGAGCAATGGCCTAGGAGTTGTTCGAAAAAGTAGGTTATTTGGTAAATTCAAAATTTTCATGATGGGAAATGACGTCATATGGTCAATCGAATCGTCTTGAGCCAAGGAATCAGAGCCAAGGAATTTCTAGTTTCTACAGTTCATAAGTTATTAGCATAAACGTAAGAGCAACTTTGGACAATTGGTGGCGCTGGAGCGATTGAGTTGGAGACTCCAAATTTGCTATGGTGACAGTTCAGACTGTCCTCTATCAGTGTGTCATATTTCATAACTTTCCCACAAGTGGTTCTATGGGCTAGCATAGACTTGCAGAGAGGATGAATAATAAAAAGTAGAATGCCAACGATTACAATAGGTGCGTTCGGTGCTTAATTAGTTTGGTAGATTCAAATGTACAGTATTTACCTTGATAAGCATCAGGGCTTCACTGAGTTCAGCTGCATCTATTTCACTTTCCTTTAGAGAGAAGTATCAGATTCAGGCATCAAATAAAACCATCTGTATTGTTTTCATTTTTGTTTGTTTTTTGTAAATGGCAACTTTTTTTATGGGTGAACTATTCCTTCAAATGACTGTTTAATCTCTATTGCTACAAATATTAGACTTTACCTTGGTAAAGAACTTCATGCGATCTTTAATTTCATCCAGTTGTTGTTTCTGCTCCAGGTAACGCAGTTGAAGTTGCTTGTTTTCTTGCATCAGTTTTTCATTTACATCTTCAGTGAAAATAAACCAACAATGAGTCGACACACACCAGCCGTTTAAAGCAGCTGCAGTCGTGTGTGCGGTTACCTCTCTCTGCCTTGATCTTATCCAGGATCTGGTTTTTATCAGTGAGGTCAGATTTTAAAGCCGTCTCCAGCTGGACGACCTGCAGTTTGAGCTGCTGTTCTCGAATTCTCCATTTCTGCTCCTGACTCACATCAAACGCACTATTGCAACAGGAAAAAAACTCATTCAGAGCAGAACGCTCCCACACAATGATAGGGATTTGTTTCAATTCTTCTTAATGCATGAGCAATTATAATTAATAGTGATACGTTAGCAAACAACACTAGTCAGTAGTATACTACTCCTTTTTTATCTTTTTTTACCTTTTCACAAATTTATCACAGTTTTCCTTGAGCAAGTCTCTCTCCTTTTCCAAATCTTGGATTCTCTCTTGTAACTGAAGAAAGACAAAAAAACAAATCAATTGGTAAACTTTGAAAACATTTTCGATATCTTAAAAAATAAAAATGAAATATATACGTTAAGTATTTTTCCACCTTTAACATATATAGGTGGAAAAACACTTAACATCAAATCACCAAAATTACACATTTATTATACAATTATTAAGCAATTATAAATCTTAAATATTCGACTTCATTCACTGCACTGCAGTCTGCTGCGATGCTCAACTATAGTGAAGTGTGTGTGTGTGTGTGTGTGTGTGTGTGTGTGTGTGTGTGTGTGTGTTGGCAGCTGCACCTCTTGCGCGTGTCTCTGGTCTAGAACTCTGCTCTGAATCTGTGTCTCCAGCTGTAAACTCTTCATCCTCTCCTCCTTCATCTGTCGACTCACTTCCTCCACCTTCAGCAGCGCCGCATCATGACTGGCCTTCAGAGTCTTCATGCTCTGCAGAAACAAACGCCTGCTATTGACATGAGCACCAGCAGAGGCACTACAGCCCTTTAACGGCTGCATGACAGATCAATCAAATATGATAACATATGACATATATGAGCATTTAATGGTTGAATTTTAAATATAACATTTTGATAAAAATGTTTTAAAAAAACACACACATTTCAAAATATTTTTGAAATATTTTTTAGCCAAATATGCATGCATGTATTTATTAATTGATTTAAATTTAGGACATTTTATTTACAATTTTTTAAGATGACACTTCACTGTGTTCAAAATGTTGAGCTGAAAGAAGTCTCTATGGAAGCTCATTTCCACCCCATAAGCAAAAAAATAAAAATCATGCTTTAATAAACCTTTATGATGACATAAAAACGTCTAAATTATGACATTTACTAACTATGAAATTACATAATTACAATTACTACGTTCTCATCTCATAAATATGGCATAATGTGTCATAATTTAAACTTTTTATGTCATAATTATAATTTACAAAAGCGTGATTTTTTTTTTGAAGTGGCAGAAATGAGTCTTTTATACTTACGGAGGATACATTTAATTGAGCAAAAATACAGTAAAACATCATATACATAAAACAGTAAATATTATTTCATTTTAAAACATTTTTTTATTTTCATATATGTTAAAAGTGTAATTTATTCCTGTGATCAAAGCTGAATTTTCAGCATAATTTCTCAAGTCTTCAGTGTCACGTGATCCTTCAGAAATCACTCGTATATGATGATTTGAGGATCAAGAAACATTTATGATTATTATCAATGAAAACAGTTGTGCTATTTAATATTTTTGTGGAAACCGTGATACATTTTTTTCAGAATTCTTTGATGAATATAGTTCAAAAGAAAAGCATTTATTTGAAATATTATTTGTTGTAGCAATATAAATGTCTTTACTGTAATTTTTTTATTTTTTTCATAATTTAATGCATCCTTGCTGAATAAAAGTATTAATTTCTATAATTATTATTATTATTATTTTTAAATCCTACTGACCCCAAACTATTGAAGTCATGTGCATACACATGCTATCACACAATGTGTGTCAGAATACATTGAGGCGCAAAGAATCCGGGAAAAAGCAGGGAACATACTCCGCAATTATAACAACAGATATATTATCATCAGCCAATTATAGTTGATCTTTTTGACACCAGGGTCCCTGACGGTCACTCGTACCTCCTGTTGCTGTAGAAATCTGCTCTCCAGCACTGTGAGTGCGTTTCCTTTCTCAGATACCAGCTTTTGTAGTTTGATCATCTCTACATTATCCTTTATAGTTAACCTGTAAAACACGATTTACAATTCAAACTCTATGCGTTCATATTAATATTCTATCACAGCAATCCCTGAAGAGAGGACCGCACCTCTGTCCACCAGCCTGATGCTCTCTCATCTGGAGGAGTGACTCCTCAAACTCTCTCTCTCTCCTCTTCAGCTGATCTCTCAACACCTCTGCTGATCTCTCCATCTCCTCCAGCTGAGCTTGCTGGATCTCAGTCACGTTCTCCCTGCGATCACGTAAAACAGCCGACAGATGTGTAATCTCCTTTCTTTCAGCATGTGTGGGTCTGTGAACAGACTGTGCATCACTCACAGGTTGCGGATCTCAGCACGGGCCTCATCCAGCAGACTGTGTCCATAGCGGGGCAACAAACCCTGGGGCGGTTTTGCACTCATTTCCCCTTCAACATGCCTGATACCTTTGAATAAAAAATAAATATATACATATATATAAACACAACAGACCCATATTTTGTAGCATACTTTAAATATAAGACATTTATAATTTTCTCCAGTAGCTCTGTTTTTACACATCCTAGGAAATACTCAAAGGATCCTTTAAGAATAGCTGTAGAATTTATCAAAATATTATCACCCTCAACCAAGCGATTATTGAATTAGAATAGAATAGGATATAAAATAACATATTACAGAAGAGAAAATAGTAGAATTAAAATAGAACACAGAATATAAATTGCAGAATAGAATTATGGCAAAATATGGCAGAAATAGACTACAAAATATAACATAGATAATAAAATAGAATATAGTAAAGAACAGAACAGAATACAGAACAGAAACTGAATTGCAGTACAGAACAGAAAAAAATTGATTGTGGAATATAGATTACAGAATGTGGTGTAATGGAATAGACTATAACAACATGATAGAATAAAATGCAGAATAGGCAAGAATGAAATAGCCTACACAGTAGACTATGGAATAGAACAGAACAGAACAAATATATAGAATAAAATATGCATAACTGAACAGAGCAGATAACACAACAGAAACATAATTTATAAAATGGACTGCAGAATTGAACAGAACAAATATATATATATATATATATATATATATATATATATATATATATATATAAAGAGATCATAGAATAGAATAGAATAGAATAGAATAGAATAGAACAGAACGAATAGAATAGAACAAATAGAATTGAACAGAACAGAATAGAACATTACAGAATAGAATAGAATGAATATAATTGAATAGAACAGAAAAGAACAGAACAGAACAGAACAGAACAGAATAAAACAGAACAAAACAGCACGGAATATAATATAACAGAATAGAAAACAGAATAGAACAGAACAGAACAGAACAGAACAGAACAGAATAGAACAGAATAGAATAGAATAGAATAGAATAGAATAGAATAGAATAGAATAGAATAGAATAGAATAGAATAGAATAGAACAAAACAGAACAGAACAGAACAGAGCAGAACAGAACAGAACAGAACAGAACAGAACAGAACAGAACAGAACAGAACAGAATAGAATAGAATAGAACAAAACAAAACAAAACAAAACAAAACAAAACAGAGCAGAACAGAATAGAATAGAACAGAATACAACATAACAGAATACAACAGAACAGAATAGAACAGAATAGAACAGAATAGAAAAGAACAGAACAGAACAAAACAGAATAGAACAAAACAGAACAGAACAGAATAAAATAGAACAAAACAGCACAGAATAGAATATAACAGAATAGAAAACAGAATAGAATAGAATAGAATAGAACAAAACAGAACAGAATAGAACAAAACAGAACAGAATAGAACAAAACAAAACAGAGCAGAACAGAATAGAACAGAACAGAACAGAACAGAACAGAACAGAACAAAACAAAACAAAAAACAAAATAAAAAACAAAACAAAACAAAACAAAACAGAGCAGAACAGAATAGAATAGAACAGAATAGAATACAACAGAATACAACATAACAGAATACATAAGAACAGAATAGAACAGAATAGAAAAGAACAGAACAGAACAGAATAAAATAGAACAAAACAGCACAGAATAGAATATAACAGAATAGAAAACAGAATAGAATAGAATAGAATAGAATAGAACAAAACAGAACAGAACAGAATAGAACAAAACAGAACAGAATAGAACAGAATAGAATAGAACAGAATACAACATAACAGAATACAACAGAACAGAATAGAACAGAATAGAAAAGAACAGAACAGAACAAAACAGAATAGAACAAAACAGAACAGAACAGAACAGAACAGAATAAAATAGAACAAAACAGAACATAACAGAATAGAATAGAACAGAACAGAATAGAAAACAGAATAGAATAGAATAGAACAACAGAACATAATAGAACAAAACAGAATAGAACAGAATAGAACAAAACAGAACAGAACATAATAAAATAGAACAAAACAGAACATAACAGAATAGAATAGAACAGAACAGAATAGAAAACAGAATAGAATCGAATAGAACAACAGAACATAATAGAACAAAACAGAATAGAACAAAACATAACAGAATAGAAAACAGAATAGAATAGAAAACAGTACAGAACAGAACAGAATAGAATAGAATAGAATAGAACAGAACAAAACAGAACAGAATAGAACAGAATACAACAGAACAGAATACAACAGAACAGAACAGAACAGGACAGAATAGAATAGAATAGAATAGAATAGAATAGAATAGAATAGAATAGAATAGAATAGAATAGAATAGAATAGAAGTACCTGCTTTGGGAGTGTGTGGTCGTGCTGGTGACAGGGGTCTGCGCAGGCCAGAGTTGATGCGCGGCTGGATGTGGCTATAGGGAGTGTGTCGGCGGGTTTGAACCTGCAGCTGCTGTTTGGTGGCCAGCAGACGCCGTCTCAGCCCTTCGTTCTGTTTCTCCAGATCCTGAACCTTCTCCTGCATCTCCTCCATCATCTCCTCCATCTCAACATCTCGACCGCCCGCGCTCTCGCTCTGCTTACGGTCCTTCACCAGACGGATCAACTTCGTGGCCATCCTGAAACACCACAGGCATTTCTAAATCCATTTTTCCAAAGAATAAAACTAAGCCCATTAAAATTCATATTTAGAATTGAATGATTGAGCGAACCTGCGGATCTTGTCTTCTTGTTTGCATGTGTGTTGTTTGAGTGTGAGGTTTTCATCCTGCAGCCGTAAAAACTTGTCCTCCAGCTCTTCCCTGCTGAACTTGGACACGTTCTGCCTCTCTCTGACATTCTGGGACAGTACAGACTCTAAAAACAACCAGGACACTTTCATTTAATTGCCATTCACTGTAATGAATTTTTAACAGTTATAATAATACTTTTGTTTTAATAGTGACCTGGTAACGTAGCTGTGCCATGTGTGTTGACAGTGATGTCTTTCACAGGAATATCCCCAGCTGTTTCATCAGCACGGGAAAACATCATTCAGTCTGAAACCAAAGCAAATATACACTTGAAAAAAATATTGCAAATATGAATTATAGTAAATTACTTAATTTTTAGTACTTAACATTACGTGGGTTACAGAAGCATATAATGGTATCACCATGTTTATTTAGGACATGGCATTATTTTAAGTTAAATATTACCACATATAAATATTGTAATCATTTACAAAGCCCCATGACATTTCCATCTGATAACGGTATACTTGATACTTGCACTGCGATCTGATACATGTTTTCTAACAGTACTTTTTTGAAACAGTTATCTAAGTCACAGAAAACACATAATGTTACGATAGACGAACTTATAGGCACACAGCGCACTTCATAATGTCATAAAATACAAATATTTTAACCCAAATATCATCTCACCGATTCAAAAGCATCACACACAAGCCACAGCGACAGTTGCTAACAAACAACTCTTCCACTTCCGCTTTAAAGGACGCCACTTCCGCAACTACCTTTATGGGAAATGGTGTTTTTACGGCGTGACGTTTTCGCGTGCCTAGAATGAACTGCGCTCAAAAACAGCTGTTGAATTTCCATTTTAATGTTGCTGTTTTTTTTTTTTTTGTAAAAAAGTAACAACTCGTACGCTGCACGACAATATACCCATACGAATCTTAAATGTCTGAATGTCAGAGTAAATCTTGCTCTGGATAGTGTACAGTGGAGAGAACGACATATTAAACAAAACAGCAAATGTCTTATTTACTTCTTGAACTGTATTAAAATGTCATCTAAAACCTTAAATACAGGCTGAAATACTCGTAAAACAGTATTTTATCATGGCATATTAAAGTCAGAAAGTGGGCGGGACCTCCACTTCCGTGTGACGAGCTCTACGTACAGAATTGGAATTCGCTTATATAGTTGCGTCAAAAACTATGCGTAACTCTTCGTTTCGAGCGTGTCGGCACGCACTCAGCGTAACTCAAAAACAGCAGGAGCGAGCTGTCAGTCAAAGGACATTTAAATGGCTACACTCTGCAGACCGCAGTAGAACTGCACAGTCGCTCGCGCTGTCATGAAATAACTTCATTCTTATTTCACTCCTGTTCATTTGATAGCGGTTTGCTTTTCTGCGTTTCTTGTATTGCAAACAAAGATTCAAATCACTCTTATATACATCTACGCACGAAAAGCCCCCAAAAATGAGCGAGGAGGAAGACACATTGGTGAAAACTAGACATGCATTTGAAGATCTGTGTCGAACACTGAATATGGATGAGGAGTCGAGTAACAGGGCATGGAGGAGTTATGAAAATATCAGCAAAAATTACACTCTGGAGGTAAAGTGAACTCATTATATGCAGGCCCAGTGCACACATTTAGATCCGTAAATATGCATGCATTCAATAGTATTCACGTGAATTGACATGTTAACCTGTTATTTGTATGTTTAATGTATGAAGTGTGTGCTTTAAACTTGTCAAAGAGTGTTTAAATGTGTTTAAATATGCGTGAATGTGCATGAGTGCAGAATGCGCGTGAGGGGGTGAGATCTGTGTGACATCATCAAGGCTTTATCTGAATGAACAGACGCTTTCAATACTGTATGTGGGATACAGTGAGGTCAAGTTGTGCTTTTGGTTGTTTTAAGGCTGAGACATAAAAATGGATCTCCACCACTAATGTCCCGCAGTGTCACCTTATTGTGCTTGTGGAGAAAAACATTTCAGCATTGGTACTGTACCATGCAGCATGGAGAGAATCAAATGGTAAAAGCATAATTTTCTGTCATAAACCATGGTATATTCTAGGCACCCCAGAATACAATGGTATTTTCATGGTTCATTGGATTCCGCAAAAAAAAATAACCAAACGGGAACTAAATACTAACAGTAGGGGAACGTTCTGTGTTTATTTTAACAGGTTAAACACAGTTGATTTAGTGTTGTGTGTGTGTGTCTCAGGGCAGTGAGCTGCACTGGCTGGCGTGTGCGCTGTATGTGGCCTGCAGGTCTTCAGTGCCCACTATAGGGAAAGGCACAGCGGAGGGCAACTACGTCTCGCTGACCAGGATCCTGCGCTCATCACAGCAGAGGTCTGGAAACATGCTTATTCTGACATTAGAGATGAAGCTAAACACATACAAAAGACACAGCTGAACAGTTTAGCTATTGTTGCGTGCATGCACACACACACACACACATACACACACACACATGTTGTGATGTTCCCAAGACAACTTAAAGATCAGCTGGGGATTTAGAGAGCAGCATTTCTTCTTGCAGTGAGCTTCTAGCTTCTTCTAGCTTATAAACCAAAGAGACTAGATTGAGAGTAGAGTTTTGCAATCGTATAAAATGATCAAAGTAACAAAAAATTTATTTTAATTAAATTAATTATATGATTTTATATGATCTTGATAATAATAACTATATACAGTTACAGTAACTATGTATGGCTAAATCTAGCAATAACTCAAAGCCTTATTTCATTCCATAATTAGATAAAATTGATGAATAAAATATATTTTGCTTAAATACAACGAAGCCTCTTGTGACATTATTTTCATGATAATTAGGACATGCCCCTGGCCTCCAAATTCACATTACTGTTAAGAAAGATATAGGAATAGTATAGTATAGCTTAGTATAGTACAGTACAGTGTAGTATAGTACAGTATAATACAGCGTAGTATAGTACAGTATATTATGGTGCAGTACAGTACAGTGTAGTATACTATAGTACAGTACAGTATAGTACAGTATAGTATAGTATAGTACAGTATAGTACAGTATAGTGCAGTACAGTGTAGTATACTATAGTACAGTATAGTACAGTGTAGTACAGTACAGTATAGTGCAGTATAGTGCAGTACAGTGTAGTACAGTATAGTACAGTATAGTACAGTATAGTATAGTACAGTATAGTATAGTGTAGTATAGTGTAGTACAGTACAGTACAGTACAGTGTAGTATACTATAGTACAGTACAGTATGGTGTAGTACAGTACCGTATAGTACAGTATAGTATAGTACAGTGTGGTATAGTATAGTACAGTACAGTACAGTGTAGTATACTATAGTACAGTATAGTATAGTACAGTATAGTACAGTATAGTACAGTACAGTATAGTATAGTACAGTATAGTGTAGTATAGTGTAGTACAGTACAGTACAGTACAGTGTAGTATACTATAGTACAGTACAGTATGGTGTAGTACAGTACCGTATAGTACAGTATAGTATAGTACAGTGTGGTATAGTATAGTACAGTACAGTGTAGTATACTATAGTACAGTATAGTATAGTACAGTATAGTATAGTACAGTATAGTACAGTATAGTACAGTACAGTATAGTATAGTGTATTATAGTATAGTGTAGTACAGTACAGTGTAGTATACTATAGTGCAGTACAGTATGGTGTAGTACAGTACCGTATAGTACAGTATAGTATAGTACAGTGTGGTATAGTATAGTACAGTACAGTACAGTGCAGTATACTATAGTACAGTATAGTATAGTACAGTACAGTATAGTACAGTATAGTACAGTACAGTACAGTGTAGTATACTATAGTACAGTATAGTATAGTACAGTATAGTACAGTATAGTATAGTACAGTATAGTATAGTACAGTATAGTATAGTACAGTATAGTACAGTATAGTACAGTATAGTATAGTACAGTATAGTATAGTACAGTATAGTATAGTATAGTATAGTATAGTACAGTATAGTACAGTGTAGTGTGGTGTAGTGTAGTGTAGTGTAGTGTAGTGTAGTGTAGTCAGTTTGTCATCTATGGTACGTACAAACTGTTTGCCTCTACACACTCTGATTAGGAGCTCTTTTATCTGATCTGCCATATGTAGAGTGAATCTTTTAAAAGAATTATAAGAATCATATTATGTGTTGCAGATATCCATGTAATATTCTCAGTTAGTAGTTAGGTTGTTCAGTTAGTAACATACTTGACAGAACTTTTGCGGACATGAGAGAAATAAATATTGAAAGAAATGTAATATAAATCAATTAAAAAAAATTTTTTTTTGAAGCATTTAGATTTGAGAAATAAATTTAATAAATGTTGAATTATTTTTAAAATACATGAGTCTGAACTCAAGACTTGCTCCTTCACAAATAGACACCCCAAAAACTGCTGTTTAGGGGACATCAAGGCAATTTCAAGAAAACTAATATGCTTTCTCTTAATTAGATATTAAATCAATAATTAGATATTAAATAAAATATTATTTCTGTTAAGAACATTATTAGAAATATATATATATAATTATCTTCAGTGGGTATGAAATGTACCATAAATTGAATCAGATGCAACAAGGACTTATTAAAATAAAGTGTTTTCACACTTTCTCATTATATTTGGACATGAGTATTATTGTAATGAATGTTGTAATGTAATGTATTCTAAAGTTTAAATAATGTCCTAATACCTTTCAGCCTGATCGAGTTCTTCAATAAAATGAAGAAATGGCAGGACATGGCCAACCTGCCCATCGAGTTCCAGCAGAGCACAGAGAAACTGGAGAGGAACTTCACCGTCACGTCTGTCATCTTCAAGAAATACGTGCCCTTATTCAAAGACATCTTCAAGGCGCCCACAGATGAATTACCCAGAGTGCACAGAGGCAGGAAACAGAGGTACTTGAACCTGAACTTTCCACTGCGTTTTATAGTAAAGCACATGTGATAAATAACCTCAGGTTAGGTCCCTGCTGTAGTTCACAGATAATGTGCGAACAATCAGTTATTTCTGCATATGGATCAGATTTATTGTGCTGACTGACACTTCCTGTGTCCTCAGACGACATCCCTGCACCGTCACTGAGGTGTTCAATTTCTGCTGGATCCTGTTCATACATGCTAAAGGTAAAGAATTACCAAACACAATGTTCATTTAAAGGGCCATATTCTACATGTTTCCCCTAATGTCTACTCACAGTACTGTACTTACAGTACAGTAAAATAAACAAAACACAAAACAAAAGTAAAAGACACACATAAACAAAACATAACGTAAAGTCCTTCAACTTTTCCCCCTTGCTTGTTGTGATGCTTTACCGTTTAAAAGTTTGGGGTCGGTATGTTTTTTTTTAACGTTTTTGAACATAAAGTCTCTTCTGCTCACCAAGGCTGCATTTATTTGATCCAAAATAAAGTAAAACAGTAATATTGTGAAATAGCCTACAGTTTCTGAAGAAACCTTGCCGTGGCAAAACTCGGGCACTAGGTAGTTACTAGGGTATTTTGTGTAACTCCCAAATCGGTGCAATGTTCTGATACTGAGACATGGTGTGTTTATGTTGCTATATGGTTGCTAGGGTCCTCTAAATGGTTGCTATGGTGTGGCTACACAGTTCCTATGGTGATACTTACAGGCTGATTTCCAACCAAAACAAAAGAGCCAATCCCGTGTCTCTATGTTGTGGTGCTGAGATATGGCTTATTCATGCTGCGGTACGGTTGCTAGGGTGCTGTAAATAGTTGCTAGGGTGTGACCAGACACTTACCAGTGTGAAACTAATAGACTGGATTTCTGCCCGAATCAAAAGAGCCAATCCCTGTGTCTCTATGACATGTTTGTGTCCGAAATCGCATCTGACTGAGTAGGTACTACATTTGAATTCGAATTTACTTCACGACCATTAAAAAAGTATGTTCTATATAGTGTGAATATGTGTGTATGAATGTAATTCAGATGTACTACAACCGAAATGTTGTTACTGTCACATGACCTCCCAGCGTCAGTTCACCGCTTCATTGCCATTCACAAACCCCCTCCCGTGGCCTCATGGTCCATCAAATGCGCACTTCAGAATCTAGCTACTGTTTTTCGAATGCTATGCATTCAGAGCATAGACTGTATAGAATAGTGGACGCACTGTAGTGTCCGTGACGACACACGTTGGTTTCTGAAGAGCATTTTTGAAGCCCAAAGTAGGCGGAGCCGGCCGTCGCCATCTTAGCTGCTAGTCACTCCCGGATAACTGAAAATGGGCAAAGAGGCGTGACGTGGGCGGAGCTAACTTTATATGAAAACGTTTCATACAGTCTATGGTTTCAGCCTACAGCTAATCACAGTCTGTTGGATTCTGGAGTGTAGTAACGTTTTTAAATAAAATTATTTTAAATAAATAAATTATTTTAAATAAATTATTAAAAATATTATTATATTCGAATTTCACTCGAGCTCACCCAAGCTTTATAATGGCAGTGAATGGCTGTAGAAAATTTGAAGCCCTAAAAGTGCATCCATCCATGATAAAAATACTTTACACGGCTCCGGGGGTTAATAAAGGCCTTCTGAAGCGAAGTCATGCGTTTGTGTAAGAGAAATACCCATATTTAAAACTTTATAAACTATAATCACTTTGCTATATAGGCCAAAACCACTTTTTGTACCAGGCTGTAAACTTTTTTTTTGCTGCTGTTAAGTTGGGCACTTTATCATGAGGGGGTCTGTGGGACTGACTCTCTTCTGGAGCCTGTCTCTAGTGGCCAGTCGATGAACTGCAGTTTAAGTCACTTCTGTGTTGGATTCAAGAAAGACTGGAAGGTTGCGGCTTGATTCGGACATACTTCTCTTTTGTTGTACTATATAGTAGGGAAGTATTCAATTTGAATAAAAAATTCTTATGCAAATTACCATAGTAGGAAAACCACATGGTTGCACACAGCTCTTGCGCCCCAGGGGTACAACTTATACACAGCCTGCCAGCCTCTTCAATGCTTCTACATGCTTCTACAAATCCCTCTCTCGCCCCTGTCGCCCGGAGCTATGACCCAACATTTATCCCAATGTGAAGTCTAAGGGATTTTTCTCCCATGGTGCGATGGTTTATAAAAGTCACAGCACACCTCTCCTCAACAATCTGCGTGATGTGACACCTCAGTAACGGGTCTACGACAAACCGTGCGGGACGAGTTTTGTCCAGAAGACAAAAAAGAGAACAGTAGTGATACTTTGCTTTGCTACAAGCAAAAGAGATCAGGAGAAGAGATCAGGAGAAGAGGTCAGGAGAAGAGGTCAGGAGAAGAAGAGGAAAGCTCCGGGGTATGCGGTTCATGTTCCTCCTTTAACAGGGTCGTGAGCTGTGGAGCGTGTCTAACATAAGGACTGGCAGTCATTGGCTGAGAGCGCAGGAGCTTGATCATGTGACCTGTGCTTATTATTCGGGCCTGTACAGGCATGTTTGATCGAGGCCATCAGGGACAGAGCATTTCCTCACACACACAAATGAACATTTTCGGGAAGTCATTTTCTTTAATGCTTTGAGTGAATGTGGCTTTACTGAAAGGATTTATTTTTGTTGTTTGTGTTGAGCTGCAAGATCAGACATACTGAAATTGTTTAAACCAAAATAGTGTGTGTGTGTGTGTGTGTGTGTGTGTATGTGTGTGTGTGAGAGAGAGAGAGAGAGAGAGAGAGAGAGTGTGTGTGTGTGTGTGTGTGTGTGTGTGTGTGTGAGAGAGAGAGAGACAGAGAGAGAGTGTGTGTGTGTGTGTGTGTGTGTGTGTGTGTGTGTGTGTGAGAGAGAGAGAGACAGAGAGAGAGAGTGTGTGTGTGTGTGTGTGTGTGTGTGTGTGTGTGTGTGTGTGTGAGAGAGAGAGAGAGTGTGTGTGTGTGTGTGTGTGTGTGTGTGTGTGTGTGTGTGTGTGTGTGTGTGTGTGTGTGTGTGTGTGTGTGTGTGTGTGTGTGAGAGAGAGAGAGACAGAGAGAGAGTGTGTGTGTGTGTGTGTGTATGTATGTGTGTAAACTTCTTTACTCTGTCAACTGCTAATTGCACGAAACAGCACAGTTGCAAAGCAACATAAGATGTCCGAATCAAATGTTTGAATGGTTTATTTGATCAAGTAATCTTTTTTTCCACGTAATCGTTCAAGCCAGTCATGAATATTCATTTGTTAATAATCCTTCTGAATTGCTTCATCATTAAAGCCGTGCTGCAACACTGCATTTCCTCAAACCTAGACAGAGCATTTTCATTATACGGTGTGTTCAGAGTCATGTTGGCAGTCATGTTTAAAGAGCAGTGCATGCAGCGAAGCAGGAGCGCGTTATGTCCTCATGTGCAGTGCGTCACTTCACATAGCAACAGCCGACAAGACAAGTCAGGGCTTGCCCGTGTTTGAGGCCGGAGGGGCAGATCTGTGGCCCTCAGGACCCTGTCCTGGAGGAAGAGCCTCATTCTGCTGTATGTGTCGAGGAGAGAGCCTCCTGACACACACTCACATTAGTTGAGGAAATGAGGAATTACACGTGAGTACCAAGAGCAGATCAACTCAGTTTATCTTAACTTCACCATCCACTGCAGATCATTGGTATCATTGTGCAGTGCTATTTTATATTGAAATATAATTTAGAAAGTAAAATCAATACTTTTATATAAAATATAGTTATTGTGTGTATAGTTCAGGGCTGCTTGTAGCATGAATGCAAACGAACACCATCCAGTTATCCTAAAAATGGTTATTTTGCATTTTTAATCATATTTTTAATGAAAAATATATTTTAGCAGTTTAGTCAAGAAAGAGGTTGTATGCAGAAATGATTGTCATTATTGTTACCCTCATAGCTCACGCTGGAAAAGGAAGGTATTGGATTGTGGGATACAGTATTGTGTGCACTGAGACTTGGTTCAATACTGTACATTTTGACAAAAGTTGTTTTTTTTTTTTTTTTTTTTTTATAGCACTGTTATTACATTCAGGCACAATGCTTTCTTTACTTTAACTCTCTAAATGAATTTAACCGGAAAATATAAATCCAAACACTGGCCTTGCTGCACATGTAGCTTCACAGGCTTTTCCTGTTGTTGCGTTAGAGCCGGGCCACCTGTCTGCTTGATATATGTGTGCGTAGTGTGATCAGTGGTGTTTTCCTGCCAAACACAATTGTGCTTAGTTCTTTTCTGTAATAAGTTTGACAGATCATTTAGTTTCAATTAAGGAAACACGTTCTTACCGAACTACACTTTTAAAAGGAAAGGCTCAGTCAGAACCAAAACATTTTATAGTCGAAAGTCATTAGAATCATCATCTGTTCTTTTTTATATACTATATATGTCATATATAAGACATGTTATTATTTATATGTTACGTCTCCTCTGTCCTGTAGGAAACTTCCCAATGATCAGTGATGATCTGGTGAACTCGTATCATCTGCTCCTGTGTGCTCTGGATCTGGTTTACTGCAACGCTCTGCTGTGCTCCAGTCGGAAAGATCTGCTCAACCCAGCCTTTAAAGGTCCCACACACACACACACACACACACACACACACACACACACACACACACACACGTTTACTTAGCTACCTAAATGGGGATATTCCATAGACATAATGTTTTTTATACTTTACATTCTCTCCCCTTACACTAACCCTACCCCTAAACCTACCCATCACACACACACACACACACACACACACACACACACACACACACACACACACTAACCCGACCCCTAAACCTACCCATCACACACACACACACACACACACACTAACCCGACCCCTAAACCTACCCATCACACACACACACACACACACACACACACTAACCCGACCCCTGAACCTACCCATCACACACACACACACACACACAAACTAACCCGACCCCTAAACCTACCCATCACACACACACACACACACACACACATACTAACCTGACCCCTAAACCTACCCATCACACACACACACACACACACAGATACTAACCCTACCCCTAAACCTACCCATCACACACACACACACACACACACTAATCCGACCCCTAAACCTACCCATCACACACACACACACACACACACACACACACACACACACACTAACCCGACCCCTAAACCTACCCATCACACACACACACACACACACACACACACACAAACTAACCCGACCCCTAAACCTACCCATCACACACACACACACACACACACACATACTAACCTGACCCCTAAACCTACCCATCACACACACACACACACACACAGATACTAACCCTACCCCTAAACCTACCCATCACACACACACACACACACACACACAAACACACACACACTAACCCGACCCCTAAACCTACCCATCACACACACACACACACACACATACTAACCCTACCCCTAAACCTACCCATCACACACACACACACACACTAACCCGACCCCTAAACCTACCCATCACACACACACACACACATACTAACCCTACCCCTAAACCTACCCATCACACACACACACACACACACACATACTAACCCTACCCCTAAACCTACCCATCACACACACACTCACACACACATACTAACCCTACCCCTAAACCTACCCATCACACACACACTAACCCGACCCGTAAACCTACCCATTTTTTTGTCAGGTTTTGGTCACTTCTGGGTACAAATTTGTCCCCAAAATATAGTTAAGTAGCCACACACACACACACAACAGGCTTTCATAACTATAGCATTCATTCTTCTTAAAAACCAAAATGAACCATGTCTTGTGGGATCAGTTGTCCAGACGGTAGGAGATCGCTGAGGGTCAAACTAACATTGGTGTGTGTGTGTGTGTGTGTGTGTTGTGCACAGGGTTGCCTGAGGACTTCAACAGTAAAGATTATAAGCCAGGCCCAGGCTCATTATGCTTCATAGAGCAGCTGTGTGAACTTCATGATGGTCTGGTGCTGGAGGCCAAAGGAGCAAAGGAGCATTTCTGGAAACCCTTCATCAAAAAACTCTTTGAGCGCAAGGTACTGGAAACACACTCGCCACAGGCCCCGATACACTCACAGCGAGTCTTTTTCTTTCTTCATTTAGTAGGAAATACCTTAGCTGTGATATACTGTTAGTGAACATGCCAACACCGCCCACGCTGCTGAGAGTGACGTTTAGATGAATATGTAAATATATGTGCTTAATAACAAAATAAACACACAACAGAAATGAAAGCGTGAGAAAACAGCAGTTTAGAAAGCATCTGATCATAACGTTGTGGATGTGTTTGCACAAGCTCTGCAGTTCAGCACTCCAGTCAAGGAAAGTCACGTCACATTTACAAAAGATTGCTTTAAACCAAACAGCTGTACAGTATTACACATGAAAAAACAGTGTCAGTGTTGCTTTCAATTAGAATTACGCTTCAATTTATACTATAAGCAGCTCTCCATTGTTTGTTTTCACTCGTGGACGTCTGACCGCGACCAACTCGACAGAGGAAATGAACCGGAGAAGATTTCCACATCAGAGAGCTCACAAGTTCGCCACTGACCAGTGGTAGTTCGAAAGTGTTTACCAGCTGAAAATACATTTTTCGGAAAGTTTGTTTTGGGAAGCTGTTTCGACCTCCGGAAACGAACTCCAAACGAACTTCCTTTTGGTCTGATTTTGTTTGAAATGACGTCACATCAGTTTGCTCTTCAATTTTGTGGGGCGTTTATGATGTGTCAGGACATCCTCTTCAAGTTTGAAGGCAACATGATATCAAAATGTCACGTTAAACATGTTGCAAATTATATTTCATGATATTTTCATGATATATTTTTTGCTTTATTATTTCTTTCATTAATATTGTTTAGCTAAGTATATGCAGAATGTGCCATTTCCCATCTTGTTCTCTGTCACAGATTTTGAAAGGAAAAGAAGACTCGCTGACAGGATTTTTGGAGCCAGTGAATTTTGGTGACAGTCTGTAAGCATCTCTTTCCAGTTAATCACTTAATCCGCATCAAGCTTCTGAAAGCTTTCTCTTGTAGGTTACACTCTCCTTGTTCTCGGTCTGTTTCTTCAGTGCTTCTCTGAACCGTGTGTATGAGGAGCATGTGTTATCATCCGGTTCTCTGGATGAGAGAGTGTTTCTGGGAGAAGCGGCCAGAGAAGACATTGGTACCCCAGGACCTTGTTTCTGTGAAGGGATAGAGAACCAGGAACAGCCCGCCAACCCCCTTCAGAACTATATGACAGTATGTGTGTTGCACAAACACAATTAAATACATTAATTCTCAACAATGAACACTGATTGTGTATTGATCAATAAACGTGTGTTTGTTTCACAGGCGTCTGCTCTGAAAGTGTGTACTCCTTTGACAGGAAGGAGGTACGTGCCGGAGAGCAGCGTGGGTACCCCCGTTTCCATGGCGATGCAGAGTGTGGGCCGTCTGCACACGCTGCTGACAGGGTTTAAATACAGACCCAGCGTGAGACTCAGAGACGTATTCAGGTGATCCCAGACTAGGTTCTGTGTTAGTCTGCAACATACAGCCAACTACAACCAGCAGAGCTCTGTATTTACAGACGCTGCAGTCACAGTTCACTGGAATCAAATGGAATGTTCTTGTATTGATTCTAATAAACTTTGATTCCAATAAACTTCATGACTTACCAATCCATTGTTTCCAGTGAATTGTGACTTCACTAAAATAACCAGTTTTAGTCAACTATGATTTCAGTTATTCCAGTAAACTATGATGCTAGTCAAATGTGATTCTACATATTCAGGGAAATTGATTCTTGTGATTTCACTTAATTGTCAACCCAGTAAAAAGCGATACCAGTTATTCCATTGAATTGTGATTTTAGTACAGTGTGATACCACTGATTCCAGTGAAATGTGACACAAGTGATTCCAGTGATTCCAGTGAACTGTGATTCCAGTGAACTGTGATTCCAGTGATTCCAGTGAACTGTGATTCCAGTGATTTCAGTGAACTGTGATTGCAGTGATTCCAGTGAACTGTGATTCCAGTGAACTGTGACACAAATGATTCCAGTGAACTGTGATTCCAGTGATTCCAGTGAACTGTGATTCCAGTGAACTGTGATTCCAGTGATTCCAGTGAACTGTGATTCCAGTGAACTGTGATTCCAGTGATTCCAGTGAACTGTGATTGCAGTGAACTGTGATTCTAGTGATTGTGATTGCAGTGATTCCAGTGACCTGTGATTCCAGTGATATTTGCTGTGCACTGGAATCACTGATATTTTCTGTTTAAAAACCCACAGGTCTTGTGTAAGAGACCCCAGTGAGTCCATAGCAGCAAGGCTGAAGGATATGTCAGAGACTTTTCTTCAGAATTATGAGGGAACAGGAGAGGAGAACAAGAATCTGGCCAGAGGTGTGTATCTTCATATTTTCCTAAAAATGGCTTTAATTTGTAGCAAATGCCTGTTCCCACAATTCAAACACTGATATCAAAAAATGTGGGGCATCTTTTTTTACAGATGTTGCTGTGAAGTATTTTTGCTTGGCTGAAGCACTTTATTACAAATCACTGGAAGTGATCATCAACCAGGAGAAGAAAAGGCTTGGAGATGTGGACCTGTCTGTAGGTTTCATATTCAGTTCAAACATAAATCACACAGTGTGCCCTAAATAAGCCATGAATGTAATGTACACCTTACTGCAAAACTATTGAACTTTAGCTGCATACTTTAGTTAATTGCGTACTGTGAATGTTCTATCATATGTCTCAGGGCATTCTAGAGCAGGACGTATTCCACCGGTCACTGATCGCCTGCTGTCTGGAAATCGTCATCTTCTCGTACAGACCACCGGGAGAGTTTCCCAGAGTCCTACAAATATTTGACCTCCCTGCTTATTACTTTTACAAGGTAAATTAATATAAAGAATAACGTAAAAATGGTTTGCATTCATTCATAAGAGTCAAAAGCCTTTCTATCTCACTCACAGGTGATTGAGGTGTTAGTACGGGCAGAGGAGGGTCTTTTCCGGGAGGTGGTCAAACATCTGAACCATGTGGAGGAGCAGGTGTTGGAATCCTTGGCATGGAAAGGAAACTCCCCTCTGTGGGAGAGCATCCGAGAGGCCAAGAACTGTGTTCCTGCCTGCCAGGAGGTCAGAACAATATAACTGCTTATGATTATATGAACATGAAAAGAAAGTACACTTTAGCATACTTTAAAAAGAGTACATAAATCATTTACTTTAAAAAAATATATTTAAGTGTGAAGCGGCAGCATGACACTAGGTGTAGCTGGTCATCGCTCGACATTTATTGCCTGTTTTTCCATCACATATTTCAGTAATTATCTTCAATTAGGTATTATTCGAAAGCTTAAAGATTAAATTTTTTAGAAATTTGACATTGTGTTACCATGGAAATGGTTCTTTAAAACCTTTTAGCAGTCTTCTCCCCCTAGTTGATGGTTTAATGTTCCGAAATGTACCACATGATTTTGTTTTCTTTTAATAATCTTGACAAAACGCATATAATTGGACAGGTCTGAGACCCAAATTATTCTATATTTGGCCACTGTGTTGTGATAGAAGTTAAAATAGTTAAAATAATAATAAAGTACTTTACATGTGTACGTATGTTAGTCAACACATCAGAATAAGTGTACTTTAAAGCACAACAAAAGTTTACTAAAACTTAATGATTTAAAAAAAATATTTAACATTATTACAAAGTGTACTTAAGTGTGTTAAGAAACAGTCACAGAAGTGGACTCACTTTAAAGTACACTTAAGTGGCCTTTAATTTCATTAATATTATATTATCTTCATCATACAGTTTATTTTAAATATACTTTAAATATTCACTACACTATAAGTGCACATTTAGGACAATTAAGTGCACATATTTCTAAATATTAGAATAAAGTGTGCTAATGATATCTTCAGACCTTTTTTTTCTGAAAATGATGAAAAAATGAACAAATGTTGATATTAGGGTTACAATGCACATGATATTAAGATGGCTGATATGAATAATCATATGTATATGACAGGTAATGCCTCCTCAACACCTGGAGGACGGTTCAGAAAGCACCACACACACTCCCAACAAGACTGAGTTCAGCAGTAAAATTGCAGGAAAAGGTGACTTGCTTTGAATGAAACAAGCACCATGACTGAACACATGATGATTTCTAAAAACATTCATTGAAACAAACCAAAACTTTCATATTTTAATATGCCGTTTCTTTTCCTCCTCCAGGAGTTTCTCCGTCCCCTGCGTCTCTCCATGACCGCTATAGCTCGCCCCCTACTGGCACAGCCTGTCGTCGCCTCTTTGTCGATGGAGACACAACCTCTGAGCCCGCTCAACCTGTCAAAGTGGCGCAGCCGTCTCTGGTCAGCACCATCTCAGCCGGACAGACTGTGGTCACCATGGCAACAGCAACTGTTACAGCAAACAACGGCCAGACTGTCACCATACCTGTTCAAGGTGTAAAATCAAAATCTTCAATTCATCACCACTACCTTAATCAATCTGTTAGTCAGTAGGTGATGCTGCAGATAAACCCCGCTCTGAGCGATCCTTGAATGAGAGAAATTACTGATTCTTTCTTGCAAACAACTCACAAACACTGGTCTCAAACCACAAACACAGACAAATAGATTAATACAATGTGACAATGTGCACTGTTGCAGCTGGACTTGCCACTGTTAATAAATACACAGACACGCTGCTGTGAGCATGTAAGATATGCTGCTGCCGCATTAATAGACATACATGTATCCTGTAGCGGATCTAGACAGGTGGAGCTGGGGGAGGTGGAGGGGTTCAGAGGAAATCTAAGGCCCCGTCCCAAATGGCACCCTAAAGACTTGCAGTCTTCCTACGAGTCTGCGCTTTTGTGACGTAACGGCACTTTGACTGTCGGGAAGAAGTCTGCTGTGGAGTTTGCTTTAGTGCGGACTCGGCAAAAGTGCGCATCAAGAGCCCATTACACTCACGAGCACCCCTCTGAAACCTAAAATGACAAATGGGACACCCTACAGTCCTATGGACTTAACGGACATGAGCACACGGCAGCCATTGTAAGTCCACAAGACCGTAAGTACAAATGAAGTGTGCCATTTGGGACAGGGACTAGCCTACAGCAAACACTGAACCAGATTTAGATGTTGAGCAAGCAATCTCACCGGCTCCAGGATAAGCAGAAGCCAGTAATGATGCTGTAATGATGTGATGGATTGCAGACTGCATTGTAAAAGACAACTTTCGAAATAGTTTTAGCATGTTGATGGCAATGTTAATGTGATTGGTCTTGGTAGACTAGATCTGCTATAGTGCTGATGCTACTGTCACGCTGCTGTGAGCATGTACGATATGCTGCTGCTGCTGCTGCATGAGTCGACATGCAAAACTCCTGCCACAGATCTAGGCAGGTGGAGCTGGGGGAGGTGGAGGGTTTCAGAGGAAACATTTTATTTCAATTACGATTTTGATTGTACAAACTTTTTATTATTTACATCTTTGTTTACACTGTTTTCAGGAATAGCAAATGAGAGCGGTGGCATCACATTTATCCCGGTGCAGGTGAGCGTGACGGGTCAGGGCGGGGGGGCTCTGCCAACCCTCAGTGCCCAGGCTCTGACGGGCGCCCTGACGGCAACACACACAGGGACAGTCCAGAACAACCCCAGCCCTGCCAAACCGGACAAGAAGAGCCCTCAGCAGGGAACACCCACCAAACGAGCACAAAAGACCGGCTCTCTCTGCCTGTTCTTCCGCAAGGTACACTAAGATACACAGTAATTTATTTTATTTTTTAGAATTTAGAAGGCCTCTAAATGATCACCATGATCAAAAGTTTGTTGTTGAACACAATCTACTACATGCCTTCTGACTGACAATAGCAAGTACAACTTGCTTTTTTTTAGCAAGTATAATTGTCCTTTGTCCTTTTAGCATAACTGTACAAATGTCCACCTTCAGCTTGTCTTTCACGTCTTTTTGCTGTGAAATCTTTAAAGTAAATGTAAGAATAACTTATATTTGTCATGCTGTGCCTGTAGTAACGCACAACTTTACTAAATCCACATTTATTTTTATTAAATTTATTTAAATCTTATTAAATTGATTTAAGATTTATTAAATCCACAAGGAATACTCAGGAGATCGCAGAAAAAAAAAAAAAAACTAACAGCATAAAACTAAGGGGCTGTTTACACAACACCGTTTTAAACTAAAAACGTAAAACTTTTTATGCGTTTTGGCCCTTCATTTACACGACAACGGCATTTTGGGTGCCTGAAGACGCAAAGTTTTGAAAACGTGTTTCAAAGTGCAAGTTTTTGAAAACGTTCTCTGTGTGCATGTTCAGTCTATAGTGTGTCATCGCCATCTAATGGCCTGGCAGCAGAATACAGCGTTTTTAGTCGCTGACATCATTTTGACAATGGTGTCGTCTGTACACGGAAAACTCAAAGGAAAAACCAAGGAAACTAACTAGAGAAAACAGGCAGGCAACATAGTGAAAACGAAACCAGACCTTAATGTTACAATATTGGGTTACACTTTATTTTGATGGTCCATTTTAAACAATCTGTTGCCTATAAGTAACTTTGCAACTACATGTCAACTATCAGTCAATAGAGTATTAGTAGACTGTCTGTTAGTATCTGCTAACTCTTTATTGTGATGCTCCTCCAGACATTCCACTACTATAAGTAACTTTGCTACTACATTTAACTTATTCTTCTAACCCTAACCCTACCAATACTCTAATGAGAGATAGTAGACATGTAGGTGTCACTTATAGTCAACAGAATGTGTTAAAGGGAACATCAAAATAAAGTGAAACCCAATATTGTTAATAATATTTCCAGGACTGAAGCAACTTAGGTTTATCTATGCATATCCTTGATTATACATACATTTTTTTTTATCATTGTATTGCGTTACATTATATGTTTTCGTCATCAGTAGATCAAACGCATAACTTTCAACACCCATTGGTGCTTTTTTAGAGATACGCTCTCATGTTAATTTGCCCTGTTTAGTAAATCTGGTCCTAAAGATTCAATAAATTCTGACTATTATTTCATATATTATGCTTTACAAGGTTAATCATTCATACAATTAGACATCATTCAGTCAGAAATAATGCCCCTTTCCCCCATCAGGTGTATCACCTCGCTAGTGTGCGTCTCAGAGACCTGTGTGCTAAACTGGACATCAGCGCAGATCTGCGCAGGAAGATCTGGACGTGTTTCGAGTATTCACTAGTGCACTGCACTGACCTGATGATGGACCGACATCTGGACCAGCTCCTCATGTGCGCCGTCTACGTCATGACTAAGGTGTGTTCATCATTTATCGTACAAATGTTACTAACGTGCATGTCATCAAAGGTACAGTAGGCAATGCTTTTCATAAACACTTTTTCTTATACTGGTTGAAACTCTCTTCACACCCTGATTGCAATCCATAGAAGTGGTCTAAACATTACAAAATGTACATATTGTCATTAACCATCAACTAACTCGATCAGTAGCCATGGACACAGACAGGCAGGGGACGAGGAAGACTGAACTAATTAACACACTGACAGCAAAACACTAGGACAGAAATACAAACACTCAACACGTGACACATATACTGTATCTTCTGTTGAAGTCTCAGGACAAAAAATGTTTGTCCAGTCATTGCATTTGGGTTCGCACAAAACTGCAACTTCATCATTACAATTGTGCAGTTATATATTTAAATACATGACATACAAGTTTCAATAGAAATTACATTAAAGTATATTGTAGTTTACTATAAAATTTTGGCAGTACAATTTAAGTAATTATGAAATTGCATGTAAATATGCACTCAAGTCCTACATACAGTAAGTGGGTCAAAAAACACTCGAAACTACTTGCATTTAATATAAATGTAAACTATAATGTATTTTAATTGCAATTAAGTGTCCAAAAACATTACATTCATTTTGCTCTTAATTTTCCATTAAAAGTACTTTTTTTAAAGCATGCTAAAGTGCACTTTTTTCACAAAGTAGCTGTTTGTGGAAGAGAAAAAGCAGAGTTTATGCTCATGTCCACTGCAGTACAACATAAACGCAACGTGTTGTGAACTTTCGGCTTGTTCGTTGACACATTTTAGAGAGAAATGGTGTGTGAAATCAAAATGGTATAGCTAGAAACGTGTGTATTCAGATTCTTGTGTAGAGTATGTTCAAATTATATTGACTGTTTTTGCTACTGTACCTTTAAGACTAATACATTTCCTCTGTTATGTATAGTTTTGCTGTCGTTCACATTAAGGCATTGATATGGAAAAATGGGCGGTCAAATGTTGATAAGCTCACGATCCTTGCGATTTCAGATCAAGTCATTTTTTGTAGCTTTGTTTCATCAAATGGTGTATGTGGTGTGGGAGGGAGGTTTGTGTACAGCATGGTCACTTCATCCGTTGTGTCCATTGTTCAGGTGACGAAGGAGGACAAGTCCTTTCAGAACATCATGAAGTGCTACAGATCTCAGCCTCAGGCCAGCAGCAGTGTGAGTGTAACCTCAGTCCGTGTGGAGAATCAGTGGTAAAGATGATAATGGTATTAATGAAGATGACAATGGTATCGCAGGTGTACAGGAGTGTGTTGATCTCTGGGAGGAAAAGACGTCATTCAGGAAACAGTGAGAACAGCCACAGACAGTGCTCGCCCACTGAAGGAGGACAAGAGCAAGGTAACACGTGTTTGACACGGGACATGTCATGTGTCAGTCCGCTCAGCTATTTTGGTCATACTGTAATTTACAAGCCCACAGAATTGCATGATGTGGCCGCTTGTTTTAGCACAGTGTGCAGATAAACACCACTATCAGCGGTGCCGTTCGTTCTCAGTGAATGTCTCCAGATGTTTCATTCTGTATTTGATCCCTCAAGCCCCCATGATGCATTCTGGTCTGTTTTCAGAAATGCATAAAATGATTTTGGTACAGCAATCAAACTTTGCAAATGAGCCAAGACTATAATTTATTTTATTTATTTATTTTTTAGATACTAATTAATGATAAAAGATATAACCATTTAAAAATAATAATAATTTGTGTTCAATCCATTTTGACCTGTTTATCAACTGAGGCTTTAGACACGATGTCATGCATGATGTTTTTTTTTGTTTTTTTTTAATTTGTTAAAATTACTAAAAAGGTGGTAAATATAGTAATAACATTGTAATAACATGGTAACTTTTAAAACTTAGAATGTTGTGCACATTCACTCATTAATGAGAAGTTATTGATCAGATACAACAAGGTTTTAGTTTGAAAATATTAAGTTATGACTGTTTCATAGGCATACATGCAGTGTTGTTGTACTCAAGTCTGAACAAGGCCGGACTTGGACTGAAGTCAATCTCGCGGCGCGTTTGAGTCCAAAACCTCCATTTCAGGATCATTTGGACTCCACTAGTCATAGAAAATATGGTCTTGGACTGGGACTTGAGTCCGAGTCTGATTCTGGTCTTGTCCGGACTGGAGTACAACGACACTGCTGACAGGCTACATCCAAACAGACCTGGAAATGCTCAAATCGTTTGCAGATTTTGACTTGATTATGATTGTTAAAAGCGATGTCCTGTTGTTCTGCTGTACAGCCAGCGGTGAGAGCAGTCCGGTGTCCATGCGCTCCAGCAGCACTCTCCCCATTCCCCAGCCCAGCAGCGCCCCCTCCACCCCGACCCGGGCCCCCGGCGGCCCCCAGGAGCAGGACGAGGACAGGGGAGACCTCATACGCTTCTACAACCACGTCTACATCAAACAGATCAAACCGTTTGCTCTGCGTTACTCCAGCAACTCACCGAAAAATGGGGTAACTATTGCCTTGTGTATTACTGTGGCCTAAAGTCTGAGTCAACATCAAGTCAAGTCCATGACAATAGCCCTATTCACACTGGATTAGTATTATCTGGGGACCACGTGTGATTTAGAAATGACCCACCCCAACTTAATTTCGCATTCGCACGGGATAAGCGAAGCCAGTGATTTTACTCAAATTTACTGACTTATCTCCCGGATATGATGTCAATAGGCTATTGCTTGGAATTGTCTTGTCGTTATAGGTCTAGCTGTATGAAATATCATCTACGGTTTATAGAAACAGTCACAACTACTGTAGCTAGTTGATTTCTCAAATGATGCATCGAACTGTGGTAGTTAAGCAGTGAGTTATGTCGTTGTATGGGAAATGCACCCCAGAATAGCCTAGCAACACCCTGAAAACCACCCAGAACTACTTAAAAACTGTATAGCAACACCCTGGCAACCACCCACAGCACACTTACATCCTAGTGGAAAGCTTTTTACAGACCATTTCTTCAGAACAAATAGAAATCTATCACTGTTGCACTTCTGGCAAGCTGAGTCTGAGTCCCGGCTCGAGGTCCTTTCCCGAGAAAAGAAACAAACATTATATTAATTAATTACACATAAATTAAATTAATTTATTACACATAAACATTTAAAGTTTTTTTAGAAGCTGCATCTGAATTGGTATTTAGATATATTTACAGATCAAAATCTAAACATTCCTGGAAAGGACGTTCCATGTGTAAGTTGCCTCTTTATGACTGGGTCACTGAATCATTGGTTTACTCGACTGATTCCCTCAAAACGTGTATTCATTCAGAAACAAAACATCTGATTGTTGCTTGGAGACGCACAACACGTTATTTTTCCGTAACTAATTAATAAAGTTAACACGTTAAATCGACAGCCATAATATATATATATATATATATATATATATATATATATGTAAGAAAATAGTTTTAATACTGCAGTTGTGTGTGTGTGTGTGTGTGCAGGCTGAAGCTCCTCCCCTCTGTCCGTATCCCTCTCTCCGCATTGGCTCTCCACGCCGGGTCCTCCTGTCCCACAATCACTCCATCTACATCTCTCCACACAAGACCGGCGGTGCGATTTCTCCACGAGACAAGATCTTCTACTGCGTCAGCTCCAGTCCGTCTAACGTAAGAACAGAACAGTCCTGTAAAAACACTTCCTGTTCAGTTTCATCTAAATGAAGTTCTTAAACACTTTAACCCTTTATCTCACAGCGGCTGCGTGAGATCAACGTGATGATCCGCACGGGCGAGACGCCCACCAAGAAGCGCAGCATCGGCCTGGAGGAGGAGCATCAGTCGCCCGCCAAGCGGCTGTGCCAGGAGAACCAGACGGCGCTGCTCCGACGCCTGCAGGACGTGGCCAACGACCGCAGCTCCTCACACTGATCCGTCACACACACACACACACATACACTCTCTACCAGGTTCATTTACCCAAAGACACTCACACATGCTGTTTATATTTAAAGGAATAGTTCACTTCACACAAAAACAACAACAAACAATCACTCAATCTGTTTCGCTACTTTTTATGTGAAACAAAATTTATTTTAATTTTTCCAAAAAACTCTGGAATATCCTATTGAGCCTCGCATATGACATGCAAGAGAAAATAGTAGATACTGTGGCATTGAATAATTTGTGCTCACTTTCAATTAATTAATTCCCTTATTTTGTACCTATTTGTTCCCTCATTTTAATTTAGCTAAATAATGGCCAAAATTACACTAAAATAAAGGAGCAAATTAGTACAACATGGCCACGATTTACCTAAAATGAGGAAATTAATTAAGTATTTGTTCCCATGACTTATTAATTAGTCGCCAAGTTCTACTAATTAGCTCCTCATTTTAGGTAAATCGTGGCCATGTTGTACAAATTTTTTTCCTCGTTTTAATTTAGTTAAGTGATAACTACGAACTACAACAAACTTCTGTATTCTGTAAAGCAGGTTGCATCACTTCTGGTTCTGGGGCCTCAGTTATGACCGTTGCGTCGCACAGAACGGGCCCTGAAAGAGCCGTACGCCACTTCCCACGCATAACTTTCTGCACGCAAACTCTGACCCATGCGTGCGAGCGTTTTGAAGACGGAGCAGTTTGGCAACACCGATGGTGAGCTGGAGTTAAATGTCTTTTTGGTCACTTTTAGACAGAATATTTTAAGAAAATTATATATATATACAGAAAGATAATACAAATATAATTTCACTCACCAAGCCTATCACATGAAGCAAACATCCATCCCTTCTTATACTACAGGGCCGTTGAATGCTTGAATCTGATTGGTTGACGAACGTTCTAAGGTGTGCATTATTTTCAGGGAAATGCACAGCTAAAGTAGTTCCAGGCAGGTCTTGACCACATTACAGTTCCATATCACTTCGCGTAGTTAACTGTAATAACGGAAAATAGGATACAATTCATAACAAGAAAAAACATTTAGCCCCATGCGCTTGATCTGCAATTTTCAATGTCTAGCTTCACAATCAATGGAAACATGCAGTTTAATTTTAATAAATAAAGCCTATATTTCTATCTATAATCAATAGAAAATTAAACTGAATATAGGGTAAATAAATGGATAGTCCTGCAGCACGGATTTTTATTGCAGATAATATAACAAATAAATAATTATTGATAGGCCTTACTTGTTAAAAGGCTTTTTTCCCCCATTTATTTGGTTAGTCTACTATCATCTGTCAATAATAGACAAAAAAAAAGAATGAACGAATTAATTAAAACGAATTGAATTAATAAATAAATAATAATAGGCTATTGACGCACATGCTTTTCTGTCTCATTATTGCAACATCTCTCTCTAATAACTGCATAAAGCCGAGCCGAGGACTCACTTTAAGGCCGGTTATGAATGTAATTTGATGACTGATCATGCCCAAACGCTTGTTCAGCGCGTTCAGTCTGTGAATCAAAGTCGGTGTTTAAAATATACTGCGATGAAAACAGTCTGAGAATGTGTCAGCTAGTCGTGTGTCCCCAGCATTAGTCTGCTATCAGTGGCTCAAACCTCCGTTACTAACTCTAAAATGACGTTTTGGAATTAGCAACGGAGGCATTGGATTAGATGCGTAAGAAATTAGTCCTACATACAAGAGCGTTTTAATGACAAAAACTTTACAAACGTCTTGAAATACATAATCTGAACAATGTTTCGAGGTGTGGTAAGTGTAGTATAAGCGGAATAATTGACTTCAGGTCGTTGAATTATTAGAAAAATAATGCACACCCGAGGTGTAACGGCCACTCCGCTTCGCGTCGTGACCGCATTACCACCTCGGGTGTGCATTATTTTTCTAATAATTCAACGGCCTGTCGTCAATTATTCCTTACTTAAATGTCCGCGCCAGCGAGCGCATTGGGCCGTTAGTTTAGGCTATCTAACGGCAGATGAAGGAAAACCGTAAATCTTCATCGTGAGTCCTAATCATAAATACAGTGCATGTTCACAATAACAGTTTAAATAAATAAAAGAATGATTTAAACTATGTTTGACTTCTGATCTAAACATTTAGAGTAAATATGCCATTCTCATTAATGGAGTTAAACACTTAAACTACATGAAATCATTACTGAGAAGTTACAACACTTTTCCTGTGGCATGTTGTGTTTTAATGTTTAACTACAGAGAGAATTGCTTATCATGATAATAGCAGATTGTCTGAGAAAATATTTTCATGGAGAATAATGCACAACAAGGCCTATCTGTTTCCATTAAAAATATAAATCAATTAAAAATACTATTTATTTGGCCAGTGGAAAAGATTGAGAAAAACTTTTACACGATTTGATTTATTTATTCAAAAACAAGGCAAGGATAGGCTACTAAATGATTATTATCAGTGTAATGTGACGGCACATCTGTGTCTCATGTTTTCCTAATGTCTTGTACCGTTAAATGTGGATGAATAGGCGCTGTAAGCTCCACATATGGTTATTTCGGGGTGGAGACGCATGTGCGCACAATCTTCCGCTGACTGGGATTTATAAAGGGAATCTTGCGCAGGTTCTGGCGTACGCACGGTTTTACAAGTCTGGATATTTTTTGGCGTACGCCATTTTTGGCTTTCGGGCGCACGTACACTTTTAGTAAGAATCCTACGCACAGTTTTATAAATGAGGCCCCTGGTCTTTTGCGTGTGCTTTGTTAAATATAGAGCTATTTTACACAAGATGCCTTCAAAAGAGCGAGCAAAGATCAGCGTAACCGATGTCCATCGCATATACACATTGACATTTAAACGTTTTTTTATTTTTTATTATTCTTCTCAGTAACATTTGGACATTAAAGGGGTCATATGATGCTTTTTAATGTTTTCATTTTGCTTTAGTGTGTGATGTATCGGCTGCAGACCTGCCTAAAACGCCTCGATCGAAGTCCAGATATTATGTCCACGTCACAGTGTGAAATATTAGCATAATGCCCGCCCAAAGGCATACGCAAAGAAAGAAGACGAGGCTTCAGTGAATAGTGATGACGTTGTGTGTGTTTGGACACAAAAGACACTTTTTGTGTGCATGCCAGGCCAGTAGGTGGCGATGTCACTGTAAAGAAACACTACGCACCAATAGACTGAACATGTGTTACGCATGCGCATGACGTCACCGTTTACACAAATTCATGTTTTTGTCATTTACACAGAGACGATAACAGTGTCGTTTTTTAAAAAAAAGGCCCTTTGAAACCCGTTTTCAAACGTTTGCGATCTCAGGCCCCTCAAACGCTGCTGTCAAGTAAACGTCTCGAACTGACACTGTAAAACTGATGAAATTATTGTGTGTTGCAGTTGCTTTAGAAGGTAAGGGGCGTTACATTTCCGACACAGGCTCGAGGTGTTTGGCCAATCACAACGCACTGGGTCAGCTGGCCAATCAGAGCACTCTGAGCTTTTCGGGAGGAGGGGCTTTGTAGAAATCAGTGTGTTTCAGACAGACCGGGAACAGAGGAGATGCAATAATGTGCAGTATGTTAAAAATAATGTGTTTTTTTGTTTATTTTTTACATTAAACCATGTTAACCTATTCTATTACACCCAATAATAAAGATAAATATGTTAGTCAATGACTTTAAAAGTCCATAGATATTGCCGTCAGTTCACTGCTCTCCAACAAGCAGATGCAATGAGGCTCAGGTGACGTTCCACATAAAGCTAAAATGAGGAATGAATTAATAATAATAATCAGAAATCATTCTTAATTCACGGCCACAATATCTGCATGTCATGAAAAACATAATCTTTTAGAAAACAGCTGTGTGAAGATTCATCAAAATATCAAATTATTTGTTCAAAGAATGTAATTATGTGATTAGAACAACATGTGGGTGTAGAAACATGACACTTTTATTTTTGGGTGAAATATTCATTTAAAGCCAATTTCCATCTACAAATTGGCTAAAAATAATGTAATTAATCACAATGAAAATGATCAGCCACGATCAACCAATGACATTCAGCTCAGATATTTTTAAAGCTAAAAGAGTATTTTGTAGACTAGACTCTGCTTAGAAATGCTCGGATGTGTCATACGACTGAAGGAGATCTGAAGCACTTAACAACGGATTTGTTTGCAAATCTTGCTCTGAGTTTATCGTGTGTGTTTTATAAAGAGTTATTTTTCATAAAGAGTTTTATAATGTATAGTGTCAAGAGATGTATGTGCACTCTATGTGTCTGTGGTTTTGCTGTCTTGTATGTTTGTATTGCTGGTTTATATATTTATGCTATTTTTCTAACCTTAGACGAATAACATCATCAGGTAACAGTCGTGTTAATAGTAGATGGTGGCGTCCTATTTATTTTGTTCTCTGCATGTTTTAGATGTGTTAAAATCTTATTTCCCTTTCAGTTCTGAAATTATTATTTTTTTAGTAGTTTATGCTTGTAAACATAAGAAAATGTTTCCTTCCCTCATTTCTGAAAAAAAAAAAAGATGTGTGTTTGTTGCAAGTGCCTTTTCTCCTGAACCTTTTGTCTTTCCTGATAATCTCTGTGCTTTACTCTAACACAGCAGCCCAGCATTAAATTATGATCCAACATTAATAAAATAATAATTAAAAAAGACCTCAAGTTGTGGTATTCTAGTTTCCACCAGTGATCCAGTCTGTAACGGTATTCAGGAATTTGACTAAGAAGTTACATAAATATGTCATTACAAGTGTAGTGTTTATATACTATTATAGTATTTTATTCATATTTTCAATTAGCTTTTATTTTTAAATTTTAATTTTAGTTGAAGTTTTATTCATTTTTATGAGCTTTTGTCATTTTTATTAGTTTTTAATATTTCTACTATATATATATATATATATATATATATATATACAGTGAGGAAAATAAGTATTTGAACACCCTGCTATTTTGCAAGTTCTCCCACTTGGAAATCATGGAGGGGTCTGAAATTGTCATCGTAGGTGCATGTCCACTGTGAGAGACATAATCTAAAAAAAAAAAATCCAGAAATCACAATTTATGATTTTTTAACTATTTATTTATATTATACAGCTGCAAATAAGTATTTGAACACCTGTCTATCAGCTAGAATTCTGACCCTCAAAGACCTGTTAGTCTGCCTTTAAAATGTCCACCTCCACTCCATTTATTATCCTAAATTAGATGCACCTGTTTGAGGTCGTTAGCTGCATAAAGACACCTGTCCACCCCATACAATCAGTAAGAATCCAACTACTAACATGGCCAAGACCAAAGAGCTGTCCAAAGACACTAGAGACAAAATTGTACACCTCCACAAGGCTGGAAAGGGCTACGGGGAAATTGCCAAGCAGCTTGGTGAAAAAAGGTCCACTGTTGGTGCAATCATTAGAAAATGGAAGAAGCTAAACATGACTGTCAATCTCCCTCGGACTGGGGCTCCATGCAAGATCTCACCTCGTGGGGTCTCAATGATCCTAAGAAAGGTGAGAAATCAGCCCAGAACTACACGGGAGGAGCTGGTCAATGACCTGAAAAGAGCTGGGACCACCGTTTCCAAGGTTACTGTTGGTAATACACTAAGACGTCATGGTTTGAAATCATGCATGGCACGGAAGGTTCCCCTGCTTAAACCAGCACATGTCAAGGCCCGTCTTAAGTTTGCCAATGACCATTTGGATGATCCAGAGGAGTCATGGGAGAAAGTCATGTGGTCAGATGAGACCAAAATAGAACTTTTTGGTCATAATTCCACTAAACGTGTTTGGAGGAAGAAGAATGATGAGTACCATCCCAAGAACACCATCCCTACTGTGAAGCATGGGGGTGGTAGCATCATGCTTTGGGGGTGTTTTTCTGCACATGGGACAGGGTGACTGCACTGTATTAAGGAGAGGATGACCGGGGCCATGTATTGCGAGATTTTGGGGAACAACCTCCTTCCCTCAGTTAGAGCATTGAAGATGGGTCGAGGCTGGGTCTTCCAACATGACAATGACCCGAAGCACACAGCCAGGATAACCAAGGAGTGGCTCTGTAAGAAGCATATCAAGGTTCTGGCGTGGCCTAGCCAGTCTCCAGACCTAAACCCAATAGAGAATCTTTGGAGGGAGCTCAAACTCCGTGTTTCTCAGCGACAGCCCAGAAACCTGACTGATCTAGAGAAGATCTGTGTGGAGGAGTGGGCCAAAATCCCTCCTGCAGTGTGTGCAAACCTGGTGAAAAACTACAGGAAACGTTTGACCTCTGTAATTGCAAACAAAGGCTACTGTACCAAATACTAACATTGATTTTCTCAGGTGTTCAAATACTTATTTGCAGCTGTATCATACAAATAAATAGTTAAAAAATCATACATTGTGATTTCTGGAATTTTTTTTAGATTATGTCTCTCACAGTGGACATGCACCTACGATGACAATTTCAGACCCCTCCATGATTTCTAAGTGGGAGAACTTGCAAAATAGCAGGGTGTTCAAATACTAATTTTCCTCACTGTATATATATATTTTAGTTTTAGTTTAGTAACTTTTAGTTGCCAAGGCCAAGTTTTTCATCTAATATTTAAATTTTACATCAGCTTTATTTCAATTCTAGAATATATTTTCAGTAGTTTTACTTTTTGTTAATAATAACAACACTGCCAGTGAGATTCAATAAACAAGTATGTTGAATAAAAAATGTACCACTTTTTACCACAATTTTCCCAATGATAATAGAGCCAAAAGAAGCTAAAGCATCTGAGAATCACACAGACGACAGTCTCCTCCCTACTCAAAGACACTCATTATGACAAATTCACATGCAAAATTCATTCATATTGGCTTTCAAATAAATGACTATACATTTGCACTTATCCAATTCCATTGGCCTTGAAAGTTGGGGAAATAAGTGGTTATTTGGTGTCATTGTATGACACACTTTAACCAGCAGATGGAGCACTCATCTTATTATTATGAGTTATGTACTCTACTTTTACACAAAGGCCTGTGAAAGGCCTTAGTGACTTTTGCAGATGCTTCTAGTGTAATCAAACTTTGGTGTAATTCATGATATTTTCTATAGATATGTAGATTAAATATAGCAAATGCATAGTTATTTTCTAAATCTAAATCAGTTGTAGCAGCACAACAGATGAGCTTTCTCATCTCCTCATAAAGACTGAAAAGGGACAAAAATTGACAAACTAAAGTCCCCCTGCGGTGAAAATCCAGCTTTTAATGTTGTTTATGTGTCTATGTGGTGTTTTTGAAATGCTTTAAGACAAACCATGTGTAAATTCATAAGTCGACACCATTGCTGAGTATTTTCTCCTTAAAACTGCAGTGAACCAAAGACAGTCTCAAAAACACGCTTTGAAATCGCTGGTGTTTCTGACGTCACAAACTTGTAACCAATCAGATCAACGTGCCGGCGAGCTTTAGCATATCGTTAACAGAGAACTAGCATATCATTAACTATGAAGCAGGGGAGTCTCAAAAGAAGCCAGGTTATCCCGGTATATTTTTCAGGTTATCATAAGGCAGACTGAGATGATGAACGGGAATAAGGTTCATGTAACATTAGCAACACAGTATTAGCTGTTTGATAACATAGTCAAGCAAAAGGCTAATCATATTAATTAGCGTTATGTGTCATGTTGTAAAGAGCGATACATGTGCAGCGTTTACCTCAGTAAGTTGACAGAGTGGATCTCTGAGCTGCTGTGAGTGAGTGGAGGCGGGGCTAATTAGCATATTCATAGATCCACGCATACTAAATGAAGCAAGGGCTTAGGGTTGCATTCAAGCTATTTTAAAGCATGAAGGATTTTATTTTATTTTTTTCACAGGAAAAAACATTTAAATATGTCATATTGGTGATCAAATATGAGTTATAAGTGATACAATTATTGACAACAAGGGGAATTAAAGTAATCCGTTGTTCAAGTGGTGCTTTTAAACATGAGATCTTCCATATGAAAATCAGCAATCTGCTGGTAGGAAGATGACAATACACTCGGGCAGGATATGCTCTTGTATTTTATGCCCCAAATAGGGCAGAAGGGTGGACTGATGCCACATTGTGTCACCAACAAACTTCAAAAGCATGTGAAGCAGACAGTCTGTCCAGGGGGATCAAATACCGCAGGGTTATAATATCTAAAGCACACTAAAGTGATAATACAAATCACACAATAACCAGCAGTGAGCTGGAGCCAGACAACCTGAATCATCTTACATGAGTCAGCATTACTCATAAAGCTGCTGTATGGATTTAATATCGAACCCCCACTCACATCTGAGGGATAAATAAAGTCTAAGTTACTCAACTAACGTTTGAGAACAAGAATGTTTGCGAATCACCAGCTTGTTAATTTGTTCAGTGTTTTAGACTGCAATCAATCACAGCACGCGACGTGTCTTGACTTCCTGTCTATGTAAATGTAGCAAAAATAAACTGATTAACTAATTAATTAAGGCTTAAGCCCTTCATATCTCCAGTTTACGTTTTTACCGCCACCATTCGACATATTTAGCGGTTTTTCCACTGGCGAACACGCGCTTTTAAGTTTTCAAAGCTCATGAATATTTAATGAGGAAAGCGTTGAAGCAGTGTTTGATTGGTTGTTGCAGAATAACGCAAGAATAATCATCCGTGGGTTAGACCAATCAATCAGTGCTCAGAGTGACTGCAAATGTACATCTGCGGTAATTTAACTCTCTCTCTCTCTTTTTTTTTTTTTTTTTTTTTTTTTTGTAGTAAAAAATTATTTAAATCCTACAACTAAGTAAAGCATACTTATTTAAACTAAATAAATAAAAAATATATGCTTAAAAAACAGATATAACATCATCCAAGGTGAAAAGTGGCCTTAACTTGGCCTTAAAAAATACGTAAACCCAAGTTAAGTGCAAAAAGCTTTTAGGAAAGAAGAAAGATGCCTATCAGTTTAGGCTCGTGGGCAGCATTCTTCCTTACACATCTGATATTGTTCTTATATGGAATTATGCGCTTCATTGTCGCGTTTACTGTATGAGTTATGCTGTAAAAGTCTGTTTGTTAGTCATCCAGGGAGAATTTATGCAGTCTCCTATTATAAGTGATTAACCATCAAGACATTGTCTAAAAGAGGGATACAATGGCTGAAGGACACCTGTGTTGATTTGACCTCCATCATCATCATTGTGGAAATGATTCAGAGCTTCTGGGAAATGTGTGAGTCTCTCAGCACTTCTGCTTCTGAGTCTCAATGAAAGACGGAGGCCGTGAGTCAGTGTGTGATCTCACCGTCTGAAATATGACCACATGCTGCTCATTCAGCGTCTCAACACTGCTTCAGAAGAGCCTGGGATGCTTGTTTTGTTGCATTTGATCATTATAGACCCCTAATAGGATCTGGGTCTGAATCTCATTGGATTGGATTAACATAAAAGCATGTAACCACAGGTTAAATGGTTCAGTCATAAGGCACACATATGCATATGTAAAAATGAAAATAAGAAACACGTGTGGGTCATTCTACTACATCGCATATGTCTTTACCATTCAAAAGTTTGTACATTTTTACTGCTCACCAAGGCTGCATTTATTTGTTCAAAAAGACAGTTTAAAACAGTAATATTGTGAAATATTATTACAATTTAAAATAGCTTTCTTCTATGTGAATATATTGTAAAATGTAATCTATTCCTGTGATCATTACTCCAGTCTTCAGTGTCACATGATCTTTCAGAAATTATTCAGGATTATTGGATGAACAGAAATTTCATAAGAACAGAATTTATTTGAAACAGTAATCTTTTGTAACATTATAAATGTCTTTACTGGCAATTTTTATCAATTTAATCTTGTTAAATAAAATGATTAACATTTTTTAAACAAAAAGGAAATAATAACCCAAACTTTTTAGTGTATATTGGATAAAATATTCTCACTTTTTTTTTAAAGACCAGAATTATATTAATTTGTGTTTTGTGATCACTAAGTGAACATCGATTGTTAAAAAACAACAACAAAAAAAAAAAAACAGACATTAAATAATTTACATAATTTACATTTTAATGCCTAACACATTTTATAAAATGTTTAAAAAAACAAACAAAAAAACAGGTTAACTAAAATTAGGATGCATTTTAATGAATCTGGTGTCCCTTCTTTTCATCTTCTTAGTCTTGTATCTGTTTAACTGACAAAAGCCAGATCTGCAATGACATCATCCTTTAGGAGGAAGTGACATCATTTTAGATGGCACACACACATCAGATGGCACAAATATCAGCAACACATTTGGTGTATCGTGAGATGTTTTGGGGTATAGTCGGTCTGTCTCACTGTAAAACATTTCCATATTTTTGGATAAAACTCAAAATATCACATTTCAGTTGTCATGCACGCCACGCTATCAATAACTGACTTGAGCTCTTTATTTCAATCCTATTCCTTTTCTGGCCAGTTTGACCTGAGAAAGTCCGCAACTGTTTATAAAAGTAGGCTACTTTCTCAAAAAACACGCAAGCATATTCAGTTTTAAAGGTTTTATTCTTATTTATACAAGCTCTCATTCTTTAGGATCGAAACAGCGGAGTGTGTCGCGTGGAAACATCGAGGCTGTAAAAACATGGGATTGTTTTTAAGTAATCCATTGACGCTGATATTCCTGAAGAAATATTCGTTCTGTCACTCACACACTTGTCAATCCTGAAGTCTCAGCTCGGCGCTGGCAGCTTTAGGGTCTGGATTTAACATGCCGTGAGGTCCAGCAAACAAACACAGCTGACACATCATAAATATGCGCCGCGTTTATGCAGATGTCAGACAATACCCGTCAGTGATGGAGAAACATCGAAATTTGCTCTCGTAAAAACAAAAATGAACAGAGCAAACCTTGCAAGTTTCATTCATCTCCAAGGCCATCCATAAAACCATTTCCATGGGATATTTGCCCTTGATCAAACTTGGAACATTTACCCTTTGGTGAGCGATTGAAAGCGATAAAAAATAAATAAAATAAAAAAAACAGTCAGGAAAATGTCATAGCTCAAATGTTCACAGTTTGTTAAATTCCCCAAAGAGCAATAAAAACAGGCACAAATGAGACACTTGTTGACATACAGAGCTCTAAATTCAATGTGGAGACTATATCAGGTCAGTTGATTTTGTGGGAATTGGTGAGTTTGGTTTAACTTAAAAAAGTAAGTAACTTGGTTGCCTTAACATTTTGAGTTCATTGAAATAAAAAAAATTGAGTTAATACAAAGAAGGATATTGGTTTAATCAACAGAAACTCAAAATAGTGTAATCTGAACCACATTAATTACCTTAGTTGATTTGTGATTAACAAATCATGAAAATATTTTTTTACAGTGACTTTGGTGTCTGGCAAAAATGAGCGTAAGAGATCCCTGAATCCTTAGACATGTGAAAATGGATCCTTTTTCTCAGGAAAACAATCTGAGAAGGAAAGACTGAAGCAAAAGTCTCAATATGGTCTCAATTTGATATTCTAGATTCTAGATTAGATTAAAACAGTTTAAAATATATCTTATTTGTTTTCCAAGACAAAAATAGTTAACATATGTAATATATTTACAAAAAAAACAAAACAAAGTAATCATGCTGTTGCTGTTAAAAAACTTGTTTTCTTTACAGAAATAATGTGCTAAAAAAAGAGTGTTAAGGATGAATGTATTGCTCACTTGTCTTTTAACACTGTGAAAATGAACATATTATTCCATCTTTCATCGGATGCTTTGTGAACTGTCTAAGTGGCTCAATCTTCACAGGATGTTGAGGAAGAGAGGAAAAAAGATGAAAGAAAAACACAGACAAAATAACAGTGATAGGCATCAATCCACACATTGAAACTCCTATAGAAAACTTGGAATAGGAAAGTGTGCAGAATGAAAAATAAGAAGAACACGCAAATGCACAAATAAATACCAATGGATATAACACAGCATATTGATAAAAAAAAAAAAAAAAAAAGTGTACGTTTATTGAGAAAAAAAATAGCTTAAAATGAGGGACAAAACTTAAAGGAAACATTTGTCAAGGTTCTGATATGTGTTATCTGTATTTGTGTTACTATGAGTTTTCTGTTTCTCTTGGTTTGTCTCCTTGGTTACTGATAGATTAGCCTACACCTGATGTTCATTTCTTTGATTAGTTTGGTCTATTTAAAGGGGTGGTATAATGCCCTTTTCACAAGATGTAAAATAAGTCTCTGATGTCCCCAGAGTGTGTATGTGACGTTTTAGCTCAAAATACCCAACAGATATTTTTATATAGCATGTTAAAATTGTCACTTTTTGAGGGTGAGCAAAAACGCACCATTTTTGTGTCTGTCCCTTTAAAGGAGACATATCATGCTTTTAAATTGTTCCTTTTTACATATAAATCATATATTTGTAGTCTATATAAAGCGGAACTGCAATGCTTGGGTCTGAATTCCTCATTATTACAGCTCCACAGGCCCCTTTTCTACCCCTTTTCTGATGTGCGTCTGAGAGCAACTCGTTTTGGTGCGGTCTCTTTAAATACAATTGAGACACTTCATACCCCGCCCCCTCTCCAGGTTGCAGAGGTGACACTCGGTTCAACTCCACCCCGTTCGGCCATTTTTGTAGTTTGATAGCAGAGATACGATTATCTAGCGGCACAGAAACTTTTTATTCACACGTTATTAACAAAATGTCAACAACGGAAGACTTGTCCAGCCAGCCTTAACATGTTCGAGCCAGAGTCGGAGCCGGAGCGAGATGAAAATGAAGACGACGAACCTGCAGAACAACGTCTTCATATGGATGTATCGCAATGGTGTGTTACTGTATTTACACATGAAACTTTGGTCTTCCGACCTTTTACCATCGTGTCGATTTATTTTGATTAATATGTGCGAGGGAGAGAGAGCAAGACAGCATCTAGTTTGGAGACGGTGATGTCTTGTTTACACTTTCACCTGGCTCCGAGAGAGAGAGTGAGCGCACGCACGACCGGGTCTCTGCTCGTTCTTTCAGTTAAACATGCGCCACAAGCGCATGTTCATCTACATTAGACGGTGTAATGAAGCGTGTGGGTTACTACATCCAACAACCGAACATTTTAACTTACCCTCTCATAACTTCTGCATCCTTTAGCTTGGACTACAAAATTGCAGCGAGAAATAAAAATGGCGGATTGCTCGAAGTGTTGGGCCGGAAGTCAATGTCCTTATTTGGCAGTTCCGCTGCAAATACTGTGACGTAATAGTTCAAAAAACGTCATAGATAACAGAAAAATCGGAACAGGTTGAAAAATATGACCAAAACAGAATATAAAGATATCAACGAAGCACCTGAAGAGAATAATTTCATCTTTTCTGTACTTCTAAACACTCCAAATATACAACAAAATGCATTTAAGGGCTAAAAAAGTGCATTTAGCATGATATGTCCCCTTTAAATGCAAATGTGCTGCTGCTCTCAGCAGAGGGGGTGGAACTTCAACAGCTTGTGTCATTTTACTTCACACACACATGCACTGAAAATTTCCAAAACTTTTAGCCTTTATGTTCAAACCGGAGTCAGACAATGATGGAGAGACTCTAGAAGAAGTGACAACATGTAGAATGCAAAAGGACGTTTCTGAATGGTTAGTTGATGAATTTATGTACTTTATGTGTAGTTATCTTCTAGTCATTGATTAGCATATTCTGTCTTGATAATCTATAAATTGCATTCCCGGGGGCGGGGTTTATGTACATTTTAGGGTTAGTGATGTCACTAACCCGGGAGGAATGTCGTGTAGTCTCTACCAGCCGTTTGTTGTAGTCCTTAATTTTTTTTTAAAGAAAATATCTCCCTTTGCTTTGAACTTTGAGCGTTGTATCTTTGCAGATGTTGTTTATGCTCAAACAGCAACATTACAGACTCACTAAAGTTAGAAAAGTGAAATCATAAGTAAGTCATACTGCTGCTGCACAAATAGCAAACATCAATTACCCAGAGCAGATCTATACAGGTGGAGCTGGGGAAGGTGGAGGGTTATAGACAAACTCTGAAAGCACGCTGCAGACACCTATAGCAGTGAATGGTAACCAGCCATTTCTTGAGCAGCAAGCTCATTGGCTGCAGATGTGGCATGAACCAATCGGCTTGTGCCAAGTAGTTAATGCTGTAAATATCATCAGCTGCATTAAGGATCCATCAGCCGGCGCCATCTAGAGTTTCATGACAGAACAAGGCATATATACATTACCCAGCTAACAAAAATAAGTTTCTAAGAATGTTTTGCTAATGTTCCCATCAAGTTATGAAAATGTTATTTCTGAATGTTCTCTGAACGTTCAAAACGTCCAGTTTTGTAAATGTTTAAAAAAATGTTTTCTTGGTATGTGAATATTAATGTTCATTCCGTTTCATAATTTTGCAAAAAAATGGGAATGTTTTTGAATGTTATTGAAACATTCTGAAACAAGTAGTCACATTTAAAAAATCTTCAATGAAATAATGTATACCTTGAACAATGTATAATGTTTTTATGCTAACACTTTGAGAATTATTTTAGATTATTGAAGATCAGACAACTTTGAAGTATCGTTCTACTGTTTGTTCATAACTTTGAGAGAAGCTTGCCAGAACATTAGTCAAACTTCTGAGAACATTGGGTGCGTTCACTCCATGTTGAAATTACCGTAATTACGAGATTTCAACTTGTAAAAAGCATTCACTTCCTCATTGAGCTGGTAATTACAGCTTGAAGAGCTGAGAGCTCCTACTGCAGATTCATTTAGGTGATGATAGTCTTGCAAATTGCCATAGAAATGCATAATTCCCAGTCCGAGGACCTGAACAGCTCCGTTGTCATCTCGAAATTACGGTAATTACAACATGGTGTAAATGCAGCTATTCCTTAGCTGGGTAGGCCAGTGCTTCTCAAACCTGTCCAGGGGAATATTTTGCAGTTTGGCTCTTTAATATAAAAAAATAAGAGCTGAAATGCAAAATGAATGAGAATAAAAATGAAAATGAGAATAAGTTGATTAAATTACAGTGCAGAATTTCTAAAAATGGATAGTAATGAATGGCAGTGAGAGAGTATATCCAGTATGTTTATTATTGCAGACCTTATGTAGCTCCGCCCCTTACCTGCTCGTTTAAGAGCTGCCAACTCTCAGGCTGTAACAGTTGTGTTCCTGTTTAGTCTATTTAGTCACATGTCTTTTGTTTTCCCGCCACTTATCCATTGCCATGTCTCATCATTAGTTCATCATCATCACCTGTGTCTTGTCAATTATCTTCATCTGTGTCACCTGGTTTATGTTCATCAGTATCTGTATTTAGTTCCCTCTGTTCAGTCAGTCTTTGTCTGTTCTCGTCTATGTAATGTTGTTACCAGTGAGTGTATCCTGCCTATTTGTATCGCTTAAGTTATATTTGTAAGTAAACACTTTGTATTTGAGCCTTCTGCCTTCCTCCTCTTCTTCTTCTGCCTGCCAGAAGAACGGACCAAATAACGTGACAAGATGGGCATACTCATCACCCCTGCCAACTCCACCAACGGTCTTCTGACCTGTTTCCAGGACGGCCGTCACCTAGAGGAATATGTCGCAGAGTTCCTGGAGCTCTCGGACGGGGTAAGCTGGGCAGATGACGTCCAAAAGACTGTTTTGGTACGGGTTGGACGATCATCTGCACCAGCAAGCTCCAGCAGCAGCGATCCCGGGGATGTTCGTTCGTTATCTGGATTACGTACTTTTGTTGAGCGGCTCAGCCTACACTGTGGGTGAGGCTGATTTTAACATCGCCGCTCAACCACCATCACCAGCCCCCGTCACCAGCTGTCCTGAGTCTCATTCCGCCGAGACCGCCCGTCCAGTGTCTCCTGTTCCTGTCCTCATCCAGAGTCCGGACGAGAAGGACTTAATTGACCTTTTTTCCGAGCCTGCACTTCACGTCAGTCCTGCCGAGCCTGCGCATCACGTAATGCCCGCCGAGCCAGAGACTGTACACGTAATGCCCGCCGAGCCAGAGACTGTACACGTAATGCCCACTGAGCCAGAGACTGTAAACGTCATGCCCGCCGAGCCTGAGACCGTTGACGTCATGTCCGCTGAGCCTTCACCGCTGGTCCCGTCCAGCCCAGAGACTTTTTCACCGCTGGTCCCGTCCAGCCCAGAGACTTTTTCATCGCTGGTCCTGTCCAGCCCGGAGCCCGTCTTGACACCAGAGCCTGAATTCCCACCCAGCCTCCCTCTCCCTCCTCCCATCTGACTCCTCTCTACCTTTCCTCCACCACTGCCTGGCAGCCCCTCTGTTCCTGTATCCACCTTTGAGGAGGTGGAGTCGCCGAGGATCTGCCTGCCACCAACTCCTTCAGGGTCGGTGGATCCCCGGTCTCTGCCTCAAACCTCCTCGACCAGAACTCCGCCTCAGCCCAACAGTCCATTGACGTCCCCTTGGCTCTTACCTCCTTCAGCTCCACCGTTGCCCATCAGTGCACCAGTTCCGTCAGGCTCCCTCATCCCCCCGGATCCACCCTGGTCGCTCGTCCACCTTCCCTCACCTCTGGACTGCACTCCTCTGGCTTCGCCTTGTCCCTTGGTCCCCCCGGCTCAGTTGGACTCCTCACTCCCGTCAGTTCCTCCTTGGTCCTCACTCCCTCTGTCTTCACCGCGCCCTTCTGTGTCCCCGCCTGCACCTCAGTCGCCTGAGCCGGCAGCCCCGCCATGTCCCGCTGGATCTTCGGTGTCGCCTGTCTCGTCGGCTCTACGGCTCCACCCTGGTCACCTCTCCCACCTGCTCCGCCCCCGTCAGTCGGCCCCCTGGTGTCGTCATCCCTACCTCCACCATGGCTCCTCCCTCCGTTTGCTCCGCCCTGGCCGCCAGCGCTGCCTGCTCCATCTGCTCCGCCCTGGTCCCTCTCTCCCTCTGCAGTTGGTCCCTCCACGGCACGAGGACGCGCCTACCGGTAGGGGGGAGTACTGTAACAGTTGTGTTCCTGTTTAGTCTATTTAGTCACATGTCTTTTGTTTTCCCGCCACTTATCCGTTGCCATGTCTCCATCATTAGTTCATCATCACCTGTGTCTTGTCAATTACCTTCATCTGTGTCACCTGGTTTGTGTTCATCAGTATCTGTATTTAGTTCCCTCTGTTCAGTCAGTCTTTGTCTGTTCTCGTCTATGTAACGCCGTTACCAGTGTGTGTATCCTGCCTATTTGTATCGCTTAAGTTATATTTGTAAGTAAACACTTTGTTTTGGAGCCTTCTGCCTTCTTCTTCTGCCTGCACACACCCTGACACACGCATTCAGTGTGAGACTCACGCAATTGACACTGCTCTTATGCTCTCACGCCAGAAAAAACATTGTGGAGCAAAGAGGACACTGACACCGACAGAGTTGACAGAGCAGGTTACTTTTGATAAGAAACAGTCTCAGCTTTCAAATTCTGTCAATTTTATTACAAAACTCAAATACTAAATAATATTGTGGTGCTTTTTAATGTGACGTGACAGATCGCTGTCATGTGAACCCATCTGTCTTCCTCTTTACTAGTTACAGCACCAAATAAACAATGAACATCAGAAGTGCAACGAGGTTTAAAGTTCAGGGAAGAACTGGCAAACGTTCAACTAAATTTTTATATCAAAATAAACAACAAAACGAAAGTAAAGCGACAGCCCCTCACGGACAACTGCTTCTCTCTTCTTACACTGTCATCCCTCCTCCTTTTATCCTTCCGTGAGACTCAAGACCAGTGTGGCGTGCAGCTAACTCTCATTAGCACTCGTGTCACCGGCCTCGCTCCTTTCCCACAGCTCTCGGCCCCACGCTGCTTGAAAGATACAGTACAGCTTACTGAAATGTATCTTGTCTCATGTTGTGAGGGACCGAGAAGCCAAGAACAAGGAACACAAGCTTTGCACAAAAAATGGGTCTTTATTTGAACCCAAGAAAAAAATTTTACTTTACAAACTCATAAATTTCTTACAACAAAAATAAAATAAACAGAAAATGAGATCAAAACAAGTTAGACAAAAAACCAACCAAACAAACTAAAACTGACCTGCTCAAATGAACAAAGCAACAGCTTATAAAGGAAAGGATGGGCCCATTACAAATTAAGAGGGGAAACAATTCAACTTTACATTCAACATATAACCTTAAATGAATCAAAATCAAATCAAACAGAGATATATAGTAAATAAAGATAAGGAAAGCAAAATGTAGTCAAATATCATAAATGTACAACTAAATAAATCAATTAATAAAGACATTAACATTTCTTCCTCCCCCGGGCAATTCCCAGCAAATGGTATGTTCGGGCGGAACCAATAATGCTTAAGTTCTGTTCCTGCCCAGACTCTAATCCTCATCACGCCAGGATGCGGCTGCAGCGGACCATGTCTGAAGTTCATCACGGTAAACTTAAACTCAAAATAGAAACAAATATAAGTAACATATACAACGTAACTAATTTGTGTGCACTTCAAATCAGTAACAATGTATATAAAAATGTGCTGTAAATGTAAACATGTGAAAACCTAACAATAAAGAAGTAATTAATATTGTTTGTTTGGTGTGGTTATGATCCATCATTATAATGAAACAAATGAATGTGAATGACAAAATAAAAATTTAAATAAAGATTATTCTTAAATACATGTTCTTTGTGTAAATGTATGCATGTGTGTGTGTGTGTGTGTGTGTGTGTGTGTGTGTGTGTGTGTTAATACATCCACATTACCGCTCTTGCGCGGCCACACATGTTCAATGAGTATTTCAACCGTGTAAAGACATAAATGAAACAGCTTCTGAAAAATGTGTCACATGAAGCCATTCAAGGACCATATAGCATGTTAGTTAGCTAGAAAAATTAAATCTTGAGTGGATAATGTTTGTAAATATATGCACTAAATTATATATTTATTGTATTTTTACTCTTATATCATTAAAAAATATAACGTTATTATAAAAATTATATTAATTTTTCAAGAATGAGTGGTTCATTTTAATGTGTTGTCAATTTCCTTGAGAAAAATTAACATGTAGACCCTACTGTACCGGATATTTAGCCAAATGAATCGATATTGAATCAAGATCAGAACCGAATCGCAAGCTTATGAACAAACTCCCCTTTCAAACATTACAATGCTCATGAGAAATAAATTTATTTTAATTCGACAGCAATGCCATAGAAATGTCACCGCAAAAAGATGGCTGTGCGCTTGTTTCTCTGGTTCTAAGTGCTAAGTAAATATAAAGATCTCATCTTTGGATTGCTGTTCCCCTCCTGACCATTACCATGGCATCTACGCTAATTTTAGTGTCTTTGTTTATCCCGAGGTTTTCCCGCAGCCTGCCGGATCCAGGCCGTATCCAGATCTGACGAATGACCTTCGCCTGGACCCGATGACAACGCAGTGCTGAAGTGCCAACTAGTCTCTCCCTATGGAGGGATCCCTTTACCACTCTACAGATAAAGCGTTGTCGGGAAACTCAATTCGCATATCTACCCCGAATTGATAAAATAAAATTCTGTATCAAAAATTATAAGGAAACACCAGTACTTTGTTTAGGCTTGGTTTGTAGGGAATTACAAACCTGCGCACATACAGTATATTCAAACACACATAACTATAGAACCAATTCTTAATGCGCATGTGAACGCCATCAGCGTTTCTCACAGGTTCGCGTTTAAAGTCTATGTAGAGAGAATTGTGTCGTCTTAGCGGCCCCTAATTTAATATCAAATGATCGTTGCGACGGAAGCGAATCAATCATAACTAACCTTAGCTGGAAAATAACTTTACTAAAGAACCGCTATAAAGCCAAAACAATCTCTGTTACCATAAATTATACGTTTATCTCTGTAAAGCTGCTTTGAAACAATCTACATTGTTAAAAGCGCTATATAAATGAAGACTTGACCATTAGAGGGTGCTCTCCTTGAGTCTTCTATGCCATGCTCCCTCCAGGCCTACAGATGGCACTTATACTCTAAGCCCTGATCTCTCCACTCCTGCAGATGGCGCCAACGTCCCTAACCTTGTTCAGCACTCTGCTCGTTAACCCTCATACCATTCACCTGTGTCTAGCCCTTTATAAGTCCGTTTGTTCCCTGCCTTTGTGTTCAGTCTTGAGCCTATGTATCAGTTCTCAAGTTAAGTTTGTTCTTTATTATACCGTTTGACCCTTGTGTCTATTTTGTTTTACTGTTTTATGGAAGCTCGACTTTCCTTGTTTATTTGTACTTTATATTTTTTCTTCAAGTAAAGATTATATTTTTGGAAAGAAACACAGGCATCCTGGCTCATTGCTCTTCTGCTTTTGGCACAACCAGGATTTGTCAGAGATCCTTCACTTTCTGAGTTACCAGTCTCAAGCCTCCTCATCCTGAGACCCACCTCCTGATCTTCCACCCAGATCTATGGTCGCTTTACCATCAGAGCCCAGACTACCAGCCCCTGAGCGAATTGAGGGCAGTCCTGAGAGATGCAGAGGTTTCATTACCCAGTGTACACTGGCCTTCCAGCTCCAGCCCAGCAGCTTTCTCACTGAAAGTAGTAGAGTGGCTTACATCATTACCCTTCTCACTGGCAAGGTATTGGACTGGGCCTCAGCCTTGTGGGATCAGAAATCTCCACTTACAGCCGACAGTCAAGACTTCATTTCTGAGATGAAGAGAGTTTTCCATCATCCAGCTAGTAGGGGAGATGCGGATCACCGCTTGCTCAATCTCTCTCAAGGTACCCGGAGTTTGCTATTGAGTTTCGCACTCTCGCCACAGAGAGTGGATGGGATCAACAAGCCCTGAGAGCTACCTTTCACCATGCCTTATCTCCTGAGCTCAAGGACGAGTTAGCATTCTGAGACCCTGATCTCGAATCCCTCATTGACGTGGCCATCCGGGTAGACCATCGTCTCAGGGAACGCCGACAGGAGCGACAGCAGGAGAAAATATTGCTTGAGTCTACTAGCCCTATTAAACTGCCTTCGTCTCCTAGTGACCCCGAGGAACCCATGCAGCTGGGTGGAACCAGGATATCCAAAGCTGAACGCAACTGACAGATGAGAGAGAGATGCTGTCTCTATTGTGGCAAGCCAGGTCACTTTCGCTTTGCATGTCCTGAGTTGTCGGGAAAAGCCAACTCTCGTCCAGGAGGAGGGGGGCCCGGGCGAGAATAGGAATCATCCCCTGCTTGGCGACCTCTGGTTTGACCATCCATGCCACCATCACCCAGGGCATTCAATATGATCAAGTTAGTGCCTTTGTAGACTATGGGGCCGCTGGGAGTTTTATGGACTTTGAGATGGCCAAGAGACTTTATATTCAGCCTGTGATGCTTCAGAAACCCCTTAACATTACGGCAGTTGATGGCAGTCCTCTAGGTTCAGGACAGGTTAATCATTGTACCCCACCTCTCCAGCTAAAGGTGGGCCAACACCAGGAACAGATACAGTTCTTTTTGATTAATTCTCCTAAGATCCCTCTAATCCTTGACCTACATGTTGACTGGTCCTGAGGGATTGTTAGAACCTGGGGAACTAACTGCCTGGTCTAACATCACCGTCTGCTGTTCCCCCAATCTACTAGAATTATTCCCAGAACCTTTGCCAGATATCTCCATGATCTGTCTCTGTTCCCGAGACCCTGTCCACGGAAGTCATGGCTGTTCCCAAGATGGAGCCAGCTAAAGCAAGTCTCTAGCTCATCTTCCTGAGTTATCCCGAGTTCCCCTGGAGTATGTGGACATCTATGAAGTCTTCAGTAAGGACAGAGCAGCCTCACTGCCCCACATAGACCTTATGATTGCCCTATTGAACTGGTTCCTGGTACCTGCCCACCTCGTGGAAGGCTCTACTCTCTCTCTCTGGTCCTGAAAGATTAGCCATGGACAAATACCTCAAAGAAGCTCTGGACAGCGGATTCATCCATCCTTCCTCCTCACCTGCAGGAGCCATTTTTTTCTTTGTTGAAAAGGATGGTAGCCTCCGACCCTGCATAGACTACCGAGGTTTAAACCATATTATCGTCAAGAACCGGTACCCTCTTCCCCTCATGACCACGGCTTTTGAGATCCTGCAGGGTGCCACCATATTTACTAAACTGGACCTTCATAATGCATACCATCTAGTTAGAATCCGTGAGGGAGACGAGTGGAAGACTGCATTCAATACTCTGACGGGCCACTACGAATACCAGGTAATGCCATTTGGCCTGGTTTTTTTCTCTCGTCGGCTTACCCCAACTCAGAGAAATTATGATATTGGGAACAGGGAGCTGCTGGCCATTAAAATGGCATTGGAAGAGTGGAGGCATTGGTTGGAGGGGGCCAAACACCCTTTCCTCATATGGACGGACCATAGAAACCTCACTTGCATCCGGGAGGCGAAGAGGTTGAATTCTCGACAAGCTCATTGGGCTCTCTTTTAAGTGAAGTTAACCGATTTAACTTCACTCTTTCCTATCGCCCAGGTTCCAAGAATCTCAAACCAGATGCACTCTCGAGACAGTTTGAACCACAAGAGGGGGAGTCCGTTCCAGAACCCATTCTCCCCACTTCCAAGGTAGTGGCCCCCATCCAGTGGGATATTGAGACGGCTGTCAAGAGGGCCCAACTGAGACCAGGTAATGGCCCTCGTGGGTGCCTCTTTGTCCCTAACTGTCTGCCTTCTGAGGTTTTGCAGTGGGCTCATGCTTCCCTCCCTTCTGGACACCCGGGAACTACCAGAACATGCAAGCTTGTCCAGAGGAAGTTCTGGTGGCCTAAACTGCACAAAGACGTCCGGGCCTTCGTCGCTGCTTGCTCCATTTGTGCCCAGAATAAGGAGCCTAGGACCCACCCTCAAGGCCTGCTGCACCCACTTCCTATTCCAAGACGCCCTTGGTCCCACATTTCCTTGGACTTCATCACAGGCTTACCACAATCTCAATGAAATACGGTAATTCTGGTGGTGGTGGATAGATTTTCAAAGACTTGCCATCTCTTACCTTTGCCCAAGCTCCCCACAGCAAACCAAACAGCAGAACTGTTTATGAGGCATATGTTCAGGATCCACGGCTTCCCGCAGGATATGGTTTCCGACCGGGGTCCATAGTTCACTTCCCGGTTCTGGAAGGCATTCAGCCGGCTCATCGGATCTTCCATCAGCCTGTCTTCCGACTTCCACCCCCAGTCCAACGGCCAGGCAGAGAGAGTAAATCAAGACATTGAAAGGACATTAAGATGCCTGGTTGCCAATAATCAATCCACATGGAGCTCTCGATTAATCTGGGCTTAATTTGCACATAACACCCTTTACCATTCCTCCCTAGACTTGTCTCCTTTTGAATGTCAGTATGGTTTCCCTCCCTCTCTGTTTCCCGAACAGGAGCCAGAGGTTGATGTCCCTGCTGCTACTCAGCTGGTCCGCCGGTGCCGATGTTCCTGGGAAAGAGCATGTGTTGCTTTATTGAGAGCCACCCGACAACAACAGAGGCAGGCTAACCGACACCGGAGGGTGGGACCCATGCTTCACTCAGGGTAAAGAGTATGGCTGTCAGCCCGAGATCTTCCTCTGCAGGTGGAATCCCCCAAGCTGACCCCGATGTAGCTGGACGATACATCGGTCCATTCAAGATCTTCCCGAAAGATTAATCCAGTTTCCTATCGACTCCATCTACCCAGGTCCATGAAGGTTCACCCCACTTTTCATGTTTCCCGGTTAAAACTTGTTGTTTGCTCTACTCTGTCCCTAGTTAGGAAGCCTGCCCCAGTACTCGCATCACTGATGGCCAGCCAGCTTACACAGTCCGCAGACTGCTTGATTCTCACCAGGTCCGCGAGAGAACTCAATATCTGATGGATTGGGAGGGCTATGGCCTGGAGAAGCAGACCTGGGTTCCTGCTCGAGACATCCTGAATCCAACTTTCATCGCAGAGTTTCATGGAGCCCGAGGGAACTGCCAGAAGAATGTCAGGAGCCGTTCCTAGAGGAGGGGCTCCTGTAAAGATCTCATCTTTGGGTTGCTGTTTCCCTCCTGACCAGCAGGGGGTGCTCTCCTTGAGTCTTCTATGCCATGCTCCCTCCAGGCCTACAGATGGCACTTATACTCTGAGCCCTGTTCTCTCCACTCCTGCAGATGGCGCCAACGTCCCTAACCTTGTTCAGCACTCTGCTCGTTAACCCTCATACCCTTCACCTGTGTCTAGCCTTTTATAAGTCTGTTTGTTCCCTGCCTTTGTGTTCAGTCTTGAGCCTATGTATTCTGTACTTCAGTGCTCTGTGATCAGTTCTCAAGATAAGTTTGTTCTTTATTAGGACTTTATTTGACCCTTGTCTCTGTTTTGTTTTATGGAAGCTCGGCTTTCCTTGTTTATTTGTACTTTGTATTTTTTCTTCAAGTAAAGATTATATTTTTGGAAAGAAACACAGACATACTGGCTCTTCTGCTTTTGCGTTCAACTGTTGGGGAGTTAGCTCAGTGGTAAACACCTTGCACTTGAGCATTGCAGACTAGGGTTCGATCCCCACCTAAGGCAGCCACATTATAGTAAAGGTATTTTTCAGAATAAAAGTTCAACCAGAAAATGGACTATATTCGGAAAATGATGTTTAAAAGTGTTCAAGGCTTTGAAGAAAACAAATATATCTGCGGTGGATAATTATGCACATGTAGTGTGTAAATATTGGTGTGAGACAGTGTTGGCATGCTGTGTTTGTGTTTTTAGGAAGTGAAGGTATCATTTGTCCATATCAAGTCTGTTGCTAAGGACCCTAGGCTACGGATAACAGTGCTCCCGCACAACCCTTCATATCTAATGACTATAAAACATGACTCATATGAGTGCAGTATAGCACCTGGTGTGCTGCTGTTCACACAAACACACACACCTCTATCACACAAAACCAAAATGACATATGTATTTATGTATTTGTGTGTCGCACGGAAGAACCATGAATCAAAAGATCAGGTGGACAGTAATAGTCATGTTCACGCACCATCAAAGAGCAGGAAAATTCCTCATGTATAAGGTAACCGGCTTAGGTCAACACATCACTGTTCACGGCAACACGAGCTGCGGAGAAGCGACGGGCAAAAATAACTTGTTTACATCACAGTGGCATTTAATAAAATCATGTTTTCTGAAAACAGACAACCATGCAAAATATATCATTAGGCTCACTGAGGCAGCGTGTCTCATTGTCTATTAATGCATTTGATTATAATGACTTGTTCTGTTTGCAGAGGACGCTGTGAAAACACACTGCAAACTTTTAAGGGTTGAGTGTGTGTGTGTGTGTGCGGTTTTAGAGGTGAATGAGTCAATCAAAAGTGGGTTGGAAATAATGAATGTGTGTTTGTGTCGACAACTAAAGTCACAACATGCTAAAAATAATTTTAGTATGTATCGCAGACTGACTGAGCAGCACTGAATTATAAATGAAATAATTTCCCTTTTACTTTATGAATGAATGAGTTATTTCCAAAGAACACTGTTTATTTGTAATCTGTTTAGAAAGTGAATTGAAATAAAGCACTGAACATAATTAAACCTCAAAATGAAATGTATTTTTATTATTGTTTATTTTATTTAATTTTTATTTTTATTTTCTCCTGGCCATAGATGACTAAATCTAAATATCAACATGTGAGATTTAGTCAGCCGTAATAGTTCTGAGGTTAATTTATCTAATTTTGTGTCTCTGGAAAATAGTGATTTATGACATTTTATTATGTTGAATATCAAAGTTTTTTGTGTGTGTCTATTTGTTAATGAGGGATTTATGCTTTGGGATTTGTGGAGTAAAAGTTAAGTTTAATTTTAAATTAAAAAGATAAAATTAGACCCTTGGGGTAAGATGAGCCACCCAGAAGGCCCCAAGTGGCATGTTGTTACTGGTGTTTTTATTTTTAAATTGAATAATTATTGTCATTAACAGGGTTATTGTTTAATTTCTCCATGAATTAGATGGACTTTCAGACATATTTGCTTTCATTAAAACCCACAGGTTAATTGAGTGAAATCATTAAATTTGCATTCATAGTGTTGCTATTATGACATATATTTAAATATGTAAATATTCTTATGCCTGTACATAAGTCACAGTGTAATTTTACCTTTCAGATAAATCTTTTTTTACTGGGATTTTGCTTTGTCTGACATCGTTTATTTCAATTATTCAACTAAATTGTCAAAATTCAATTTTAAATATAATAGTTGATTTAGTATTTTACATTAATGATACTTTATTTCATAAAAAAATATAAATAATAATAAGAATTGTATCAAAAGTCATTTTACAGTGGGTAAGATGGCCTCTTTGAATAATTTTACATTTTGTTCTATAACAACTAAATTATCAAATTCTATTTATTTCCCTTAATATCACATTGGCTGGTACATCATCATCCTGCACATGCTAAACATATATCTTAAAAGTAAAACCACATTGTTCTTAAGGGGGGCATCTTCCCCATCTTCCCCTAACTTTATATCACAGAACAATTGAGTGAGATTTCAAGACAGTTCTAAATTAGTATTTGCCACTATAATGACTGGGCAGTTTGTGTAAGAAAAAGACTGAAATGTGCAATGTTATTTACTGAAAAATGATTTAGTTGATTCGGTTAAGATGACTCTTGTCCGAATATGCCTATTTCCATACTATATAGTAGGTGAAAAACAGCATGTGAGCCAAATAGTATCAATTAATAAATAATAAATATTATCAAATTAGCGAAAAGTCCCCGGATGACCTTCAGTGAGATTCTGAAGTGCACATCCACTGGATCATTTTCTATCCCATGAGGCCACAGGAGAGGAGTTATGACTGGCGCTGTAGGTCACATGACTGTGACAACATGGCGGATGTACCTCTGAATTTCATTCTAACAAATAAAACATTATTTTGTAATCGGTCACAAAGTAAGTTGCAAACCAAATGTAGTACATGCGATTTCAGACTCAGCAAACAAGTTTAAATTATTAAATTATTCATTTATGAACTGAACTCGCTTCACCGAAGGTTATCCGTGAATAATATAACAATGAACCTTTGGTCTGTTTCACACACAAAGTTATCAAATGACTTCAGAAGACTTATAGCGCAGCAATCTTGTTGACAATATTTACAAAACGTTTATAGTGATTTTGCATCCATTTTGAAGCTTTAAAGCTTATTTATAGTAATCGCATGTGAAATATCTTCAGATGTGTTTGCTCTGCAGAAGAAAGTCAGTCATACAGGTTTGGAAAGACATGAGGGTGATGATGACAGAGTGTTCATTATTTGGGTAGGGTTCTGGTTAGACCTTTTGTTGCATCCTGGAGGTAATTATAACCCATTATAACCCATTAAAAAAGTTGACATTGAATTTATTACTGTAGAGAGATTTATCATCATAACTACAACCACCATGTAGCATGACACTCTTCACACCAAAACACCACGCTTTATAACTCCATAACCTTCATTATTAAGTCATAACAAAAATAATTTCATTAGGTGTAATGCTTAACAGATGATACGTAATATACATTACCAAAATATACAATGCATTACTAAGTAATGCATTTAATTTCATTTAATTATTTTGCCCTTGAAAAGTAAAGTAATGAATTTTTCTTAATTTTTCTGTAATTTAATCAGCTACTTCTGATCTAATTGCATTAAATACCGTATAACAATTCTATATAAAACAATAGTGGATTTAACATCCAAATTTAACATCTAATGTTAAAATGTTTTTAATGTAACCTTCTCTATTTAAATACTTTGGTCAGTTCAGGAATAATTTATGCAATTTTAAATTATTTATTTTTCATGTCTATCAACTTGTTGAGCTTGATATAGGATTTAGAACGTAATTAGTAATAAATAATGCTACTTTTTAAAGAGAGTAATTAGTACAGTAATCTGGTTACACTGTTAAAGATGTATTTAAGCTAGTAGTGCCAAATTAATTACTTTTTTAGAGTAACTTACCCAACACTGGAACTATTGATTATTATACATATTATTATATGTTTAGCACGATGATGTTTGAAAATGATTTATTAATGAAAATTATAATATGAATTGTTACCAGGTTAAATCACTGGTTTTCTGTTGCTGGTAGTGAAACTAATCCTTTACATTACCAGCCACTGATTCATGCTCTCACACACACTTTCATGAGCTCAGTCTAGCCCGAGCCGAAACACACTGACCAATAAGGGTCGTCGATGGGCGTGGCTGTGAAACGTGTTGGCCAATAGGAATACCGAAGGGCGGGGCTGAACTCTCTCAACGCTGTCAAAGAATTTCCTCATGGATTTGCGGTCTTTGAGTTGTCATGTTATGAGTTGTGGGAATGTTTAATTTGGATATTGTGATCGACATTGCGGTGATGTATGAACGACTTTCGTTTTTAACTTATTTAATACTTCTTTGTTGACATCACTGCCTTTAGCACATCCATGTGAGATCATCGCAACTTCATTTCTGCGAACTTATTTCTCAGTTATGATGAATAATATGCAAACAGTTGCGCGGTAGATTTCCCCGTGGCCGGGGCTCACTGACAAGAATGCTTTTGGTTTGACACTGATTAATTTTGATAAAAGTACACTTGTGGATTCTTCAGGAAGATACACAGGTTTTATTCCAGCATGTCCCGGAGGAAACAGGCTAAGCCACAGTATGTTCTCATCGGTGAGTTTTATATCACTTTCTGAACTTGCAATGCTGATGGAGTTTGATCAAAACGCGCAAATTTAGGAATAAGTACAACACTTTTAATGTTTCGCATGTATAACTCTTTCCCCAGGATTCTCACATTTTATTACAAAACAACATCAGTGAACTGTCATTTTGATAGGCTACCTGCAATATATGATCTGTAGTATATCAATTAATCACTGCATGAACTGATGTTGAATCAAAGAGTGTCATTTTAACAACTTAGAAAAAAAAGCTAAATTATGTTTTCATTGTAGCTTTAATTTGATGATGGTGATGATGGCTCTATTTACAAATGTTCAAACCAAAAAACGTATGATAACAAATATTAAAATATTAGTCAATATTTAGTTGTGTCCCACATTTTGCACTCAATCCTGTTACTGCATGATTTTCAACCTATTACAAATTTTACATTCCATAAATGGCGTTACATGGCGTAAAAATACCAAGTAAATTTTCTAATTAAATTTCTAAATTCGTACACAAAATGTAACTTGAGTGACTTTGTAAAACCACTGAATGGGGCTAGTTTAATTTAGGCTAGTTTAATGTGCAACTCTGTAGCTGTATGTTTATTTAATGTTTATTGCTAGAAAAGAATAACTGTTGACAAAAAATATACCTTATTGTTGTACCCTATTAATAGAAGGTTCATGCTGTAAAAAAATTTAGTGACCGCAGATGAAATTAAATGAAATAAGCATTAAAAACAAATCCTACTAATTTTATAAACCTTCTTTTCTGAAATTAACTTTTCAAAGTGTTTGCTGGACCTTGTCTGTCTGTCATTTCTAATGCTGAAACATGCACACACACACACACACACACACACACACACACACACACACTACAGGCCAGTTTTGTTACATCTCTTCCCACTGCTGTAAGGTGTTATATTGCTGGCTGTTGCATGTATGAGGTCATCATGAATGTAATGGATCAAAATGTACTTTTTCATTATATGCAAGTTTTATCATTAAAATGTAAAACAAAACCTGTGAAGCTATCCTAAATATGCACTTGAAACAAAGGTGTTTTATTTAATGAATGCCAGTCTGGAAATTCCAATGAAATACATAGTGTATTTAGGAGATATTTACAAGATGCTCAAAATGGCATAAAGTTATTCTGAAATTTGTGCAGATTTTGCTACATGATCATTTTTTTAATTACTACTTGATAACTATGAAGTTATTTTAATTTAATTTTGAGACAATATCTTGTATTGTTATGTCTGTTGAGAAGAAAGCTAATGTGTTGTCAATTGCTAAGCTTTGAGTTTACATTGAGTTGCCATCTAAAATGCTCTAATATAATAATTTATATCTTTTAATTTTTTTCTTCTTGAAATACAGATCATATGATGGAGAATGACCCCACTCCAACCCGTGATGTCCATATGTGTCAACAATGCTGTGCTGAGTTTTCCAGTATAACAGACCTCTATCAACATCAGAAAGACTGTTCAAAAGACCAGTTAGTTCTAATAGTAAGTGAAAACGAAAGCCTAGATTCTCCACCTTCTGGCCTCACAATCAATTCATCATTCTTCAACACTGAGGAGCATTTGAATGGAGTGACACGTAATGACAGTACGGAGGAACATTGTGACTTTTCTAATGGTAGAGCATCAGTGGATGTTGACGAATCCTTACACATATTTGAAAACCGCAATCATGACATCGCTAAAAAGTCTCATTTACATCATGATAATGAAGACTATGCTGATGGCTTTAGCTCAGCATACTCAGCTGTCCTACCTCAAGAGAGTACCTTACTTGAGTTATGCAAATTATCAGCCATTAATAGCAATGTCTTCATTGAGAACCTAGAAAACACCAAAGTTGCTGTTGCTCAGTTCTCACAGGAAACTACTTTGAATCCAAAGACAAGTTGCAGGAACTCTAGCAACACCACATGGGCCTCCTCTAGTTTGATTGAGCAGCTGTTATCACTGCAGCAACAGCAGATGCAGCAATTAAAACTAATCGAAGATATTCGACACCAAATAATGCTATTAGTAACCCCAAATTCTGATAAACCTTTGGCTACAAACACCTACAATGGTCTGTTTCAAACCAGTTCACTGAGAAAACTCAGCTCACACCTCTCAGAACAACTCACAACAGCTGCTGGGCTAGTGGAAAACCTTACTGCTAATGCTAAACAGTCTAAACATGTTATTTCACAAAACAACCAAGATGGTTCAAGGGATGAAAAAGGAAACTCCCAAATGACTGAAAAAAATAGAGATGACCCTTTGCCATCAAAGGTTGGTAGTGATCGGTGTAGTAATCAAGGAAACACAGTCAGTGATAAAGTTGATGACACAGCTAATTCAAAAACAACTTCACCATATCCTGCTTCATTTACAGATGGGATTCTAAACAAACTTGAATTGGCCCATAAACAAAACAGCTTTAATATGTTTGAAAACTCCTTGCCTAGTATTGGGGCAATTGTAGAGGACCTGAATGCTTTGACTGCCCTAGCCCAACATAGGAAAGTCAAACCTCTCAATGTGAGTTTATGTGAACACAAGAGGCCATCCGAAGATTGTATATTCAAGCACAAATGCAAGTTCTGTGCCAAAGTATTTGGAAGTGATAGTGCTTTGCAAATACACCTGCGGTCTCACACTGGAGAGCGACCCTACAAATGTAACATATGTGGGAATCGATTTTCCACCCGTGGAAATCTCAAAGTCCATTTCCAACGTCACAAGGAGAAGTATCCTAACATACTAATGAATCCTTATCCGGTTCCAGAGCATTTAGATAATGTCCCAACCAGCACAGGTATTCCTTACGGCATGTCTCTGCCTCCTGAGAAGCCTGCTCTTAACTGGTTGGATAGTAAACCTTTAGTGGGTAACTCTCTTGGCTTTGTGCTTCCATCATCTTTGCCAAGTCTTCCACCCATCATTAAAAAAGAGGAGGAAGGGGTATCAATAACCAAACCTCATAGTCCTGTTGTCAGTGAGGTGTGTGAGAGAAGTAATGGGCATCAAGAGGGATTTGGCAGTAGCCCTCCTCTAACTTCAAATGAGAAATTTCAAGAGGTTACACAACCCTCGAGTATCGCTACCTTACTAAGCTCCTCAGGGGAAGGTTCAAGAGACGACATTGCTATTAATACCTTGGTCGGTACGAGATTAATAACTGAGCTAAAATCAGAGCAGCTAGAAACCAAATTTCTTTTTGGAAGTCTTCCAAATCCCTCTGGAGCATCTGAGACTTCAAAGCTGGAGCAGTTGGTGGAGAACATTGACAAGAAGTCTACTGACCCGAATGAGTGTGGAATCTGCCACCGGGTTCTTAGCTGTCAAAGTGCCCTTAAAATGCATTACCGCACCCACACCGGAGAAAGGCCATTCAAATGCAGGGTGTGTGGACGGGCTTTTACAACTAAGGGCAATCTCAAGACACACTATAGCATTCATCGTTCCATGCCAACTCTTAGAATACAGCATTCTTGCCCCATATGCCAAGAAAAGTTTACAAATGCATTGGTTTTACAGCAGCATATCCACATGCATATGGGTGGTCACATCCCTAACGTCCCACTGCATGATAGTGAAGAACCCATGGACCAGGACACTGACTCTGTAGATGGTAGGACCTTGGAAGTGGATACCTTTCCCAATGAGAACATAGAAATTATGGAAGGTATATCCGATTCAAAATACCAAGACTCTTTACCAGAAAGTCTATGTTCTTCAACTGCTTCTTCTGTGTTTACCAGAGCAACTGGGTCAGAAAGTCAGATTACAGTTTCAGATGTGGAGAATTTGTCAAACATCAATAAGTTGACTATGGGGAATGGATCAGTGGATAGAGACTGTTTAACCCAGAGATCATCTTCACTAAACAGAGATCATGAGAGTTTAAGGAGGAGGATTTTGGCCATCACTGAGACAAACCCCTCCTGGAACCCATCCTGCCCCAATGACTGTGCTTATGAAATGCAAGGATACACAACGACTGACAGAAACCTGAAATCTGCTGAATCAAACAACTCAAGCCTACAGTCTAGTCTTACAGTGTCTAGTTTACTTGACGGAACATCTGGAGATATACCAAATGATAGCTTGACTATGATTTTACCCTTCAATGAACGGGGATCCCTAAAAAGCAATGTTTGTGATATTTGCAACAAGACGTTTGCCTGTCAAAGTGCTTTGGACATTCACTATAGAAGTCACACCAAAGAGCGCCCATTCATCTGCACTTCGTGCAACAGAGGGTTCTCAACCAAAGGTAACCTTAAACAGCACATGCTTACCCACCAGATGCGAGACTTACCTTCACAGCTGTTTGAGCCAGCAAATCAGATCCTGATTTTTCCTCCAAACCAGTTTCTACCCTCCATGGAACCAATCATTCCGTCAAAAAGAGTTGAACACAATGGGCTCATTAAAAAAGATCCTAAAGATTTACCCACAGGTATAGTTAGCTCAACAGCTTCCACATTACCTCTGCTCTCCACAGCAACACCACTTCGACGAACAGCTAAACAGCACTTCTGCCACACTTGTGGGAAGACCTTCTCTTCTTCAAGTGCACTGCAGATTCATGAAAGAACCCACACTGGTGAGAAACCCTTTGCCTGCAACATATGTGGACGTGCATTTACCACTAAAGGAAATTTGAAGGTACACCATTCCAAGGTTGTTAAAGGTGTTCCATCACTGATTGCCAGTTTGTATTTTGTTGCTTTTATGGAATCAGTTGTATTATCCCAGATACCTTATGACCAACTATCTACTTGCCATTTCCATCCTGTTTTCCATCTAGGTTCATATGGGAACTCACATGTGGAGCAGTTCTCCAGCCAGACGAGGTCGCAGGCTTGATGGTCCACTCCTTAGATCCAATTCTGAGCGATTTCAAGACGCTCCCCCAAAAGATGTTGTGGATAAAGTGCGTAACGGGGACTCCGTAGGTCTCTGGAGCCAGTACACCTCTCTCACTAGTGGTTTGAGTGTGAGGACCAATGAAATACCTGTTATTCAAAATGGTGCCATACCTCACCTGTCGATTTCTGCTGGGCATCTGGAAAACTTACAACTCAACAGAGCTTTACCTTGGCTTGAGAGATTGAGCGAAAATGGTGCAACGTTTCATTTCCGGCAATTGGTTGAAGATAATAAAACAACAGTGACTGATTGAATTTCGTCTTTTAGGATGCAAACCCATAATTTAAATGTGATGCAATTTCATAGGTGTGCTGTTTCATTGGGGGTTTTTTTGTACAAGTGTACCCTATGTAGTGACATTATTAAAGATTCTGCTGTTGGTTAATGTTGCCTATATAGTCTGGGTAGATTTTTACAACTGAAGTAGTGTTGATTGTATTGTATAAATTAATTTGATGCTATTTTGTTGTTTTGCTGAGGAAGATTATAACTATTGTTAATATGCAGCTATGATTTATTATTTTATAGCATTTAAGTTTTTTAAATAATTGAAGGTATCATGCATCACATTTGCTAAACACTTGGTTGTAATAGGTTTTGTAATGAGGTACATTTGTATTTAATGGAGAAATGAATCCCTATTTCTTTATCAAAAACTATTTATCAATCACTGTTTCAAATTAATATCATTTGTGCTTGAATTGAGTGTTCATTTTATACTTACAGTTTTTGCATTGTTAATGTAAACAACACTAAAAACACTAAAACTATTTTTATTTTTGTATTGTTTTAAAACACACTCTGTACATTTAAATTGTTACATTGGAGGAACTGTTATGTATGACGTTAGTTCATGTTGTGGCATCATGTCTTGAATGTTATGGCAACTGCAAGTTCTCAAAGCCATTTTTCCATTTTAACTGTCATTTGGCTTATACAAAGCACAATCATTTCACTTCCCATTTGATTAATAAAAGGAGTGTGCTTTTGAAATGACTCATTATATTTTACTCATTATAAGTTGTACCATATGAGTATACCTTCAAGCACCTGTCTCTTCCAGTGATTTACTTTTAACAAAGAAATGATTCTTCCCCTACTTCCACACACAAGCAGAATTCATGCCCTTTCTCTACTGATAAAAATCTAGGTCACCTTGTCCTCTGCATTTACATTTCAATAAACTTACCAATAATAACACATTGTGTTAATACGCAATGATCTTTGCCAATGGAAGATGATACTTCTTCAACCAAACAGAATAATAGAGGCCATTCATGGAGCAGGTTCGACTCATCAGCTCTACCTCATGTCTGTAAACCTCACAGACAGATGGTCAGCAATGGTTTAGCGTTTCTTGTGTGTATGTCCGTTTAATAGGTGATAAAATGCTTTATTTGAACATGTTGTGGTTGTTTTTACTGTGGTAATTATGTTATGAAATGGCTACTGACTGTTATAATTGTATTTCCCATAGCTGCCAGTCAGAGGTAGCTGGTCCTACTGAGTCCCAACAAAGATTTATTGCTCAGTTTAGTCAAGTCAAGTCACCTTCATTTATATAGTGCTTAAAACAATATGGACTGTTTCAAAGCAGCTTTACAGAGAAAATAGGAAATTAAAGTAACAGATTGTTTTGGCTTTACAGCACCTCTAGAATAAAGTTATTGTCCAGCTAAAGTTAGTTTTGATCGATTCACTTCCGCAAGCTTTAAAAGCGCAAACCTGTGAAAACACTGACGCCGTGCACATGCGTATTACGTTTAGTCTATAGGTATGTGCGATATATATGTGCGCAGGCGTGTAGTCTTTCTTTACAAATTAAAATTTACCCAAAAAAGCTCCAAAAACTTAATAACAGATTACTTTAATGGTGCTGTTATGTTTGTCTCCACCTCATTAGGGCTTGTCAGATGTAGTCTTGATAACTTTATGAAAACTATTATGGCATACTGAGTGGTCCATTGTGTGTGAGCTCCTCCATAGTGATACATCCTGCAGAGTTGCTTTAGTATGACCAAAAACATCTGACTCATTGAGGTCTGTTGAGTAATACATCCATTGATTGTCATGACAATAATAGCACATACCAAATCCCTCAGTGAATAAGATCTGCCCTCTTAACTGTCAAAGTCCATTAAACACTCTTCCCAGTGCAGCGACCAGCTGACGGGAACCCAACACCATCCCGCCTGCCACCATTAGCATTATAAAATGAGTAATCGGCTAGAATGAAGCTCAAGGGAATACAAAGCTCTCCAGATACATATCTGATTCAAACAGATGGGAGGCACTGGAGGTGTAAGCAGGCGGTCAGATACCTGACGAGTGAACTGGGGAAGTTGGTGTTTTACATCCCCAGATCTCACAGATACATGGATGTTGCCAAAATGGTGGCCTGAATTTTTCCTAAAACAGACATGAAAATTACAATATTAAAATATTTCATTTTATATGAAACATTTCTTGAATAAACAGTTTATCAGTAAGTATTATTAGGGTGAAACTCAGAAAACCAGTCAGGGAAATGTACAGGTCATATTTCACCCCAAAATCACAATAGCATTATATTTCATAAAGAAAATAAAGCCAATTTTTGGACCCCCCTTTTTTTTGCATCGCATTCCATTATTTAAATGAAAATTGTTGCCACAAAAACTTGCATTACGCTAATAAAACATATATATATATTATTTCAATGTTAAAGTATTCACAGACCACTGTAGTATTTGTTGTACTGCATTTAATGTGCTTATAAACTATTTTACATTATAATAATATAAAGAAATATAATACAAAAAAATATTGAAATGAATGAGAATGAGACATTTTGAGGTATTTAGGGGGAAATGTGATATGAAAATAATGTTACAACATAAAAAGTATGAATGGTTCTAAAAAACAATGTTACTCTTTATGAAAAATACTATTTCTTATTTATTTCTTTTCACTTTGAACGCATACAAGCAGCTACACTCATTTACATTTATTTGTTATGTAAATATATTTTTACTCAAACAACTTGTCAAAGGGACTGTATTGTGTAATGACAGCAATATACAATAATTTCAGACACAGACAATATTAGAAGTCAAAATAGGTTAGTTTAATTGTTAAAAAAACTAAAAAACGTGCAACTCTTTTTCCATGTGTTAAAGGAAGGAGAGTGACATGAAAAAGGGTGAGTGCCATCGAGCTGTCCACTGGCCCGACAGCTTTTTCTAAGAACTCATCACAGAGGAACAAAACAGCGCTTTTCCAATCATCACATATTTCTCTTCAAAACTGCTGACATCAACCACTGTTTACAATGCAAAGAAAGAATTTGCTGTGTAAGCATTTTGCCTGCGATCATCACACTTTTGTTGAACTGACAATGGAAATATTCAATAACAGAGCAACGGCCAAATCTCCAGCAGGGCTTAAAAGTATCCAGCCCAAACCCGACTATTGATAACACTGTGATTATGGCATTGTGTGAGGCATCCGTATGGCTCAGATCATATCTGATCATAAACGCTGTGTAGACTCTTTGATGACCATGGGATCAGTCAGCGCTGCTACAGAATAACACTCACGGGACAGCTGAGTTTGCCATTTTTTGATTGTGACACACACAGAGGGGATTGTTTCCCAAATAAGGTAGTCGAGAACCTTTGCTGACCCTTTGATTTGATTTTAAAAAGTCATTTTAGAAAACAATAACTAATTTAATTTCATTAAGTTATATTAATGACATTTAGTTGGAGTTAATTATTCACTTTAATTATTTAAATTATTTCCCAGTTCAGCTTTAGTCATTTAAAATAAAAAATATATTCAATATTTACTAGACTTTTACTTCATTTTGAGTGACCTTTGAATATGTTTGAGTGTTGCAAGGGTGCTCATGAGTGTTAGTTGGAATACACTACACGACTCTTAAAATCTGAACAGATGTTAAAACACTAGACATCATACACTTTGCTTACAGAGAAAACTGGGCATCATAGTTATTTCACAACAAACTCATGAAGAAACAAAATGTGTTCTTAAAACATGTTTGATAATACTGGACAAATTTATAATCTGAAGAACCACTGAAAAACCAGTGTCTGTTCCAATCATACTCTAGGCCTACACAGTATTTTGTGAAATCTGTCAACTCCAGCTAGCCATCTATAGTGTCGTCTCGCTCTGACTGTATATTGGGGGGAAATCTGTGTGAAAGTTGTGTGTATTCCAGTCTTAAAGGGTTAGTTCACCCAAAAATGTATATTGGTTCATCAATTTATCAACTACTCACCCTCATGTTGTTCCAAACCCAAAATACTTTCTTTCATCTTCGAATAACAAATGAAGAAAACCTAAGAGATTTCTGTCCCTCTATTGAAAGTCTGTTTACCCAAAACATTCATAAAGAGATCGTAAAATAAATCCAGGTCTTCTGAAGAAACAGAAAAGTCCTCTAAACAGAAGCTCAAGCATGAATAAAAAAATATCTTCATTTGCGTTCTGAAGATGAACGAAGGTCATGAGGTGAGAGTAAATGATGACATAATTTTCCTTTTTGGGGGGAACTATCTCTTTAATGTGTTGGTAGGTGCTGTAACTGTTGCTATAATGTAACCAAATGGTTGCCCACTCCCATTCTGGTACCAAGATATGGCTGGGTCACATTACTGTGTGGTTCCAGGTGGTTGCTAGGGTGTTATGGCTAGTTTTGTAGGTGGTTGCCTAAAATAGTCCAGCACAAGTCTCTGTTATATATCATTCACATCTGTAGCACAAACATTTATACCAGAAAATATGAAAAGTATGAGGAATATTTAAATTCTTTGCATAAAAGCACCACAAAAAATGAATACATTTATGGAAATGGAATGTATTGATTGACACTTTTGCCCACTTTTACTCAATTTATGATTTAAAATGGTTCACCCAAAAAGGAAAATTCTGTCATCATTTGCTCACTCATGTCATTCCAAACCTGTATGACTTTCTTTATTCTGCAGAACAAAAAATAAGATATTTCTGAAAAATGTCAATGGTTTTCGTCTATACAATGAAAGTCAAATGGGTTTCAAAACAATATTGGACAAAAAACCTTTTTCAAAATATATTCTTCTTTATTGGAACCCTTTAACCTTCAAATATTTGTCAAATATATTCCAAACATGGTTCAAATATGTTTTCATACACCAGCCTCATTCAAGATCTATGATGTGTGTTCATAGCTGTGTCAAAGAGCAGTGAACTGAATAAAACAGAGCTTATCTGACTAATCTCCACAAATACGACAGCTATGGAGAGCAGCTCTCCTTGACACTGAATCAAACTCCACAAATGTATGCAGCAATATAGGCAAATGTGCCGTTTTCCATAGGCAGCAGTCATTTGTAAATGCCAGAGCATCCGTGGACTAATAAACTGTGATATGATGCAGAAAGAGTGGATGTATTGTGGTGATGAATGTCCTCACGCCTCTTTGTGTCTGTATTCCTGTAATTAACTGCCCTTGTCCAAGTGTCATTGCTATGAGGTCATTTAGGTGCTCTCATAGCTGGTCTTGTTTAGCGTAGCTGCTGTTTTGTCTGTCAAAGTCAAATAAATCATATTTAATGTGTTATTAACGCTTCATTTACACAGCAAAAGACGTGGCACTGCAAAATTAAAATGCTTTCATTACCGTGTCTTACCAGACGTGATGCAGATTTTGTCAAACATTTATTTGTCCACACTGGAAAGCAAAAGTGCAGTGTGACAGTAAAAAGTTTACTATTTTATGCTTAACATACTGGTATGCAGAATAAAACTTTTATTAGTGAATTCTTGCTGTGGGCTGAGCTACTTAATGACAAATTCTGATATACAAGGAACGGATGATGGTTTTAATTGAGCTTTTGAGCACTTATCGTCTGATCATTGTGGGAGACCAGCTGCCCACTAGACCAGCTAAACACCAACTGGGTCAAGATCGGAGACCAGCTGGAGCAGGTTAAACCAGCTAAGACCAGCCAACTAGCTTAGACTGGACTACGCAGTTCCCTTTTGAGGTAACTCAACGTTGTGTCAGTTGTTGACACTATGAGAAGGCCTCCAGTGTTCGCCGGTGTCTGAAACACGTCTGAAATCATGCCAGTCGTAGGCTGTCGTACAACGTCACTGTGCCAGGATGACTTTAAAAGGGCACCTGTAATAAACGTCATCAGCTTCTTTGTCTTCAGGAAGTCGCATGTCTATGAACTGTGGCTATTGCTTGTCATACATTTTTCAGTGTGAATGATATATGTTATGGCATATATTGCGTGCTGTCATGCACCCGTTATTTGACGGGGGACCATTTGTTTGAGGACGGAGCATGCTCGGTCAGCTTTTGAGGGAGCTGGCTACCCTCACTGGGATCACTTCACATACCCCTTTTCCACCAAGGGAGTTTGAGTGCTGGTTCAGAGCCAGAGTCTAGTTTCAAATCAGTTCTTTGTCTTTCGACACCCAAAGCACCAGCTCTGAACCAGGAAAAGTGATTTTTAAGTAGCATCAAAACATTGCTGGTCTAGAAGTAAGAACCGCTTGCGTCAGGGGCTGGGGGCGGGGTTACCGTGACCAACAAGACAAACAGAAACTTGTGACCGCCATTTTTTAAATAGCAGCCAATCAAGCTAATAGCAGCTCTATTGTCATCTCCTTTGTAACGCAGTTAGATGTTGTAGGATGAAGGAGGCGGGAACCGGCGAACATTCAAAGATTTTAATACTAAAACAAATACAAAATGAAAGTAAAGACAGCAGGCCCTCACGGACGACTGCTGTCACATATAACAAAACACAACATAAAATCCAGGCCTGGCCTCTCTCGATCTCCACTGTCATCGCTCCTCCTTTTACGCTTCCACTCCTCCGTGAGAGATACGAGAACGGTGCGTCGCGCAGGTGTCACTCATTATCAATCACACCACCGGCTTCGCGCCGCTCTCTCGTCCTGCTCGCCACATCTGTCTATGCAAATAAGGGCGAGCTGCATGAACGCGTGGATTCGCCGTGTTTGGATGCCGATGTAGGTTCGCAAAGCCATGAGCATCAATAGTAACGCAGTATCGCAGTGCTTTGATGTCATGCGCCGATTGGTCTGCGAGAAGCACGTGCATCTCGATCAAGCCTGGTGTGTTTGTGTTTGGCGCTGCCGAGCTAGCATTGCTGGGAAACATGAGATGTATACAGTGACGTAAGACCTTGCTCTGTGGTGGCTCTCTGGCCTGTGGAAAGGCAAACCAGTTTTTATAAGACTCGTCAGTCGAACCATCTCTGAACCGGCACTAGCTCTGGCTCTGAACTAGCACCCGGTTCATGCTGGTGGAAAAGAGGTAACAGTGAGGAAGCTCCACTCGCACATGGCTCTTTTTACGGAGGATGAGAGCCAGGCATCTGCGCCTCACGGTTCAGGTCCCGCTGCTGCTGAGGCAGCTTCGATCGTTGAGATTGCGGGTGGGACTGCCGCTTTTGTTTATTTATTAAAATATGTGAAACATTTGCTGATTCCCGCCTCCTTCTTCCCTGATCCTTTAACTTTAGCACCTTTAACGCATGGATTTAAGAAGATGCTCCGGGTTGAAGAGTCGCTTGCAAGTTATGTCTTCCCTGGCATGGCGTCTTCTCTGAAGGCTCCGGTCTTGCCCTCTAAGCATTGCCAGATGACATCTAGGCTGGTGGGCAAGTCATACGCAGTGGCAGGTCAAGTCAGTGGAACCCTTCACACTATGGCAGTGCTGCAGTCCTACCAGGCCGACCTTCAGAAGGACTTGGACCAAGAGGCGATCTCAAGAGATAGTGCTGGAGCTCCACAGAGCCACAGATCTTGCCCTCCGTGCCACCAAGCAGACAGCGCATGTCATCGGGATAAAGGAGAGGGAGAAATCCTTTCTCCTTGATGCTCCGATTTGCCCTCTGGCCTCTTTGGCACTGCCAAACAGTATACGCTATTCAAGAGGTTCGCAGAGGCAAGAGTTCAGTCCACTGCCTTCAACAGTTCATGGTCCTTTAGCCCCCGCAAGCCCTTCTAAGCCCAGCATGAGTACTTGGAGGAAGGGCCAGAAGGTGAGTGTGGCTGCCTGCTCCTCCCCTCCGAGGAGTCGGGGATCGAAGCAGCGCGCATTTAGGAAGCCTAAGAGGGATCATAAAGAAATCATCATGGCTCGTAGTCTGAGGACCCAAAGCCTCTAAGGTTTTTTATAATCATGCCAGCGCACCAGTGATGTCACGTGACTGCCATAGCCAATGGTATTGACGTGATTTCACATGTGCTTCAGACACCGGCGTATGCTAGAGGCATTCCCACAGCGTCAGTGACCAATACCACCGTCGTCCACTCGAACAAGCTGATGGAAACGCACCTAATTCGCATTTGTTTTTTGTTTTGTTTTTTATTGCGAACTTGGAAAAGATTCACTTCACGTTGAAACCCAGCTTATGATATGGAGACACACACTTCCTGAAACTCTTGGCTGTAGCTTGAATGCTTTAGTCATCGCCTTCACACGTTTACGCAAACAAGCGGATCCTGAAGACAAAAGAAATTGATGACGTGTACTACAGGCGCCTTCTTATACTCACGGTCACACCAGTAGTGATGTCACGGGCTGTCGCTGGCCAGTGATATTCAGTGTGTTTACATGCACCCTCAAAATGTGATTATAATGGGATTTTGGCATAATTGCGGTTAAACTTTACCTCATGTGAACGTAATACTTTTATCAAACTAATGCAATTAAGCTCATAATCGTAGTAACCATAATCACATTAAACTATGTGGCGTACACTGATTTTAATCGCAATAAGCAGGCATGTAAACACCTTAATGGCATTATTACCGCTCTGACCAAAGTGCGCATGTGCTCGGTTCTACACAGATGCCGTGTGTTGTTCACATGAATTCGTGAATGAACTCTGTGACATTATTCTGAAGTTTTCTCTTCTGCAAATCGCTAAACTCTGTCAACACAACTCGCTGCGTAGTCTCTGATCCGTATCTTCATCCAGACAGCGCGAAGAACACGACGGCAGCGTGGGAAAACCCGGCATTGCAATGTTCATCAGGCCTCCGAATAATATCCAGTATATGTCAATAAAATGTATTTTGATGTGAGGAGATTAACATGCATACTGTAAATGCCTATCTGGGAGTGGTATAAGCATAGTAAGCATACTAATTAGCGAATAATCAAAGTAATGAAAATTGCATGTAAATTGGAGTGAACAGTTCTGCTCATGTCATGAAAACTTCTTACTTACTACTCAAAGTTGAGGAGAAATAGAGCAAAGTTTTTCCAAGTTTTGCTTATATATTAGCTGTCACCGTAATACTGTCATAGTACTGACTAACTTCGCTGCTGTCTTCCATATTCACTGAGTGACCAAAGAACTCCTGGTATGTACAATTTTTGTAGTGACTCACATTAGTGTAGAATTGTGATGAATGTTGAATTAGAGTGATGTAAAAGTCACATGAATTTCAATATGACTGTTCAGACTGAGGTCGCAGTGCAAAACATCCAAACTGTGTCTGATTTAGTGCCACATATGGAAGTGTCCTAAATCAGAATCAAACAGATCAGTCGAGTCACATAAAATCTGATCTAAAATAAAAAAAAATCTGATTATGACAACATTTGCTTGTAGTCTGAAAGTAGCCAAAGTTGTGTTAAGAGACACCTCAATGCATCATGATAAAGGGCTTTTTTACGAGTTCTTGTATGCATTCATATATGAGCTTTGCGGACAGCAGAACTCTTCTCTCCTGTGTGCTGTCTATATCCACACACATAATCACCTCAGGTCAGCGTCTCTCCAATACAGGCCACATTAGCATCACGAAACAGGAGGTGACATGATGCTGGGAGGGGGCAAATTGCACCGGGGCATATCTGTCAATGAAATAATGATGTTTGAGTGCTTCTTGACAGGCATGACATGGAAGAGGAATGGATTAAAGGAGTGAGATGTTGATACAAATGTTCAATTAGCCATTTGAGGATAAATATGTTTTTGGCCATATAGTGAAAGTCAATGGGGTCCAATTTTTGGCCATCAATTGTTGGCCATCTGAGGGGATCTGTGCTTGAAAGCATATATAATTTTGCACCTCACTGACTAATTTTCACTACCAAAGTTTTTCAATGTTTCTTATCCATTAAATATTTTTTGAACTACGTATTTCCAATGTTTTGTTAGCTGAAGATCAGTACACAACAGCACGACATATGTATGTCTATCACTCACAGACTGTTTTATTCAAATCCAATTAAATATGTCGTCTACGGTCTATTGTTACGTTCTTGCCTTAGTCTGGGGTCAAGGACAAACACAATGCATCTCTTTAGAGATAATGTGCTTCCTCCCAGACATATCTCAGAATTATGACCACATATCTCCTGATAATAAAATTTGGCAGGCAATTTTAACAAGACATCCCAACTCAGGAAAATGCATATTTTGTGTTGTCTTGGTCAATTGTTGCAGGCCATCGGCTGCATCCTACAATAAAACTCAACACATTTTACCTGATAGGACTTCTAGAGTTCAAGAAAACCTCAAAAGAATTATGCATGTAAACCATCATGCTTTGTCAATGAGAACTGAGCCTCATATCAACATGCCCAGGAGGGACAGTCCAGGTTTTCAAGTGACAAAAGGTGCTTGTAGTTTTCAGGTTGTACCTGGCATTGACAGTAATATATGTGTGGATGATCCTGGCTGCAGGGGCTGATGGGACTCCTGCCTGTCGGAATAAATATCAAGCCCTGTCATTGCAGGCTCATATCATACGCAGCACACCTGATCTCCTCTACTACACAGACGATATGTGCCTCTATATATGTTAATAAAGCATTTTAAAGTGCCCATGGCCACTGCTGACCCGGCTTGTGTGCAACTAGACAGTGTTTGAGAAATCCTTACATTTTTATGCTGGTTCACACTAAAGTAGTGTGACTGCCTTTCATTTTCACTTAGCTACCATAGGAATCTTGACTGACATCAAAATTTCCATATTTCTATTTAAATCTCCCTATGCTTTCTTAATACACGCTTCTAGTCTCATTGTAAATGATTCATCAATAGGCTTCATCGTGAAACTCTTGACATTGTTTCAAAACATATATTGCTTTTGCATTGATTTGCAATGAAAAAAACAAAAACAAAAACATGAGTTGCGACGAACAAAGTATTTCACTTGCATTTGCCAGAGGGTTTGCTACTTAACACAGTGTTAACACAGGAAGTCATCCACATCCATTCTTGCATTTCATCTGCACTCGTTGGTCTATATACAAACGCAACAGACGGATGTCTTGACTCAGCGTGTCAAATAAAGTCAAATCACCTTTATTTATATAGCACTTTTTACAATACAGATTGTTTCAAAGCAGCTTTACAGAGATAACAGGAAAATAATGCAACAAAGTTTGTTTCTAGAAGAAAATAGCGTCCAGCTTGAGTGAATTCAGTTCATTTTTTGTGTAAAAAAGTTATTAATTTAGTTCATTTCTAGGCGCTCTGATGTCATCGTCCAGCTCAGTTCAGTTCTCATATAATGGTGTCAATGCAGGCAAATCAATAATATTGTTGAATTAAATGATAAAATAAAGAGTTATAGCACAAACTAATTGGTATTGATGAAAATCATTTGTTAATGTTGACAGTACAATTTAGTTTATATGATTTTTTTTTATTGTTTTGATAACGACAAATCTGTTCTTTTAGCTTTTTGAGGTGACAGGTTTGCCAAACTACATTTCCCATGATTCTCTGAGGCAGCAGCGATAAAATACACAGATAAAACATCAGTTACACAGATAATTAATTAGCCTACTTGAATCTATACTCAACACTGAACTGATTTCAACTGAAAAATGACTTTATCATTGTCTTTCTTAGAGCTGCTTTACAGCAGAATTGAATTGTTTTTTCATTCTAAACCTGCTTATCTGTATTGTATAAAGTGCTATAAATAAAGGTGGTGGGGGTTTATTGTATAAGTGAAAAAGATAGACTGAAATGCATTTATGTTCAACGAATAAAACTAGTGTCACCATAATGTTCAGAACACGCACGGTTGCTTCTGATCCCACACTGCACTCTGTTTTATCCCAGAGCCTGAAGAATAGGAAAACCCAAACAACTAACGGAGCTGTGGAAGGAAACGGGATTGCACGGCGCACTAGAGCGGGACGGTGCTCACAGTGAACTCCTGTACTGAACACACTATACAGTCACACTAATTAGTTCCTGTCTTTTGAGGTAAAGTGCAGGACATTTTTTTAATGGTTTGTGAATGCTGGGAAAATTGCCCACTTTTGATTTTAGCTATGTCATCTGTCCGAATATAAATTGCTACAGCTCCATTGAATAATTAAAAGTAGCAAACCACCATGGCTCATTGGAAAAACGTGTCTGTGCATTTCTGCAAAATGATATTGCATTGCGTCAAAGTGAAATGTACAGTGAGTAGCACAGTTTAACCAATCAATGTGAACTAACAATGTTTTATTACATTAGTTGTTGTTGCCAACCTTTTACAGCAGTTTGGAAATGTAATTTCTGGTGAGTGGCACTAAAAGGTTAATGCCCTATTGCTTTTGAAATCAACAACCGAGGCTCATCGGAAATAAGCGACTTTGCCTACAATTCTGCAAAAATACGAAATATGTATTTATATTTATATTTATACTCCGCTTTTCAGGTGACACAGATTGTTTCAAAGCAGCTTTACAGTCACAACAGGAAAATGATGCATTTCGGCTGTTGTTCAGCTGAAGTCAGTTCAGTGTTGATTCAGTTCCATTGTAAAGATCATCAATTATTAAACTAGTTAATTTCATCTATAAAGCAATTCTGCAAGTCCAGCTCAGTTCAGCTCTCGTACAACAGCGTCAGTGCAGTCAGATTGTCACAGTCGGTGTCACAATGCAGGAATTACAACAAAAACGGTCTTTAAAAAACCCCACAGAAACACTCAGGAGATAACAGGAATAATAATACAGTACAACCATGTAAAACAACAACACAGAACAATGAATAAAGGAAACTAAGGGTTTAAATACAGCGTAATCAACAGAACTAAGAACAGGTGAGGAACTAATGAGTAACTATGGAAACCAATAATGACCAGGAACACAAGTAAAATGGGAATATGGAAAACAAAAACAAAACACAACGAAACTAAACAGACTGAGGGACTGTTTACACGACAGAGACTGAGGGACTGTTTACACGACACCGTTTTCAACTAAAAGCGCAAAACTTTTTATGCGTTTGGCCATTCGTTTACACGACGATGGCGTTTTGGGGGCCTGAAAACGCAAACTTTTGAAAACGGGCTTCAAAATGCAATTAGTTACAGGGGTTTTAGTCATTTTCGCGGATCCTTGTGAATCCTTTTTTCCCTCATTCGAGTAGCGTACCTCTTGGTTATGTCACAACTGAAACACTTCCCTGCTGGTAATATAAATATGTTAATTTATTTCACTTCACATTTGCGATCTTCTCTCAAGGCTATTCATCTCTTTATAGTGTTTTGATGGGCGGATAAAGCTATACATCATCCTCCTGTCATTTTTTGAAGCCAAATATTAATCAGTTTTCCTGGCATGAACTGTGTGACCTAAAATGGTCCAGCTATGATATTTTCTGTGACCTGCGCCAGCTGGACCGATATACACATATTTATTTTCAGGGACATATATGTCCATGCCTGAAGCAGACAGCACATGTTAATGCAACAAAGCATCAAAATTCATTAATGCTGTGAAGAAAAATCGTATCAGCGTGACACATTGGCATATAGTCATGTATATCAGCTCAGATCATAAATTAGCTGCACATTCATTTAACCTTGAAGAGACTTTTAAGTGTGTTTGTTTGCCCATGCACTCGGACTGCATATCTAATTGAATTTTTAGTGAACAATAGCTAAGTTTAAGCCAAAAAGAAGTTTATTATAAATAAATAATAATTCAGTATAATGAAACTATTGTTTAAGTGTCTCAATACTTGTATGAAAACTGTACATTTCAAATGACACGTCTGATTAGCATCCCATCTCCAGTGAACCTCTGAGAGCCACAATGACGCAGTTTAACTTCTCCCAGCTGGACCGCGCTGATCCCAGGCCACCCCGGACGAACAAAACACGACTTATGCTGCGAACAATACAATATGTATGTATCAAAACTAATAAATAGATACCAAGGCTCAGCCTGGCACGTCAGACACAATGGGGTGTATTAAAATAACTGGCTTGATGTCATTGTTCTCCAGCAGTGTGGGGTTTATGTGTTTATGCCTGTATGAATGAGACGGGCTGGAGATCACAGAGCTGTCCTTGTCCCATACAGTGATGAGCCTTTCAGACGCCCGTCCAGCCTCACAATCTGCCCTGTATCGCACACACTCGTCGAGACACAACCCTGATCTGAGGGAAAACAACCTTTCAAAAACATCCATCACGCAAACCCAAAATACAGTACGTGGCTTTCTGGAAACTAAAGTCACGCTTAACAACAATAACACACAATCCTACAAGAGTGTGTCTTCGAAATAATCTCACTTTTTGGTGATGTTTGGTAGATGTGTGTGCAGATTTAAGGCCAGTTCACACCAAGCACAATCGCTATAACAATAAAGTTTTAAAAATCATTTTAACTCTAAAGATGTTCACACCAATAACGATAACTGTAACGGTAATTATTTGTTAGTGTCCACACCAAAGACAGTGACTGTCTGTTCATTCGAACTGTTATACGTTTTGTTAGATAAAATGTGGTTGTTTTTCACAGTCATCACAGGGAATAATACGGCATATGCAAATGAGCCCCGCCTCCACTCACTCACTCAGCTCAGAGATCCACTGGTTGACGATCACACGTTGATCTGATTGGTTACAAGGTAGTTTGTGACGTCAGAAACACCAGCGATTTCAAAGCGTGTTTTTGAGACTGTCTTTGGTTCACTGCAGTTTTAAGGAGGAAATACTCAGCAATGCTGTCGACTTATGAATTTAAGGCAAACCATGTGCAAAATAATATTTAAAACACCACATAGACATATAAACAACATTAAAAACTTGATTTTCATCACAGGGGGACTTTAACATTATGTGTACCACTCAATGCACAAAATTGATACACATCATCCAAAAAAGTGTATTTATGAGTCAAACCGCTTCAAAAATAACCTTTGACCACAAATGCAAATTCTTTTGTTTCTAAATAGTATGTATTCATTTTTTGAATTAGCTTTTATTTTAAAGTATATTTAGTTTTAGTAATTTTGTCATTTGTATTTTTTTCCAACATCTAATTTTTTTTTAATCTTTATTTCTGCTGTAGTTTTGGTAATTTTAGTACTTCACCTTCAAACTTATTTTATTCCAGCCATGAGGCAACATTTTGTTGAAAGTAAAGTTTTTCATCTGTTTTTATTTTTATCTTAAATGTGCTTTATTTCAATTTGTAACAAGTTGTAATAGTTTTAGACACAGTTAGCAGAAACACCACTCTTGCATGAAAAGTATTTTAGTAGGAAATGGCTTTTAAATCCATAATGTTAACTTGCACTTGCTAATTTATATGCATTCTGTGAATAACATAGACCATCACCGTCCAGAACAGCCTGCCATTTACTTGACCATAGTTTAACTGAACAGCACCATCTATTGGACAAATACATAATACATACAAAGATCCACTCACTGGTTGCTCTGCTGGTGGTGTAACAGTGTGGGAAAGATGTAACATTAGGTTCCTTATTTAAATGTTACCAGACACATATCGGTCACTAGACTTCTGCACGGCTGAGTGTAGATTAACTGCATGAACACCAATGATAATGTGTTCAACACTGAAAAATGACACTCCCTCTTTCAGGTTTCACTTCCTCAAGAAAAAGGTTCAGCTTCATTCTTTTACATGAACAACAGAAAGAGAAAACATGAAAATGATCACTTCTGGAAACACAACAAAGCACTTTTAGCGTTAGCTGATTACTGGAACTCTGTTTGCACAGGTGGGTCAATATTTTCTCTTTATTTTCAGTGTTTTGTGCTGTAGATGATAAACCACATGACCAGAGCAATGTCAGATTCTCAATCGGTACATGTTCTGTAACCTGCACAACATCAGTGTTCTCAGCACGTGTGTGAGCCGTGAGGTTTATTAATAGGTGTATTTCCTGGGGAAGTGTGCCTTTACTTCCTCTGCATGCATGGGATATACATCTGATGTTGTGTCATTTTGGGATCCGATAACTTGTACTTTTTTTTTCATTACAATTTTTCTTCCATCAGAAAGAACCACTATAGAAGCTTTCGTGCATGTGTACGTGCAAAGCATCATGAATTGTTTTCCTTTATTCAGTTTTGTACGCTATTGTAAAATCTGCTAGTCTGCAGTGGTAAAGTCGGAAGGAGAAGTAACACACTTTCTACAGGAAATACTCAGTTCCACAATCATTCTTTTTTTCTTTTTTTTTTGCCTTACAAGAAGAGATTGGATGCTAAGATATGTCAATGGGGTAAGTTGAGCCACCACTGGACCTAGAGAGTTATGGATAAGTTTAGTTATGTAATCATTTCATAATTAAAGGTTCATCATTTAAAGCCACAACTGACAGTGATTGAGAGGGCCATACAGTAAAATTAAAAGTAGGCCTATTTATAATGCTAAAAAATGTTTTGCATATCAAAGTCAATTTGAAGACAGTACCAGATGAGTTAAAGTGTGATCCTGTAATATATATACAGTATACTGTAAAAAGGGTACTGCCTTAAATTTTAAGTACAATCAACATGGATGATTAAGTCATTTCAACTTAAACTACATTAAACTGACTGAGTAATTGAGTTGAATCTTATGTGTGTGTGTGTGTGTATATATATATATATATATATATATATATATATATATATATATATATGACAATGATTCATAAATTAAAATTTTTCATCATCCAAAAACCTTGTAGAGGTCAGAAATGGATCTGCCTCATCTTCCATGCTTATGTAATGTGAAATGATGACTCGATGTGAGTTGTGGTAATAACCTGTTAAATTCCTTTGCAGAAAGCTAAATTAGAGCACATTGTTATGGAGGAAGAACTAGAACCACATGACACCATGACAGCGACTGCTAAAGAAACAGTTTCGTCAGAGCAATCCTCACCACAGCAGGAGCCATTCTTCAATAAGGGTCAGTTTGAGTCGATCTGTGTTCAGTAACTGTGAGATAATGAGAGCAGCATCTGAGTGTGTGTGTTGTGGCATCAGAGCTGTGTTGATTTCATGTGTCCTGGCAGCAGAAGAGGCTGATGTGGGCTTCAGCGCCTCCTGTCTGACCACAGCAGAACTGCAGCAACACTGGAGAGCCGTGAAGCAGGAGTTCAGGAGCGTCAAGCTGCTCTTCGACATCCCCAGCGCCCGCATCAGAGAGCAGCCCGTCTCCAAACACGTGGTATATCAACGCTTATAATAACTATAAAATTAAATCGAACTTTAGTAGCTATTTTTGTAATTCCGACTTCATAATTTCCTTATTTTATATATAGCCTATATATTTTTATCGTAATGTAATAGCTTGCTCTGCTGCTTAAACGACTTTCTTTTTTGTCTGACGTCAGCAAGACCTCGTATTTTTAATGCTCCTCTTTTCCACGTTTCACTTAATAATCAAAGAAAGTGCTGCATTTTACATCCAAATTCATTTGTTTTGGAAAAAGGATGGTCAATATGAAAGCATTTCCGCCACAGAATAAAAAAAACAAAAACAAAAAACCTCTCGCAATTTCGACTTTTTTCCTGCAATTGCTGAATCTCACAATTCTTAGAAAAAAAGTCAGATTTGTGAGATATAAACTCTCAGTTTCGAGTTATAAAGTCAGAACTGAGTGACTATGAAAACATGGTCCTGGACTCAAGACTCAAGTCCGGTCCCAAGTGCTACAACACTGCCTTATGCCCAGTGGTGTAGTCTAGTTTTTTGTAGTGAGTATACTCTAATATAGCCCCCCCCGCCGCCGCCTACTCACCCATCCCAGAGCGTCACCCCATAAGCACCACCACACTCACTAATGCATACAGTATGCATCGACATGTAATTGAGAGCATTATGAAATACTAAGTGTTATCAACATGTCAATTTATTATAAGCAACACAAGACTTTAACAGCCAATGACATTTACAGCTGGGGAGACTGGACTGATTTTCTACTGTTTAGTGTTAATCACCATCTAACTCAGTCAGTTAAGAGCTACCTTTAGCCTTAGATGTTATATGAATATGGTCCCTGAAGCACAGGTTTTATCAGTTGACAATTTTCAACAAATTTTTTTTAAAAACATTATAGGCACAAATACAAATTTACTTTTAGAAATGGTGTTTTTGAAAAAAAAATTATTTTAAAATACCTTTTACTGTGCAATTTCTTTCTAATTAATTTGAGTTAGACCGAACTTTTATTTTGGTGGGTTGTAGACATTTGAGTTTCTGTGTGTTTTAATAAACTATTATTATTATTATTATTATTATTATTAGGCCTGTTGTATACTCTGTGCAATAGTAATATATTTCTGTTATAATTTCTTCAAGTTATACAGAACTTTTATTTTGACAGGTTGTCGTAAAGACATTTCAGTTTCTATGTGTATATGAAACGAATGAATGGCGATAGTTTTATCAAATGAAATGGTGAAATTCTCATCAAGTGACTCTCATAGCAGCTCTGCGATGAAATGCACATGTGTAGCTTACATCATGTCTCAATACAGTGAAACGCTGAAAACACCACGAGCGAGAGTCACGCGTGTGTGTGTGTAGTGGAGCACACACTGAGCGCTCATTCCCAGAGACGCGTAGAACAATTGCAGTCTCTTTTAGCTTTAATATTCATAGACACTAGTCCAAATCGAGATTTTATTCATTGTACAGCAGCTACTTTTGATTTATTCATTCAAAAATAGCCAAATTCCGTGACGTTCTGCTTTATATAGCACGTTCCATTTGTGACTGGATTCCGCGATTCGATCCGTCGCTTCGCAAACACAGATGGGATGAATTTATGAATGAAAGTGTGAAAGTTCTGACACAAAACGAAGTTGATACGTATCCTCACGCTTTTTTTAAGTGGGTATACGCAAATCCTTGGCCTTTTCTAGTGGGTATACGGCGTATACCTGCGTATCACGTAGACTACACCACTGCTTATGCCTGATACAGACTGTGCGATTGCAGCAATCCTATTAGATCATTACAAATCACACTGGGCTCTAATAAACTTGGGTGCGACATGTATGTATACTGTATGATGATGACACCTATTGAATCGTAGGCTATGACACAAGATAGTATAGAATAAATAAAACGTCACAAGCATGTGCTAGTGGTAAACAAATAGAGCAAGATGAATCGCACTTTAGCAAATGTGTTTTTTATGTGCGCTGAAAAAAGAGAATATGGTGCTGTCATGGTTCGGGAAAAAAGACTAACTTGGCAAGCCAATTTTGCAAATGGAGCTTCGGGAAAGTAGTTTTAAGCTTTAGCGCTGTGTCATGTTGATCAATACGCCATTTCATGTTGCATTTTGATTGCCTAGTAGCAGCAAACACACTGTGACATCATGCTAAATTTATGACACTGTCAGAAAATCATTGCAGACTATCTTTGGTCTTTGAACCTCTCTCACTGTACGACATAGAGCCAGTGTTCAGGAGCCACAGCCACAGAAATCACCACGACTGGTCATCTTTCATCTGGGACAGCCCAGAATCGTACAATGTGTATCAGGCATAAGGATCCAAAAATGTTTAGCTGTACATGTCTTTACAACCAGCAATGCTGTAGGTCTACGTTCACGGCTGATTTCTGTCCTTCAGGTGTACCAGATTGTGGTGATCCGCTCGGGAAGCTACGACTGTGAGCGTGTGGCCATCGAGAGGCGCTACTCGGACTTCCTCCACCTTCACCAGGAGCTCCTGCTGGACTTCAGTGAGGAAATGGAGGACATCGTGATGCCCAGGAAGAAAATGACGGGCAACTTCTCCGAGGAGAACATCGCAGAGCGGCGTGTGGCCCTCAGAGACTATCTCGCTCAGCTCTACTCCCTCCGGATTGTCCGGAAATCCCATGCGTTCCAGGCGTTCTTCACTCATCAGGAACTGAAAGCTGCATATAACCTCCTGCGCGGGGGCCGCTTTTCCCGAGCGCTCGAGGACCTCCAGGCGGCGCTAATACTTCAGGAGAAGATGTCTTCTCACAACCCTACTTTGGTGGTACCAACCTTGTGCGCGATACTGGTGTGCCAACGGGATCTAGAGGACTTGGACGCAGCATTTCAGACTGGCAGAAGAGCTCTTCCCACAGTGAGGCGCTACGAGCTCCGGCAGTATCACGGGCCCCTGCTGGAGGCTCTCGTTGATTTGGGCTACAGTCTTGAGTTGCCTGTGGCCCAGTTACAGGACGAGCTGACCAGAGTTCGAGACGTCCCACACGGACAGGCGTCACTGGTGTCCCTTAAAGAACTGGTGGTGCAAGAGTTTGTATAATCAGTGACAGCTGGAACTTAGTTGTGTTTATACTATACTATTAAACTATCCTTGTATCTCTGTAAAGCCGCTTTGGAACAATCTACATTGTTAAAAGCGCTATATAAATGAAGATGACTTGACTTTATAAACATTATTTGAACAAATCGCCTAATGAGTGTAAAGTCCCACAGACTTACATTGTAGGAAAGACTTGAGCCATATCCAGAGACCAGAATTTCATAGATACTTGGGGTGGGCTCTCTTGACTCGGGCCAGAAAGCAACAACCAAGATCACACTAGCAACCATCGAGCAATGCCCAAGCACCCACACAGAACACCCTAGCAACTGCATAGCAACAATGCGCTTTCTGTGTGCATACATGTTTTTACATTGTATTTAAGGTAACACTTTATTTTACAGTGTCCTTGTTATGTACTTACCATAGTAATAACTATAAATTATGCATAATTACATGCTATTAACCCTCAACCAAATCCTAATCCTACCCTAACCCTATAGTAAGTACATGTTGTTGCTTAATATTACTCAGTACTTAAATATATAATTACATTGTAACAATGACACCTTAAAATAAAGTGTAACCGCACTTAAATACCTGCATATAATTACATATGTAATTAATTTCTGTAATTACATCTATAATTACACTATTGACCCTCCCTTACACCTTTACCCACCCACAAGCCTACATACCACTAAACAGCACAGGTGTTTTTCAATACAACATCAACACAATAAGTACATTGTACTTATTTTTGATGCGAGTACATAGTAGTTAAAGACACCTAATATAAAGTGTGACTGCCCATATTTGAATTATTTCATATTTAAGTTTCTCTGCAAACCTTTTCCATTTATCTTGGATGACGGAGAAAATGAAAAGTCTGTGGTTTACTTTCACAAGTTAGTCTGAATTGCTTTGACCAATTGTGAACATTTCAATCCAGTGTTGTTATTGTTAACTAAAACTATTATAATTCATTTTCGCTAATTGAAATAAAGCTGAATTAAATTAAAATATACATATTAGACATTTTTTTTTTTTTTTTGAAAATTCTAAATGTTGCCAATGCAACTAACTGAAATAAAATAAGTGTAACTTAAAGCTACAATATGTAATTTTTCGTCGCCAGAGGTCGCATTCTCAAAACAATAACCAAGGCGAAGCTTGATGACGCTGTGAAGGAGAGTGGAGCGATGGGAGATGTTGTTTTCACCATCCAGAGATTTATGGTATATTTCGTATAATTTACGAATCATGTTCACGAATGAGGTAATAAATTCGTTTTTTTATTACCTATTCGTTTGATCACACTATTTTATGTCATCGTAATGAATTAGCTGCAAGGAACATGAAATGTAATGCTATATGAGCCTGTTACATATATGTGACTCTTTGTCAAATGATTTTGTGGGTTAATGCTGCAGTTTTACATGTTTAAAACAATCATACTAAAAGTAAATTTGAACGAAACCACAGTATTTGCAAGTAATGGTTAAATATTTTTGTGCAACACTGTAGCCTATTTAATTTCACTGCCATAGACTTGATACAAAGTGTTACTGAAGTACAAACAAAGTGCAATATAACTGTATCTGTAGAATATATATTTGCTTACCTGTCTATTAAAACACATGCGAGAGCAGAGTCTCTGTCAAGTCCAAGTTTGTTGCGAAGCTCTCTCCATCCTGAAAACACCACGCCGATGTTGATCCTTGCCTCACTTTATATACGTTAACGTTTTTTTCTTTTGGATTTTCTGCAATCGCAATCAATAATCGTGAACTGACTATTCAACAGATAATCAAATCACTCATCATGACTGAACGACACAACAGCGATGTGTGAGATACTATCATAGATCCTCATTAGCGGCTTACACATAGCAGCCCATTGAAATGCCCGCTAATGAGGAATCTATGTACATATATATATATATGGTTTCTACAAGCGGAAACCGAGGACAGCGCAGATATATGACGTCATTGATAGGCGACAATGACGAGGGACAATTATTTAAAACTAAAATGTCTCTGGATTTACAAATCCTTGGGAACTTTTGGGATAATGTAAGTACACAACTGCATGAAATATATCACACTGTGAAAGTGTTTTTTGAATATTTTATTTTGTTACGTACATATTGTACCTTTAATTACTGGGAAAAAAAACTAACTGAAAAATTAAAACTGAAATTAAAAAATAAAATATTGCAAAAATTATAACTAAAATTGAAATGAAAACTGAAAATAGCTATAAATATCAAAATATTAATAAATACTATAATAGTATATAAATAACACTAACATTACACTGTTTCAAGCTGATTTTGACCTCTCATATAGAAACGTTAAACCACAATAGGATAATTCTTAAAAAAACATATATTTTTTTAATAAATTCATTTGTTTTTGTATTTGATATATGTATACACTAACAACAACTCACACTGAGTGATTCACTCTGTATATGATTCTTGCTTTGGGAAAAAGAAGTCCTGGTGTAAAAATGCCGGACGGGCCCCCAAATAATCATTTGGACGTCAATATTAAAATGCGAATATGTTTTTGTGAGTCTTTCATGGAAGCATCAGATACTATGCTTGAGCACAATAACTAGTCTTATCTACTACTTACCGTAATTGTCATAAAGCTTTGAGAAGAGTCAAACAAACTTAATATAAAAAAAATACAGGTGTGCAAACAATATTTATCATTTTGTGACAGCATCTTTCACTTTAATCATTTAAATGAAATACTTCATACTGTCCCAGAACAACAAATATTATGCATATGTGACCATCTTACTTATTTCATCTCATTAAACTCCAGAAAGCAGTTTCTTTCTGATGCATGTGCATGTCACATGATTGGGGCGATCCCTTTACAGTCAGATATTTGCACCTCCCTCCTATCCAGACACCCTGGGGTCCGCTGGTCCCATTGTCCTTCTCCTCCAGGGCTTCTGTCACTCTGTGATGGAGGTTTTCCTATAAAAAACAGAATATTAATAAGGCTTAGATACACACAATATAATTGCCACATGTACCAACGTATTCAAGGTACCCAAAGGTACTTTAAAGAACACCATGGTATTACTACAGTACATCTCAAAAACATGGTGGCACTATGGTATTTTTTGATAGTGAGGTATATAAATAAAACAGCCCTGTGGTAAAAGTGGTAATGAGAAAAACGTCCTTAAACAGCCATTTTTATATCAGTATATTCATATTTGTATATATTATGATAGCTAGTTACGCAAAAAATACACTTATATCACTATAAATACAAAAATAATAGCTGAAATAATATAATTGATGCCTCTCTTTATGGAAACCCCACATTGCAACTATGTTGTTGTACAGAGCTTTATATGTCAACATTTAACGTTAACTGAACAACTGTGTTACACAAAGGCGATTTGTAAGCAAAAACGACGACTGTTTAACTTACCAAAACCGCATCAATAAATCCTCACTGTGGTGAAATATACAAGAATGTGTTTAGTGATACATTTTTAAAAGTAAAATCATGTGTTGCCAACTTGCCAAATAGCATTACTGGGGATAGAGCTCCTCAGACATGCGTAATCAATACATTCATATAAATTATGTCTAGTAAATATTTTTTAACTACATCTATTACAAATAATTGAGCTATTATTGAATTAAGAACGTTATTTTACTATTAGATCTGTATTACAAATCATTTAATAGCAAATGTTGTCGGTCGATCTGTGCTGCTGTGCGACTAATCGAGTCTGGCACGTTTTGCGACAGCGCGTGCGCAGACTTCATGCGGACTAGTATTTATTTTAGCGTCTTGTGCCGCATACAGTCATGATGCCCATGTAATACATAAATCAAAGAAAAACACTTTACGTCAATTCATTCACATTAAAACGTGCAGTTTAGCTCTTGTCTGAAATGGCGAACGATGGTGCAGCGAAACTGTCTAAAAATCTCCTGCGAATGAAGGTAAGAAGCCGTGACTCGCAGACATCAGAATCAGCTCTAATATATGATATCCAGAAAACAGAGTTATTCAGTGATGGGCATTTGATTGAACTTGTAATAAGATGTCTTCATGTTAAAGTTCGGTTTTGTTTTGAGTCTCGTGGCGTTGGTGAACGCAGTCACGTGGTCCAATGTGAACTTTTGTGTGTGTGTGTGTGTGTGTGTGTGTGTGCGTGTAGTTCATGCAGAGAGGCTTAGATGCAGAGGTGAAGAAGCAGCTGGATGAGGAGGAGAAGAGGATCATCAGTGATGATCACTGGTTCCTGGACCTTCCTGAGCTCAAGGCCAAAGAGTGAGACCTGACTGACATCTCTCATACATCTCACTCATACACTGACATCTCTCATACATCTCACTCATACACTGACCTCTCACTCATACACTGACCTCTCACTCATACACTGACCTCTCACTCATACACTGACCTCTCACTCATACACGGACCTCTCACTCATACACTGACCTCTCACTCATACACTGACCTCTCACTCATACACGGACCTCAGAAAAATATTTACACTCTTAAAGGGATAGTTCACCCCAAAAATTAAAATTTTGTCATCACTTACTCACCATCAAGTTGTTCTAAACGTGCATTAGTTTATTTCTTCTGCTGAACACAAAATATTATATTTTGAAGGAAGTCTGTAACCAAGTCAAGTCACCTTTATTTATATAGCGCTTTTTACAATACAGATTGTATCAAAGCAGCTTCACAGTGATAATATGAAAATAATACAACAAAGTTTGTTTCTAGAAGAAAATTGCGTCATCGTCCACCTTAAGTAAGGCAGATCAATAATATTGTTGAATATTAAATTCAAACTTCCATAGTATTGTTTTGTTTTGTTTTGTTTCCTACTATGAAGTCATGGCCACCATCAACTGTCTGGTTACCAAACATTCAGCAAAACATCATCTTTTGTGTTCAGCAGAAGAAAGAAACTCATTCAGGTTTGGAACAACATTTCCAAACATTTGGAACAACAGCATTTTCATTTTTGGGTGAACTATACCTTTAAGTCACATGAATGTCATTGTGTTACATAACAAATATCTATGAAAGCCCATTTGTGCCACATGAGAAAAGAAAAAACTCTATGCTTTGGTAAGTCATAATTATGAGAGTAAAAGTCAATATTATGAGATGCTAAGTCTTAGTTACGAGTTAAAAAATCGAAAGTTGTGACACAAGGTTATAATTATGATGTAAAAAGCCATGATTATCACAAGTTGAATTGTCATTATTATGACTTATTTTTATTATAATTTTTACTCAATATTTTTTCTTGTGTAGTGGAAATGGGCTTTCATAAACCAAGCCAAAATTAAGTTAGTGAAGATTTCTCTGTTCAAAATAAAGGCTACTTGTGTATGTGAGTGGAATATGTTGATAATTAATGTGATGAACTGCACCTGTGGTCACTATGTGAAGTTGAGAAGAACTGCCTTCATGTACAGTGAAAATCACCAAAGCATTCGCTGATAAAGAGTCTTTGCAAAAATGGCCTGTAGAAAAAACTTAGTTCTGAGAAAAACTTTGTAGATTACAAGGATTTTTTTTTGCGATGCACAATGACATTGTTAAATGAGACCAAAGCAACCAAATATCTTGTCCTACATATTTGATGTGTCATGCGTGATTTATTAAACTCTGCCTCTGAAATTGAATGAATCATATAATCGAGCTCTGTATCAGAATAAAAAATAACTAGCCACTTTTATTCTGACCAGAAACCACATCGTGGAGGAGAGAAGTTTCGTTCCCTGTGAGGATTTGGTTTATGGCAGGATGTCATTCAAAGGCTTCAATCCTGACGTTGAGGTACAAGTTTTGAAAACTTTTATAGACGTGCGAGTCCACAAGTTTCCTTCCATTTGCATCTTTCTAAATTGATGATAAACTCATTTATTTCATGTTGTATGCAAAAAATCTTGAATTTTTAACCGATAAATGTCTCAAATTTGGTTGTATTTGATTATCATCCAGGAATCTGAAATATGTATTCATTGTATCTATGTGATAATGTATGTAAAAAAAAATAATCTTATCTTAATTACATTGAACGTTCTTCATTTACCATGAAACTGAATCTTTTGTAGAAATTAATGTTGCTAATGAACGCACACAAAGAGGAGGAGGAGGATGAAGAGGAGGACGAGACTCTGAGCAGAATGGAGACCGATATCACAGACGAAGAGATGGCTAGGAGGTGCGAGAGGAAACATCTCAACCTGATGTCATACAGGAGATGTCTGTAATATTCAGAGCAGATTCAGATGTTGATTTATTTATTTTTTCTTTCAGATATGAAAGTTTGGTTGGGAGCATGAGAAAAAAGTTTGCCAAGAAACGAGATCGCTCCGCTATTGCTAAGACAGAAGAGGACGTCAACTGCAATGTTGCTGATTATCAACCTAAAAGAGCCTTCATGAAGCCTCAGGACTGAGACATTTTGTAAATGTTTTTTTAATTCAATGGACATTTTTAAAGATCTTCTTTTTTTTAAAAAAAAAAAAACCTATTTAGTGACAACAAATGCATTGTTAAAAGAGAATTTTTTTTATTTTTATGGAAAAGGTAGTAGTGTACAGATTTGTTTGAACATCCTAAGACGTGATTTATACATTTTTTCACAATTAAATGTACCATCCTAAAAGTTGTAAAAGCCTGACCTGGATGTGATGACCAGTTCTTTAAGCATTGCTGAGATCTCTGGTGCTGCCCTTAATAGTAGAAAATAACCATTAAGATGCAGTCACATTTGTGAAATTTTGGGGGAAAAAGGTCTATTTTCGAGTCACCTTTATTTATATTGTGCTTTTTACAATACAGATTGTTTCAAAGCAGCTTTACAGAGATAACAGGAAAATAATGCAACAAAGTTTGTTTCTGCTGGACAGCAGATCTAGAAGACCCATAGGACCCATGGCCCATAGGTGGCGCTATAGCACAAAAAAAATCATGTTTTTGCTTAAATCTCCTTAACCCTTTGACAAAATGTATATCTCCAATTTAATTTCCGATATGCAAATTTTTCCGCCATTTTGAATTTTGTCCAAAACCTACTTTTGTGAACTAGTAGAGTTTTTTTTTTTGGCCAATCGGAACCAAACCAGTGCAGAAATGTTCTCTGGAGTCTGAATATCAATATTTATCGAAAAAATAGTTGAAATTTCGATTCACGGTCACAAAGGGTCGCCAAAACGTTCGAAGTAGGCGGAGCCAGTTTTACTAAAATGGTTATAACTCGTGAAAGAAATGAGAGATTTTCACTAAACTTGGTACACGTGTATGAGTTCAATCTGGGGTCACAGTAAAAAAATCGCGACGATTGAACACTAGGTGGCGCTATAACATGAAAAAAACATGAAAAGGGCTATAACCACCTGACTGTTAGTCCGATTGACTTGAAAATTGAAAACATGGCCGCCATTGGCCAATGAAGTTGAGCACCTATTAGACAAGGTTAACGGAGGCCGATCGGAACGAAACTCGATGGGCATGTTCAACTCATGGCCCTAGAGATCTGTAAGAATTTTGAAAGAAATCGGCCACTAGTTGGCGCTAACAACTTTTATGGCTCTGTAATCACGTGGTGTTACACTCATCCACACAATATGCATATTTGATAGATCTGCTCATGCTGAACAACTTTGCCTCTAGAACCACTAATGTCAATCAAACCGTTCATTAAATATTTACGAATATGTTAAAAACCTACTTTTGCATTTTTCGCATGGCTATAATAGGGTCATATAGAAAATGGGCGTGGGAAAATGCACTCAAAAGCCTATAAATCCTAAACGAAAACTCAGAACTTCACAAAAATTGATGCGCATATGTGTCATAACATGCTAAAGAAGCATGGAAAATTTTATGGAGATCAGACCAAAGGTGGCGCTATAACTGTTAAAACGCTTTAAAACCATATATTTCCTATAGTAAATTGCCATCTTTTCCATCTATGATCATATAATTTTCATATAATAATGTTCAAAACCAATGCAGTACAATTCTCTGGACTCTCTAGATCAATAATTATCAGAAAAAGTTGAACTTCTTCATTTGGATGGCTATAATAGGGTCACATCAAAATGTAGCCTTGACCAATGTCCCCGAAAGCCTCCAGATCTTCTTAAAAACAAGTCAGAACATGATATGACTCTTAATAAGCATGAAAAATTTCAGACAGATCGGACAAAATTTGCCTCTATAACAGTTAAAAAGGTGAAAATGATATAACATGGCATATTAAGCCAAGAAGTGGTATTTTACTGCCCCCTGCTGTCATTTCATTAAACTACTCCCTAATATTGTTATATAATTCATATTTAGACTTTATGAAATCATTATTTTAACATTTACAATCACGTTTTGTCAAAACTCATCTATTGGAGTATTACTGTTGACAACTGTGTCACTGAGAAATGGAAATGGAAAACGAAAGTAAAACGGCATTTAAGCCACGCCCCCGAATACAAATTCACTCATAACTCGAAAACGGAAAGTCCTTGCGCGCTCAAATTTTGATGGTAAGGACCTCTCCAGGCTCTTGATTGAAACGTGTCGTCGCCAGAGGCGGACAGAGTACACAGCTTCATTACTTGAGTAAAAGTACAGATACCCCATGCTAAATTTTACTCAAGTACAAGTAAAAGTACTACAGTCAGATGTCTACTTAAGTAAAAGTATTAAAGTACTTGTTTTTAAAAGTACTTGAGTATCAAGAGTACAAGAGTACATTTTCTAAATATTGCATTACTACTGCCACAGTGCTTACATTGGTAAACACAGCAAACACTTGAAGCGAAAACTATCATCAACTTGTTCAGAAAATTGAAATAGTCTGGATGGTAGGAGAAGACTCATGAATATTCATTAGGGAAGTCATCCCTGATTGGTCTGATGACCTACCCCTAACCCCACCCCTAAACCTACCCGTCACTGGGGTTAAGACCAATCAGGGATGACTTCCCTAATGAATATTCATGAGTCTTCCCCTACCATCCTGGGCTGCGTCTTCATCCATTGTTTCGTCCATGGTTTCGTCTCTTATCTAAATCTGACCATGGAGTTGACTTTGGTGGAAAGCTGAAGGTGATTGCTGATAGGCTGTCCCAATCAGTGGCGTCTGCACAATCCAATCACATTTGAGAGGGAAACAACAAATTGAGGGTTTCCGAGATGTTTCTTTTTTCCTTTTTTATTTTATTTTTTATTTTTAGAAGAAGTAACGGGTACTCACAGTTATGGATAGAAATGTAGTGGAGTAAAGAGTACAATATTTGCCTCTCAAATGTACTTGAGTAAAGTCATGAGTACTCCCCAAAAATGATACTCGAGTAAAGTACAGATCCCTCAAAAGTACTGTACTCAAGTAAATGTACTCCGTTACTGTCCGGCTCTGGTCGTTGCGGGCCTCGGGAGCGTGCCCCCCGCGGATCGCTAGTCGGCGGGACCCCCGATTTTGAACGGCCGTAACTCCCGACCCAGACCACCCCGAACCTTGTGTGAGAGCTCGTTGGAAAGAGCCCGTCCTTGGCTAGCTTCGATTCAAATGTGGTGTAATTTGCCCTGGGCATTCCAGAGATAAAAGCCCCAAAAGATATGCATTTGAACGGTCATAACTCCCGGCCCCAATCGCCCAAAAACACCTTGATGGTCTCATTCAACAGGGCTCCTCAAGCACTATCTATGCTCTGAGTTTTAGAATTTTTCGCCTTCTGGTTCCCGAGATATAAGTGAAAAACCACATTCCCATTCATTAATTCATTCAATCACTTCAACTGTAAGATGGAAGCTGTAATACCACTGTCCACTAGAGGGAGCAGCAGGATTGCACATGACCTTTTCATTAGTCTTCAGTATTGGGAAACAAACAAATGCTTTAAAAAGCAATCTTTTTTTCTTTCTTTTTTTTTTCTTTCTTTTTTTATATTATTAGATCACAAAGGAATTCCTATAGACCAATAAATACATTTTCTCAATAACATATCCCAAAACATTAAAAACTGTGTGTGTGTGTGTGTGTGTGTGTGTGTGTGTGTGTGTGTGTGTGTGTGTGTGTGTGTGTGTGTGTGTGTGTAAGCATGCATTATTGACTTAACATGGAAAAACTGGTTTGCTTTAGTGCAGAAAACTGGTGAAAATCATGAGGTTTAAAGTGAAAGTGAGCCAATAAGTGGTCTTCTACTGCCCTCTGCTGGCCATTCTACTGATTAATGAAGTCTTTTCACATGTGCTCACATTCATATTTAGACTCTAAAAATCACTTATATAACAATAACTATTATAACACAATCATATTTTGTCAGTGTTTATCACTTCATTTGCACTGACACTTCACATAATTGCTAGTAATGTGGTAAATCATGGTAAATCACACTAGAAACATGGTAAATCATAGTAAATAATACTAGAATGTGGTGTATCAAGGTAAATCATGCTAGAATCCTGGCAAATCATTCTAGAACATGGTATATCATGGTAAATCATGCTAGAACATGGTAAATCATGGTAAACTATGCTAGAACAGGGTAAATCATGGTAAACCATGATAAATCATGATAAACTATGGTAAATCATGTTAGAATGTGGTATATCATGGTAAATCATGCTAGAACAGGGTAAATCATGGTAAACTATGATAAATCATGCTAAACAATGCTAAACCATGCTAGAATCACAGTAAACGATGGTAAATCATACTAGAATGTAGTATATCATGGTAAATCATGCTAGAATATGGTAAATCAAGGTAAACTTAGATAAAATCATGGTAAACTATGTAAATCATGCTAGAATCATAGTAAATAATACTAAAATATGGTAAATTGTTGTGGGAGGGGCCTATTTTACTAAAATGGCTATAACTCAAGAAGTAAATGAGATATCTTCACCAAACTCAGTACACATGTGTATGGGTTCAATTTGAGGTCACAGTAAACAAGTTTATGGAGATTAGACCATAGGTGGCGCTATAACTGTTAAAAAGCTTTAAAACCATATATTTCCCCTTGGTAAACTGCCTGTATTGGCTGTAAATGGTCTTTTCCATCTGTTATGTCAGTGGTTACATGCTTGCTAAATAAATCTTAATAACTTTTGATGCTTTTGTGCTTAAATGCCTTAAAGGCCTTAACTGCTTGAACCCCGATAAATGCTGCTTGTTACTTTTATATCTGTCTAAAGTAAATTGTCTTTCTGTAAATATATGGTGTTTTATATGTTTTGCCATATAAATACTCATAAAAAGACAAGAATAATGTCTAAATTAAAGTCATACTTTTTCAGACAAAAAGTGCAGACAAAAACGTTGTCAAAACGATCCCCATTCACACAGATCCACGAAAACGATTAGTAATGCTGTATTATTCATGCCATGCCTGTAGTTGGCGATGTCCCTTTGTAAAGAAACACTATGCTCCCATAGATAGAACATGTATTACGCATGCGCATGATGTCACTGTTTTCAAAAGTTTGCATTTTCAGACCCCCAAAATGCCAATGTTGTGTAAATGAACAGCCAAAACGTATAAAACGTTTTCTATTTTTAGTTTAAAACGGTGTCGTGTAAACGGCCTCTAACTTGGTTCACATTCTATCTGGTAGTATATAAATTGGTAGCATATTTAAACATTCCATTTGAGCACATTTTTTATTTTATTTTTTCCCTTAAGAATGCATTTTGTAACTTTTTTGGACCAGAAATTCCTTTTTGAATTTAAATAAAAGTAAACCCTCTCACTGACCAATATTGCATCCTAACAGTAACGCAGCATAAATGTATTCAAGATGCATTTATTACATTGTTATTACTCAGTATAAAGAATGTAAAGTGTCTCAGAAGTACATTTCGATGCATCTCAAAAACCTATTTTTGCAACACATATATAGACATTTAGTCAATTTCAGTTTGGTGAAAAGTGTTGAATTTTTGCTCTTTCAAAAAGGCTTCAACATGTAAACTTGTTAAAAACCTACTGTATGTGTCACACGGGGTCTGGAGAAGATGAAGACAGACGACATGATTATAAAATATCAACAAGGTTTATTAAACTAGAAGGCAGCAGGCATAGCAGTGTGCACTAACACAAATAATAACCGACAACTGAAGAGTGAACAAGGAAGAATTTAAATACACAGTGGTGACAAACTAAATGAGCAGCTGAGATGAGTGGTTAGTGTCCATGGAAACAGATGAGTGGTGGGAAACAAAGACAAAGAACATGTGACTGATGAAAACAAACTAGATGTCCATGAAAACTAAAACAAACTGAACATAACTGTAACAGCATGTAAATGTGATAGTTTTTGATTGAGCTACAATTGGGTTAAAGGAACACTCAGTGCAAGTTAAAGGTTAATAAAACTGTCTAATGAATTGTAGGTGTGAATATAAAAGACACTTTCAGAGATCCCGCTTTGGGCATACTTCAACTGCATATTCAGCTTCTTCCTCTCTAAGACACATATAGACATGTGAGTGTTTCAAAAGTGTAAATGAATAATATATTTTAATATTTGCATTTGATTAAAATGCATTTTGCCTTGGATCATCTCTGACATGATAGAAGTGGATGGATAGCCTACACATTTTTATATTTAAAAGAAACTGTAACATCAGGATCGAACGTATGACGTTAAGCAATGGTTCTCAACTGTATTTTTTTGTCTATTTTTTAAGAAAGGTAAAATAGTTTAGCCTGTCAACATTTTATTATTAGAATTTTATTTTATCTGTTTCAATAATGTTATTTTGTATTTTATTAATATTTTTATACTTATAATTGTTTTTTTTTGTTTTTTGTTTTCATTTTTCCACATACGAACACAACTTTGTTTACCTCTTCACTAAACCATTGTTCACCATGACAGAGGAGGGCAGCCCAGAGGGGTTCTTTGAGTCCAGACCAATGGAGTATTCAGACAGTAATAAGAAAACATCTCAGGCCAAATGCTGCTCCCCAAGCCTAAAGGCAAGAGACATTGTCTTTGACCATATACGTTTAACCGAGCAACAAGTGTAGAACCACTATTAGCTGATTATCTGTTTTAATAGTGGTGTATAATAGCTGTTATACTTTTGACAAAAAAAAAAAAAAAAAAGTGAAATCTTCTGCCTTAATCTTTTTTCTACCCTTGTGACCGGAAAGATCTTTATTGGTGTACTTGCCTTCTGTTATTTCTCCAAATCCATGACGGGGGCTTACACCACAAGCACCATCACTCAGATTGAGAGGCGGTTTGAGATCCCAAGTTCTACTGTTGGTATCATCAATGGCAGTTTTGAAATGGGTAAGTTGAGATGTGTCGAGCTGCACTGAGAAATGAGGGCCGAGGTTCACCCATTAGATGAGTACTTATAGCAGTGAGTCACACCACTAAGGCTGTAATGTGACTGAATTTCTGTTCATACTTTAAAAATGGGACAGTTGATTGTTTGTATGCTATGAAACAACAAATAACTTGTTGAATAAAGTCACATTTGCTTGCAGGTAATCTGTTGGTCATCACTGTGGTAAGTTACTTTGGCGCTAAGTTTCATAGGCCCAAGATCATTGGAGCAGGGGTCCTGTTGATGGGTATAGGGACACTGATAATGGCTTTACCTCACTTCATTATGGACCGGTGAGTAACGTTCATGGGTCAATGACAAATGAGGGTGTCTGATGAAGAAAAGTCCCTAGAATTTTACTCTTTGTATTCATGTTTAGTTTCATATGATTTTAGAACACTTTTATAACATTTTCATGAAAAGTTCAAATTTAATGACTCAACAAATTTGTATAAAGTCCAAGCATTAAGTAAAATGTTCCTTATCTGATATTTTAAGAGATTTGTTGATTATAAAAGATGTGTTTTCAAGTCATTGTATCTGTCAATTATTTTAATGTAATACTGAATAAATTAATTGTTGGCCATCACATAATTAGTATATTCATACTAAAATATTTAATAAAGATCCACCTCATAACGATAAGTATTCTTCAAGATCTGTATTTTAAATGCATTTACTATTTATGTGTCTGTTTGTTTCTGACAGGTACAAGTATGATACAGCTGCCGCCCACACTAATGATGCTGATAATTTCACAATGAGATCCACATGCTCATCTGACACCCAGAATACTGTTCAACAGCTTGTGTCCGGTAATGCATGGTTATATGTGGAAAAGCATGTGAGATATTTTAATTGTAAATTGCAGTAAAATACCCAACAGAGCACTCTATATGGGTTGAATAGGATGCCAAAAAGGGGAAGAGGAAAGCTCGCCCACATGGGTGATTGTGCTGTTGGGAAACATTATTCGTGGCATTGGGGAAGCCAGCATCGACCCTTTGGGAATGTCTTTCATAGATGATAATGCACACCCAGAAAACTCTGTTTTTTACATTGGTGAGAAAATTATTCTGTTTGTGTTTTTTTTTTTTTTTCTCAAACTGAAGTACCCTTGTCCCTTAGTCCATTTTTTTTTTCTGTAGGTTGCCTGCACACACTCAAAGTCATCGGGTCAATTTTCGGTTACTCGCTTGGATCTCTGTGTGCTATTATTTACGTGGACATTGGCTCAATAAGTAGAGGTGAGTTAAAATTGTTATAACTTAGAAGTCACTAACAAGAAAGTACCAAAAGGAAGTGCAGTATTACTCAGTTTGTTTTGATCTGTACCATGGTAGCACTGCCTCTTTGAAGTACCTTGAGGTACCATGACAAATACCATGGTACTGTATATGAATATGGTAATGGTCCAGGGTGGGGTCAGAGGGTCGGTAGGGTCTCAAGCTGGAAAACGTCTCGGTTAAGTATGTAACCCTCGTTCCCTGAGTAGGGAACGGAGATGTTACGTCAGTGACGACGAATGGGGTTTCGCTTAGAAAGCCTATCATCTTCGAGTATATAAAACGAGCCAATGGCAATGAAATGCCATGGGTCTGCGGAATTTGCATAGCATAACTCCGCCCCACCCTGTGGGTATATAAGGAAGTACGCCGGCAACATGCAGATATGTCTTCGCTGAGGAGCCGCGTTCCAGCGGTACAGCGGAAGTGGCAGGGAGACGTAACGTCTCCATTCCCTACTCAGGGAACGAGGGTTACATACGAGACGTTCCCTTTCATGGTCACTACGAGATACATCAGGGACGACGAATGGGGTTCCCAGTCTAATCACGCCACCTCTCGGCTGTCTTCCAGTGCCCTGCGTAAGTCTGAGCTCCTTGTCGTGAGACTGGCACGGACGAAGGAGTCCTACTTAACACAGGAATACCAAGGTACACTGGGAAGCATATCTCAATGGAAATATGCAATTATGCCCAGCCCGAAGGGGGGACTTGGAATACACATATGACCCCGAGGGGCTGCATATGGAGTATCACTGGGGTGTCCAGACACAGGTTAAATATTTCAACCCCAGGGGTGGCAAGGTGGCTTGCCGAGGGAAAGACACATGCTCAGAGAGGCTTACAGTGGAAATACACATGTGGGGGTCACCCAGAGGGGGAACCATGCACATGGAGGCACCTAGCCAAGTGCAAAAGCTGCCGGTGGCATAACTCTGGCGTTGATGTTGACAGTGCTGGAGGAGACTCAGGGCTTATTAGGCTCACCTGAGGAGAATATCGCACATATCCCATCCGTGGAGAGGAATGGCGAGCAAGCGAAGACACCTGAGCAGAATCTAGTACCGGCTGGTTGAAGCGAGTACATGAGAAGAAACTGGCTCCACTCGGAGATTGTAGAATCTCGCGAATGTGTTAGGTGTCGCCCAGCCTGCAGCTCTGCAGATGTCTGTTAGCGAGGCGCCATGTGCTAGAGCCCAAGAGGAAGCCACACTCCGGGTGGAGTGGGCCGTCACACCAAGGGGGCACGGTTGACCTTGCTGCTGGTATGCCAAAGCAATGGCGTCCACTATCCAGTGAGACAACCTTTGCTTGGAGAGAGCCTTTCCCTTCAGCTTCCCACCATGACAGACAAAGAGCTGGTCTGAGGTCCTGAAACACTGCGTTCTGTCTACGTAAGCGCGGAGGGTGCGTACTGGACAGAGCAGTGCCAAGGCTGGGTCTGCCTCCTCCAAGGGCAGCGCTTGCAGGTTCACCACCTGATCTCGAAAGGGAGTGGTGGGATCCTTGGGCACATATCCAGGCTGGGGTCTCAGGATCACGTGAGAGTTAGCCGGCCCGAATTCCAGGCATGCTTGGTCAACTGAAAATGCCTGCAGGTCCCCTACCCTCTTGATGGAGGCCAATGCAACCAGGAGCGCTGTCTTCATTGACAGGAACTTAAGCTCCACTGATTGTAGAGGCTCAAAGGGAGCACTCTGCAGGGCAGTTAGTACCACTGAGAGGTCCCAAGAGGGTACCAGAGGAGGGCGAGGAGGATTCAGTCTCCTCGCCCCTCTCAGGAACCTGATGATCAGGTCGTGCTTTCCAACGGACTTACCTTCAACTGCGTCATGATGTGCGGCAATGGCGGCAACATACACTTTCAGGGTGGAGGGAGACAGCCTTCGCTCCAACCCTTCTTGCAGGAAGGAAAGCACGACACTGATAGGGCATTTCGTGGGGTCTTGTTGTTTAGAAGAACACCAGTTGACGAAGAGGTTCCACTTCAACGCATAGGCATGTCTCGTGGACGATGCTCTAGCGAAAGTGATGGTAGCCACCACCGCTGGTGGTAGGGTACTCAAACCTGCCTCGTCCCGTCCAGGAGCCACACGTGGAGGCTCCAAAGATCAGGACGAGGGTGCCAAAGGGTGCCCCGTCCCTGAGAAAGCAGGTTCTTCCTCAGAGGGATTGGCCAGGGAGGTGCTGTCGCGAGGAGTACTAGTTCTGGGAACCAGGTGCGGTTGTGCCAATATGGGGCAACCAAAATGACCTCCTCGTCCTCCCTTGATTTTGCGCAAGGTCTGCGCAAGAAGGCTCACTGGGGGAAACGCATACTTGCGGAGGCCCCGCGGCCAGCTGTGCGCCAGTGCATCCGTGCCGAGCGTGCCCTCGGTCAGGGAATAAAACAGGTTGCAGTGGGACAAGTCGTGGGAGGCAAACAGATCTACCTGTGCATCCCCGAACTGATCCCAAATCAGCTGAACTGTCTGGGGATGGAGTCTCCATTCTCCAGGGAGAGGCCGAAGCCGAGACAGCTCGTCGGCCGCACGGTTCAGGTCTCCCGGGATATAAATGGCTCGAAGTGACCTCAGATGCTTCTGACTCCATATGAGGAGGTGGCGGGCGAGTTGTGACATACGGCGGGAGCGCAGACCACCTTGTCGGTTGATGTACGCTACTGTCGCGGTATTGTCTGATCGGACTAGTACGTGCTGACCCCTGAGCAATGCACGGAAGCGGTGCAGGGCGAGACGTACAGCCAGCAACTCGAGGCAATTGACATGCCAAAGGCGCTGGGGTCCTGTCCAGGAGCCCGCAGCCGTATGTCCATTGCACATGGCGCCCCAGCCCGTGGTGAAGGCATCTGTTGATACAACAACATGCCTGGAAACTCGTTCTAAGGGCACACCCGTAGAAAACTGAGGTTCGTCCACAGGGTGAAGGTCTGACGGCAGGTCGGAGTCACTGGGACTCGGAGCGTGCCGTGTTGCCATGCCCACCTCGGGACTCGATCGCGAAGCCAAAGCTGAAGCTGTCTCATATGAAGCAATCCGAGTGGCGTTACTGCGCTGCGGATGCCATATGCCCCAGGAGCCTCTGAAATAGTTTCAGTGAAACCATACTCTTTCCCTCGAACTGACGAGAGGCAAGTCAGCAGTGACTGCGCGTGTTCGCTCGTAAGCTGCGCGCACATGGCGACCGAGTCGATTTCCATACCGAGAAAAGAGATCCTCTGCACGGGGCAGAGTTTGTTCTTCTCCCAGTTGCCCCGAAGGCCCAGACGAGCTAGGTACCGGAGCACTAGGTCCCTGTGTTCGCAAACCTGGTCTCGAGAGTGAGCTAGGATCAGCCAGTCGTCGAGATAGTTCAGGATGCGAACCCTGTGTTCCCGTAGAGGAACAAGGGCTGCCTCGAAGACCTTCGTGAAGACGCGAGGAGACAGGGCTAGCTCAAAAGGGAGAACCGCGTACTGGTATGCCTGCCCCTCAAAAGCAAACCGTAGGAACGGTCTGTGTCAAGGAAGAATGGAGACATGGAAGTAGGCGTCCTTCAGGTCGATCGCTGCAAACCAATCCTGCGGACGCACGCATTCGAAAATGCGTTTGGCCGTGAGCATCTTGAACGGCATTCTGTGAAGGGAGCGGTTCAAGACGCGCAGGTCCAGGATTGGTCGTAACCCACCGGATTTCTTCGGTACAATGAAGTAGGGGCTGTAGAACCCGGACTTCATTTCGGCTGGAGGGACAGTCTCGATCGCACCCGCTCTCATGACAGGGGCATTGCCACCGACCATAGTGAAGCGGACTCCCCTGAAGCGGGGAGGAGACCGCGTGAACTGAATCGTGTAGCCGAGCCTGGTGGTCCTCGCGACCCAGCGGGACAGTCTGGGAAGCTCTAGCCAGGCTCCCAAGAACTGTTCCAGCGGGGTCATGCGGACCACAGACGTACCCTCGGTGGTGCAGCGAGGCAGAATGACCGGCCCAGGCGTGGGTGGCATAGTGGCCCGGTGCGGGGGCACAGTCATTAGCCGCTTCCTGCCAGAGGAGGCCAGGGGAGGACCAGCGTCCCACGGGGCGTGCTCTGGCAGGGGTCTGGCGACAGAGGGGGACAAGAGTGGTGAGGCTCGTGAGCGGCGCGCACTGTCATCCGAGAACTCTGTGTGCTCAGAGATGGGTGTGTCAGTTCTTTCTTTAACCGAAATAGGTTGCTGCCCGTCGTTGGATTCGGGAAACCAAGGATTCTCCCCCGGCCCTCCACCGGGGGAAGGAGCGGCCCTGCTACCGTCTCCTGGAAAGAACTGGATGCCATCTCTGAGCAGCCCGTCTCAGGAGTGCCGCTTTGCCTGGCGTTTAGCGGGGCGTGGGGCGGGAGAGGGCTGTGGCGCCTTCCTGCGGCTTCCTCCACGACGCGGCCCGGATGAAGGCTGCTGCTGGGGCCGTGCGGGAGGGGCGGGAGCCGCGGGAGGGCGCCCTCGGCGGCGAGCAGACTGAGGCACCTGTGCCGATGGCTGGGTGGAGGCAGCAGCGGGCCGTTGGGGCAGGACATGTTTTAAAGCCTCAGTCTGCTTCTGAGCAGTCGAGAACTGCTGGGCAAAGTCCTCGACTGCACCGCCGAAGAAGCCAGCCTGGGATATGGTGGTGTCGAGGAAACGGGTTCGCTCGGCCTCCCGCATATCGGCCAGGTTGAGCCACAGGTGTCGCTCCTGGACCACACATGTGGACATCACCTGACCCAGGGAGCGTGCGGTCACCTTCGTCGCACGGAGAGCAAGCTCGGTGGCTGCACGCAGCTCATCAAAGAGCCCTGGGTCAGTCCTCCCCTCGTGCATGTCCCTGAGCATCTGGGCCTGTTAGACCTGCAGAGTGGCCATGGCATGCAGTGAGGAGGCTGCCAGCCCCGCACAAGGGTGGAGGAGAACCTACAGGCCTTGGAGGGGTGCTTAGGCTCACCGCAGGAAGAAGCACTCTGCGGACATAGTTGCATGGCAACAGAGCGTTCAACCTGGGGAACCCCAGTGTACCCTTTGGCAGCCGCCTGATCGAGAGGAGGCAAGGCGGAGGAGGTCGCCGAGCGGGGTGGCTTCCAGGACCTCGTGACCTCCTCACGTCCGGGAAGAATGGCATTGGGGTTGCACACTGACGGGGATAAGCGGCCGCACCCAAAAACCAATCGTCCAGCCGCGAGTGCACTGGACCGGGTGGCGGAGACCACTCGAGGCCAATGGCCGCGGCTGCCCGGGAAAGCATGGCCGTCAGCTCGGGATCAGACTCGGACAATGCTGGCACAACCAAAGGCAGCACAGCCGAATTCTCACTTCCCGAGGACTCACGCCCACCTTGTGATACAGCTATCGACATCTCATCATCATCTGGAGCACCTGAAAGAGACCCGCGGCACGCCAACAGACTGTACCACGGGCTCAATCGGAGCGCTCTCGGGTTGCACTGTGCTAGAGGGGGGTGTAGAGCGTGGAATAGTCGGTGCTTTGTTCCACACCGTAACCCTCAGTTCACCCTGGCCGCCAGCCGAAGTACCAGCTCTTGCAGAGCTCGTAGATCGGGGTGCGGATGAGGGGATTCTCCCTCGAACGAGGTCATTGAGTCTCGAACGCAATAGCGCGATGGTCATGTTCCCGCAATGGGTGTCCCTGTCTCCTCATCCACAAACGCTGCCTTAGCGTGGTCAACGCCCAGACACGCAAGACAGCGATTGTACCCAACAGAATCAGATATGACGTGACCGCAACCGGAAGTGCACGGGCGAGGCATCTTTAAAAAGACGTGCCGCGTGCAATGCTCTTTTGTGAAAGGAGATTCTCCGCAAAGTGTTGAAGCGACCAGGGAGATGAACACACAAACACAGGCAAATCACTGCACAGATAAGCAGGGAATGTGCACTCGCTGGAACTCGCTGTCACACCAACACCTGGAGAGAGGCTCGTCTCGAAGAGAAATAGAGATGAACTCAGAATTGGCTGTGGAGTGAAGTGAATGAACTTGGCTCTGAAGCGAAAACATATCTGCATGTTGCCGGCGTACTTCCTTATATACCCACAGGGTGGGGCGGAGTTACGCTATGCAAATTCCGCAGACCCATGGCATTTCATTGCCATTGGCTCATTTTATATACTCGAAGATGATAGGCTTTCTAAGCGAAACCCCATTCGTTGTCACTGACGTAACTCGTAGTGACCACGAAAGGGAACAGGGGACTACCACAGAAGCACTGTCAGAGTAGAAGACCACCATGGCAGAACAGTTGAACACGAGATGAGGTGCAAGAGTGAGACGAGGTGCGAGACGAGGTGCAAGAGTGAACTCTGACCCGATGCTTGACGTATTGACGAACGCAGAAGCACAGAGGATAGAGCAAAACAAAACACAGGTCATGAATTGGAAGTCTAGGAGCTTGAGTTTGTTGCCCAGCCCTATTTGTTTGAACCACGAGAGGTGTCTATTCTCACCTAAGCTTACAATACTCCTACATCCTACGTCATGCGTCAGGTCAGAGTTCACTCTTCAGCCGGAACTAGACTCGTGGACTGTTGTTACCGGAAGCTAGAGATTATAGTTTATAAAGAAGAAAGTCATAAACACCTAGGATGGCTTGAGGTTGAGTTAGTAAATTATAAGATAATTTAAATTTTTGGGCGTACTAACAAATATTAAGAATATTTGGTCATGTCAAAGACGAGGAGAACCAGACAAAACAATGAAACCCACCATAGGTAACCAGCCGTGTGGGTGGTGCCACAGGGATCACCACTGTTTCAGGGAACATTTTTGTCAGCACACTGATAGGTGTGATAGAATATATGGAGTGGGCGAATAGTGAAATGAGGTGGTGAGCACGGTGGAGGTTTTAATATATATTCACATAAATTGTTTATTTGTATATTTTCTTCTCATTATCAGAGAGTGTGACCATCACCCCTCAGGACTCTCGCTGGGTTGGGGCCTGGTGGTTGGGTTATGTGGTTTCTGGGCTGTTGACTCTGCTTGCTGCTTTGCCTCTCTGGTTCCTGCCAAGAGCTTTACCTGAAAACCCCCAAACCTATGAGCTAGACAACCCCTCAAAACAACATAAACACACACCCAGCATTACAGAGATAGCTAAAGGTATGGTAACCTTACAGAGTGCACGTGTGTGTGTGTGTGTGTTCGTGTGTGTTCGTGTGTGTGTGTGTGTGTGTGTGTGTGTGTGTGTGTGTGTGTGTGTGTGTTTGTGTTTGTGTTTGTGTGTGTGTGTGTGTGTCATTATGGAGCTTGACACTGTCAGTTTCTTTTAATTATAAATATTGAAAAGGTGGCCAGGAGATCCTCCAGACAATCAATGTGAACAGATCACCGTAATACAGGTTTGGAAAAATATAAGTTTGCAGGAAACTAATGGAGCTTATTATTATAAATTATAACGTGTTATTTTGGTCTACTATGACAATGTAAAAATAAATAAATAAGTAAAAGAGAATGTTCTCAAAAATGCCTATTTGCTTGTTTTCTAGATTTTGGGCCGTCTCTGAAGCGTCTGCTCACCAACAAGATCTATCTCCTGTACCTGGTTTCCAATGTAGTGGCATTCAATGCCTTTGTCATAGTCAGAACATATACGCCAAAGTATTTGGAACAACAGTTTGGACAAAGTGCATCCAAGACCAACTTACTCATAGGTGACATCTGCCATGATTGCGAGATGTCCATGTTTTTTGTTTTTTTTACTGGCTGTTTAAACTGAGTGTGCTTATATATTTCTGTAGGAGTGATATCTATTCCGCCAGCGGCTCTGGGTATGTTCCTGAGTGGGTGGATAATGAAGAGGTTTAAACTGGATCTGCTGGGATCTGCAAGAATGTCGTTTTTCACTGCAATTGCTGCATTGTTTCTCACCATACCTTGCTTTGCTCTTAGCTGTGAAAATACAGATATCGCTGGGGTCACGGTGCCCTATCAAGGGTACTTTCATCTCTAGTCATACTCTTTGTATACATCTTATTGCATCATGGAAACTATACATTATCCATCAATTGAATCTATCCTTAATGAACTGCTTGCCCTATCTAGGGTCAAATAAATATGAAATATAATATAATCAGTTGTTTATGTGGCAGATCTGTAGAAGTTCAGAATATAAGCAGTGACGTACTCACTTCTTGCAATGCCGACTGTGGGTGTCCTGACTTCCAATGGGATCCAGTGTGTGGACAGAATGGAGTGACCTACATCTCTCCTTGTCACGCAGGCTGCAGTTCCAGTCATGGCACAGGACAGAATATGGTGAACAACTATCTTAAACTCTTGACCTCAAATTCATTATTACATGTGTTTGAGTGTCTTTTCTTTCTTTCTTTTTTTTTCATTTGCATGTCTTTGTCAGACATTCCACCACTGTACATGTGTCCAGAGCTGGGGAATGAGTGCTGGGAACTCCTCTGCAGTGCTTGGACGGTGTTCACGAGAGAACAGATGTACTTTAATGTTCTACATCTATCTGGCGCTGCAGTCTTTTGCCTTCTTTGTGTACTGTCTGGGCACTGTTCCCTTCTTCATCATCTCATTGAGGTTCTGTTTAATTACTTTACAACATATCTTGCAGTGATTAATCACAACTTTGTTTTATTCCACAATGGTATATATACCATATTTATATGGATGAAATTTGTATTAAATGTTGTATATATCCTTGCAGAATTGTGGATCCTGAGCTGAAGTCTCTCTCAATGGGCATGCTACTGTTAGTTTTAAGAGTTTTGGGTAAGTTCACATTTGGAGTGCCTAATTGTGTAATGTTTTGGTTTACTTAGAAGAAGTGTCCCAATAATTTAAATTAAATTACAGATGTTATTCACATTAAGGTCTGGCACAGCATTGTTTTTAATGTAATTTCACTCTTTTAAAGGTGGTATTCCTGCTCCCATTTACTTTGGGGCTCTTATTGACTCTACCTGTCTGAAATGGGGTCACAAGAAATGTGGTGGAAGAGGCACTTGCAGAATGTATGCCACTGAGACTTTTAGGTGAGCAAATCTGGCAGGAGTATTCTATGTAGCCCCAACTGATGCATGCTAAAATGTAATGTGACCCTCATTAGGTTCCTGTTTCTGGGACTGGTCAACTGTCTCCGGCTGTTAGGATATATCCTGTTATGGGTGGCCATCACACAGATTAACAGGAAAGTACAGAATGATAAACGGTTGTCCAAGGACAAAGAACTGCAGGTGACTGTGTTGTATGGTCCAGGACAGAACAATACTCTAAAATAATGTTCTGCATTATTAGGGGTTCAAGCACGAAGACCTTCTTTGCTTTCAATTATGAAATTATTCAAATAAAAACATTCAAATGATCTTACCTGGACTTACTTTTAAAGATTAGTAATAAAACATTTTCTCTTGACAACAGGGAAAGCTAGTATGTTTGCTTAGCATACCGTCAAAAACTACAATTTATGAGTTTAATATCATGTTTTGATATTATTTTTGATATAAAATCAAAATGACTTGAAATTACTTCTGTGGTTTCATGTGTGAGAATATATTATTTTATTAAATTCTATAATACAGGCTATGTTGATTAGCATTGCATTAATGGGTTAGTTCACCCAAAAATAAAAATTAGCCCATGATTTACTCACACATAATTAATATAAATGTCCTGGCTCCTCCAAGTTTTATGATGGCAGTGAATGGCTGGAAAAATTTAAAAACTCAAAAAAGTGCATCCATTCATGATAAAAAAAAATACTCCACATTGCTCCAGTGGGTTAATAAAGGCCTTCGGAAGCGAAGCCATGGATTTTTGAAAAATACCCATATTTATAACTTTATAATCTAAAATAACTAGCTTCCGTCAGACGATCGTACGCATACTAAGCAAATTGACTTGCAAAAGTAACCTGTGACACATGTATGATGTAGAATGTTGGAGTATCGTAAGCTTAGACGCCTCTCGTGGTTTAAACAAATAGGGCTGTGCACTTTTTTGGGCTTCAAATTTTCTCTAGCCATTCACTGCCATTATAAAGCTTGGAAGAGCCAGGACATTTTTTTAATATAACTCTGATTGTATTCATCTGAAAGAAGAATGTCATATACACCTAGGATGGCTTGAGGGTGAATAAATCAGGGGCTAATTTTCCTTTTTTGGTGAACTATCCCTTTAAAGACATACATCATTCTTATGAAAATACCTAAGATATCGCTATCATGTGTTTGTCTTCAGTCAAATGTCTCTATTTGCATGTTATTATATCCATATTGGCATTTCCTGAAACGTCATAAGTGAATCACTTCTATGAATCTCACTTGTGGACTTTCTGCACGAGGTATGAATCAGTGTGTACTGGGCTTCCAGTATGAATGAAACAGAATTGACATGAGAGTGTTTAGCGCTCCATATCGCTATAATCTCCCCATTTTGGGTAAAAATAGAAAAATAATACTAAAGTACTTTGTAACGTAGTTACTTGAGTAGTTTTTAAGCAAACTACTTATTTACTCTTACTTGAGTCATATTATTTTTCAGTACTTCTACTTGTACTCAAGTAAATTATTACTTAAGTAGCAATACTTTTACTTAAGTACAATTATTTAGTACTCTTTCCACCACTGTAAATTTGACTGCACTCCACACTAGACTTCGACCACTGATGGTGTAGTATTTGCTTGTAGGGGTGTAACGATGCCCTCATGTCACGATTTGATACATGTCACGATACTGAACTCCCGATACGATATTATTGCGATACTCCAAGACATATGATAAAAGATTAACAAAAAATGTACTGTTGATTAAAATGCTAAATTTGATGTTACACTGTGTGTGTAAATCAGGGTTCACCAATCTCGGTCCTGGAGGGCCGCTGTCCTGCAGAGTTTAGCTCCAACCCCAATTAAACACACCTGAACCAGCTAATCAAGGTCTCACTAGGCATACTAGAAACTTTCAAACAGGTGTGTTGGAGCTGGTTGGAGCTAAACTCTGCAGGACAGCGGCCCTCCAGGACCGAGATTGGTGAACCCTGGTGTAAATGAATAGGCTTGGACTTGGTGCTGAAACCCAATGCAAAGGACAATAGAAACACCGGAATAAAAATATTCAGGATTCTGAAGCTGAAAATAGAATTATTTCAGATGAATATGCTTGCACTCTGTCACTGACTAGATATATTTAAAATAATGTAGGCCACATTTTACTGGTAACAGAAGATATTTGGCATTATCAGGACCCACAAATATTCCCCTATTGCATTATTTTAGTAGTTTAATGTAGTACTGACACAAAAATGCTAAAAAACTTTTTTCATTTTTTCAAAATTTTCATTTTGGGTGAACTATCCACGATACATGTTGTATTGCGATATATTGTTACACCCCTATTTGCTTGCCTAAGTCCTTTACACAAATGAGGTCAGAAAGTCACTGTATGTAAATGTGAAGTGGGAAATTCACTTGTATCAGCAAACAGAATCAGTTCAAGAACCCCCAAGTTGTGCTGGTTGGGCATCACCAGTCATAAAGAGTGGTGAGAGGATCCAGTCGGACAGTGAGGTGGGACAGTGTCTATAGAGTAAGGGAAGAGCCCGCGCTGCGGCTCCTGGGTAATAGAAGTGTTTGGGTCTCGGGGACAGTATTGCATGCTTCAAATCCTCCAGAAACGGGCCTGTGTCTGATCTTGATGCTGAAGACATGTTGGCCAGCCGCTGCTGCATTGAGCGGATGTATTCTTCTCCGTAAGACGTCATCACTTCCTGAGACAAACCACTGAGGATGTCCTCCTGGACACTATTCCAATGCTCTCTGCTGCCGAAAATATCTGGGAAATGAGTTGATGAAAGTAGTTATTAAAGTAGTTCACTTCAGAATTAAAATTTTCTGACAATTTACTCTCCCCACATCATCCAAGAAGTTCATGTCTTTCTTTCTTCGGTCGAAAATAAATTAAGATTTTTGAGGAAAATATTCCAGGATATTTCTCCATATAGTGTCTTCAATGGGGTCCAACGGGTTGAAGGTCCGAATGCGAGTTTCAGTGCAGCTTCAAAGTCTCGACGCGATCCCAGCCGAGGAATAAGAGTCTTATCTAGCCAAACCATAGGCCATTTTATAACAAAAATAAAATGTATATACTTTTTAACCACAAATGCTCGTCTTGCACTAGTTTTGTGATGCGACACACATTACGTAATCACGTTGAAAGGTCTCGCGTGTTCCGGTTAAAAAATATAGGGTAGAGCGTAAAGAGTACCTGAAAACTATACTTGAGTAAAAGTACAGATACTTGCAGCGAAAATGACTCCATTACAAGTTGATAAGAGACTTATTCCTCGGCTGGGATCGTGTCGAGACTTTGAAGCTGCACTGAAACTCACATTTGGACATTTAACCCGTTGAACCCCATTGAAGACACTATATGGAGAAATATCCTGGAATATTTTCCTCAAAAATCTTAATTTATTTTCGACCGAAGAAAGAAAGACATGAACTTCTTGGATGATGTGGGGAGAGTAAATTATCAGAAAATTTTAATTCTGAAGTGAACTAGTACTTTAAAACTGCTTACAAAACCTGTCAATGTAAGTGGGTCAAATTTCACCCCAAAATGAAAAGAACTATCGATTTTTATATGCATTAAAATTCCCCAGGAAAAAAAGTAGCATTGAATGTGAATAAATACTGACAGAAGTTTAATTTATGGGTGAACTATAAAAGTCCCTTAAGTCCTCTGAGTGGTGTACACTTAAATGAGATTTTTTTTTTTTTTTTTTTTTTTTGCAAGGAAGATAACTATAACTACATTTTTAATAATCGTTCTGATTTTATGATAATAAGGAAGTCCACATGTCCGTCTGCTCTCTAATCGCTCTCGCGGTACTTTGATGTCATTCACTGATCGGTCTGTGCAGTGCCAGTTCAAGTCAAACAAGCCTACAGTGAGCCGATCAGCAGTAGGGGGCATGTCCACTCATGATGGAGGAGGTGAGAGGGTGAGCCAATCAGCAATAATGATTTAAAAAAAAAAAAATTGCAAGGAAGATAACTATAACTACCTTTTAATAATCGTTCTAATTTTACGATAATAAGGAAGTCCACACCACAGCTATAACAATAACGACACAGGGGAACGATATTGTTGGAATAACTTTTGGAATGATTTGTTTTTTCCAACTGATGAACAATAAAAACATTTTTACAGCCAACTTTATAGAGCATGACCATTTAAAGGTGCAGTATGGACACATTTTGTTTTAATCGGAATTAATTAATCCAAACGTAGTTTACATGAACGCCAAATAAAGTGATCAGGTTGATGTGCTTGTTTATATGTCACAAGCTTAATATTGGAATTCATTTTTGACATTTTTGCAGTAGGGGGCGTGCCACTCATGATGGGGAGGGGAGAGAATGAGCCAATCAGCAGTAGGGGGCGTGTCACTCATGATGGGGAGGGGAGAGAATGAGCCAATCAGCAGTAGGGGGCGTGTCACTCATGCTGGGAGAGGAGAGACAAGGCTTGTTCGAGTTGAACTGGCGCTGCACAGGCCGATCGGTTTATAATATCAAAGTACCCTGAGAGCAATTTTAAAAGAATACAGAGCCGTCTGCTCTCTAATTGCTCTCGCGGTTCTTTGATGTCATTCACTGATCGGTCTGTGCAGTGCCAGTTCAAGTCGAACAAGCCTACAGTGAGCCGATCAGCAGTAGGGGGCGTGTCATTCATGATGGGGAGGGGAGAGAATGAGCCAATTAGCAGTAGGGGGTGTGTCCACTCATGATGGGGAGGAGAGAGAGTGAGCCGATCAGCAGTAGGGGGCGTGCCATTCATAATGGGGAGGGGAGAGAATGAGCCAATCAGCAGTAGGGGGTGTGTCCACTCATGATGGGGGAGGAGAGAGAGTGAGCCGATCAGCAGTAGGAGGTGTGTCCACTCATGATGGGGGAGGAGAGTGAGCCAATCAGCAGTAGGGGGCGTGTCACTCATGATAGGGGAGGAGAGAGAGTGAGCCAATCAGCAGTAGGGGGCGTGTCCACTCATAATGGGGGAGGAGAGAGAGTGACCCAATCAGCAGTAGGGGGGGTGTCCATTCATGATGGGGAGGAGAGAGAGTGAGCCAATCAGCAGTAGGGGGGGTGTCCATTCATGATGGGGAGGAGAGAGAGTGAGCCAATCAGCAGTAGGGGGCGTGTCACTCGTGATGGGGAGGAGAAAGAGTGAGCAAGAGGGAGATTTGAAGAAAGACTGTAGAAAGAGAGATGGCTGAGAGACATTACAAAAGAGAAAAGCTCAGAGGAATATGACTGGAAGAAGAAGGGTTATGATCAGGAAAGAACTTTAGGACCCACGCTATTATTAGCAAAGCTTTCCAGCGCTAGAGAGACATAAGCGGGAAGGCTTAAAAACAGACGCAGAGGTTTCGTTGTTTCTGCTCCATATGTGAGTAACATTGGTTTTGATGTTTCACTGAACCAATGATGTTGTAGTAATATTAGATCTAGTAACAGGACAGTTTTGAGTATCATTGTTTGTCTGGAGCTGCTGTGCTGCTGGTGACTTACAACAAACTCTTTCTTGTAGATACTCTTGTGTACTGGATGTTCATTTTTTGATCTTCCTTTTTGTTCATTCATCATCTTCACTTCATTTTGCGTGAAGCATTATTTTGCTAATATAGTTATCTTTATAGTTATTGTTCATGGTGTGAATGGGCCACGAACAATAACTTTAACATTAGCTATAATTCTTCAAGAATAGTGAAGTCCACCACGGCTATAACGATACTGACACAGTGTAACAATATGGTTGGAATTCTGATGAACGATATAAAACACTGCCAGCCTATCAGAATCCAGTTGACTCCAGCTTAAGCATTTGATTTGAAGCAACAGATGACGTAAATATCATTCATAATTAACAGAATATGATTGATCGTTGATGTGGACGTTAATATAGTTCTCGTTATAGACTTTGTAGTTATGGTTCCTGGTGTGAACGGGCCTTAATTCTCACTTGTTTTGAAAGCTCCAGGTTGAATGATGATGACTCTGACTCCCCAGCGGTAGAGTTCTTGTCTAATCGCTCCATTGTACACGATCATCGCTGCCTTAGATGCCCCGTAGCCTGCAAACCCAGGAAGTGGAACTTCGCCTGAAAGAAACCAATGATGTGATTGATTTCAAAGCTTATTGGTGTTTTGACACCTTTAATTGGTTTAGACTAGGGCCTGTTCCTGGAGATCTACCTTTCAGTAAAAAGTTCAGCTCCAACCCTGATCAAACACAACTAAGGCCTAGTCCACACAGACACGGGTATTTTTAAAACCAGAGTTTTTCCTCCTGCGTTTAAAAAAAAAATCCCGTCCACACATGCTCGGTTTAAAAGAAATCTCCGCCTACATGAAAACACAAAAACACGCTATCACGCGCTGTCAAGAGCATGCCACACCAGTAGGCGGCGATCGTAAAGCAACGTTGGCCAATCAGAAGCCTGAATGAGAAGCAAAAACCCCGGTTTTACTGTCTACACGACAACACTGCAACCGGCGTTTCTGAAAATCCTCACCCTGGCAGGGGTTTTTCAAAAATGTTCGGTTTCAGTGACCTGATACTGCGTTTCCGTGTGGACGAACGGCCGAACCGCGTAAAAAAAGTCACGGTTATAAAAATACCTGTGTCCGTGTGGACAAGGCCTAAAGCAGCTAATGAAGATCTCCAGGAGCACTTGATAATTACACACAGGTGTGATGGATCAGGGTAGGATCTGGACTCTGCAGTTAGGTAGATCTCCAGGAACAGGATTTGGCAGCCCTGGTTTAGGCTAAATGTTTTGTCAGAAAATGTTGAATAGCGAGTTATTCAGTATTGCAAAAACCTTGCATGCTTATGAAACCGTTTACCTGCCAAACTGGATATGCTGATTATTCTTCCTTTTGATTGTCGTATCAGTGGCAGAAAGACTTGCGTTATCTCCACACTACCAATGAAATTCACATCTATGTGTCTTTTATACATTTTAATCGGCTGAATTTCTCCATCGCACACGTATCCCAGCACTCCTGCGTTGTTCACTAGTGCCCAGAGTCCTGCCCACAAGAAATGAGAAACACAAAATAATAATGCACTTGTCTCTATACATACTGTGTACTAAACTTTAAACAGTAACAACAGTTGGTAAAACTATTTGCTACTATGCTAGGGTGATGTCAGAGGTTGCCAGGGCATTGCTATGTGGTTGCTAACTTGAGTGGTTTGTTGCTATGCGGATATTTTGGGTGGTTGCTTTGCAACTTCTAAGGCTTTGAGATCTACTATGTGGTTTCTAAGGTGTTCTGTGGGGTTGCTATGCAGTCATTATGATATTTTAGGTGTTATTAGATTGTTGTTAAGTGGTTACCAGTGATCTAGGTTGTTGCTAAGTGGTTGCTATAGGGCAGGGGTGTCCAAACTCAGTCCTGGAGGGCCACTGTCCTGCAGAGTTTAGCTCTAGCCTGCCTCAACACACCCACCTGGAAGTTTCTAGAATGCCTAGTAAGACCTTGATTATTTGGTTCAGGTGTGTTTAATTGGGGTTGGAGCTAAACTCTGCAGGACAGTGCACAGTGGCCCTTCAGGAGCAGGATTGGACATCCCTGCTATATGGTGTTCTGGGTAGTTTCTAGAATGTAGCAAAGTGGTTGTTCTGGGTAGTTAGGATGCTGCTAAAAAGTTGCTTGGGTGTTCTTTGTGGTTGCTATATGGTTGGGACGACCTCTGCTGTTGGTTTTGGGAATTGCTGTTTGGTACCTTTGCCCACTACTTAACTCAATTGGCAGTCAATTGGAAACACCTGTGACCGTGCCTCAGCCGCTTCTTAAAGAGATCACCAACTGAGCTTCTGCAGTTAGGGCCTGCATTTCAACATTGTTTTACACTTTCAACCATGCATCTTGCTTTACACACTGATGTTGCTGATGGATACAGAAACACTGTTATTTCCTTTAATTGTTTTCATTCTATTATTTAGTGTTGCCTTATTTTTGTAATTAAATAAACATTACTTTTGAGCCTATAATTTGGTTTACGTGTGTCCCTTGTTTTTGTTGCTGTGTGGTTGCTATGCAGTTTTTAAGATGTTGTGGGTGGCTGCTATGCAGTTAATATGATATTCCAGGTGTTTTTATGATGTTAAGAGGTTACTAGGGTGTTTTGGGTGTTTTGGGTGATTGCTAGGATGTTGCATAGGGTTTTATGTGCCAATGCTATGCTGTTGCTTGAGTGTTCTGAGGTTACTATAGTTATTAGGAAAATGCTAAGTGGGTTCTGGGTAGTTACTATGTGGTTTCTATGGTGTTCTTGATTGTTTCTAAAATGTTGCTAAATGGTTACTAAGGTGTTCTAGTTGGTTGCTATGCCATTGGAAAGTGGTTGCTAGGGTGTTCTGAGTAGCTGCTATATGATAGCTATAGTGTTCAGGATAGTTGGATATTGCCTGAATGTTTGCTAAGTAGTCAGCTGCCAAGTTAGTGTTCTGGCTAGTTGTGTGGTTGTTAGAAAGTTCTAGATGGTTGATAGGATGTTGCTAAGTGGTTGCTGGGTGTTCCAGGTGGTTGTTATGCTGTTGCTAAGGTGTTCTTTAGGATTTATTTAGGATGTTTTGACTTCTGACTGGTTGCTATGTAGTTTCTAGGGCAGGGCTGGGCAACACTGGCCCTCGAGGTCCACTTTCCTGCAGAGTTTTGCTCCAACACTGATCAAACTTACCTGCCTGTAGCTTTCTAGTAAGAAGATATTGATTAGCTTGTTCAGGTGTGTTTGATTATAGGTAGAGCTAATGCTGTGTTCCATTAACCTCGGAGGAGGGATGTAAGAGCTGGGAATGACGTCACACCCGAGTCGACCGCGTTCCAGTACACAGGTTAGAAAACTAATATGGACGCATCCAGGCAAGCCTTTGTTGTGCTTGCTCTTTAGGAATACAAACACATAAAAAAAGCGGAATTTTGCACAGACATTGCCTAAGTATCATGTCCAAAGATAGAGGTTGGATAGTACTGAGTTTGAAACACAGACAAACAGAAGAGCTAATAAACAATATATTACTACTGTTTCACTACGGTTGATGCTCTGAGAAGCCATATTGGATTCTGAAGTCGGGGTTGTTGAAGTTTCCTCCAGTTTCCTAGTCGCAACATCGACTTGAGGAGGTATTCCAGTTTAAAGTTCTTACAGGGGACTAGGACTTTCCCACATCCGAGGACAAATGGAACGCACTATAAACTCAGGAAAATGGATCTTGAGGGCCAGTGCCCGACTGCATAAAGCACCTAAAGTTTTTCCCTTAAGGATGAGACTTAAAGCGTGATTTCCCCTCAGCTAAGGGAATGAAAGGGCATTTAATCCCTTAAAGGGATAGTTCGCCCAAAAATGATATTTAACCCACAGGGTTCCCATGGGGTCTTAAAAAGTCAAAAATTCTGAACTTCAAATTTAAGGCCTTAAAAAGTCTTAAAAACGGCCAGATTTTCATCCGCGGTCTTAAATTTCATTTAGTCAGGTCTTAAAAAGGGTTTACCCTCGTTTATTTCCAGAAACGCTGGCCGCAGAAAGTTATTACAAAGTAGCAAAAAAGTATCGAGTTGTAGCCTACAAAGCGGAGCTCTAGTGCAGGGTCTCCAACACGTCGCTCGCGGCCTTATTGGAGGTCGCAGTGCCAAGAGGTCGTTCACATATCGCGTCTTTTGCGCGCTCAAGTTCGTTCAAATGTAGGCGCGCGGTAAGCGTGCTCATAATAGAAGCAACGCGCTCGTTTTTTCCAGGCGCTGTCTGAAAGTTCAGTCAACAGGAATGATGGGGGTGCACCCAAACACTACGGGTGGTGTTCTCTTCTCCGTAAATAAATCTTGTAGCAGAGCTACAGCAAGCGTTTTTCGGTGGTGGGAAATCCATTAGCCACTAAAACTTTTTTGTCATTGTGGAGACTCAGGGCATGGGTGCATAGCAACGACAGACGCCACGGGAAAATCGGACCTAATTTTACTATTAATAATAAAAGATAAGCTAAAGTGTATTGTAAATGTCAGTAATTTATCTTTTTGGACTCATTCTTTTTATAAAAAAAATATATAAAGTCTGAAATATGTGAGGTTTATCTTTTTATAAAACCTTTTTTGTCAAACCTTTATTTTAACTTGTACATGTTAGTATATAACATGCAAGACACAAATATTCATTTTTAATGGAAATTTATTTGTTATTTGCTGGTTTTCGACATAAAACATGGTGAATTGATTTCATTGTGTATTATTTGTACTTTTTGAACAGGATTCTGTGATAACCATGATCATTTTTGTCACTATAATCATGAAATTAAATGTTCATGCCATTTCATCTCTAGTCATGATCAACTATGATCAACTAAAATCAACTAATTATGTGTTTTTTACAGTATAATATGCAAAGTACAATTTTCTATAAAAAAAATATTTGATTCTGTTCTTTTCTCTGGCACGCGTTGTTGGGTGTGGAAGGTTACTAATGTGATTTATCTGTAAATTAAATTAATGCTTTTTCAATTACTGAATTCATTGAAATAAAATTAATTCTTTGATTTGAATATTTATTTGGTAATGCGTCGTGTAGGTCTTAAATTTCAATCTTTATGGTCTTAAAATGTCTTAAAAAGGTCTTAAATTTGACTTACTGAAACCTGCAAGAACCCTGAACCCATGATTACTCACCCTCAAGCCGTTCGAGATGCATATGTCAATCTTTTTTCAGACGAACACATTTTCAGTTATTTTAGAAAATGTCTTAGATCTTTCAGTGGTTATAATGTGAAGCTATGGGGTCCACATCGTTCAAGTCCCAAAATGTGCATGCATCCTTCTCAAAAGTAATCCATCCGGCTCCAGGGGGATAAACGAAGGCCTTCTGAGGGTAATCTGTGCGGTTTTGTCATAAAAATATACGTATTTAAAACTTTATAAACGAAAATAACTGGCTTCCGGTGGCGGTCGACGTGCGTTCACGGAGATGGATGCTGGCGTATGACGTAGGACGTAGCGTAGGAAGCGTCGTGACGTAGAATGAACGTAGAGTTTTGTTTTGCTCTGCTCTCTGGCTGCGCTGTCACGTTCGTTCTACGTCACGACGCTTCCTACGCTACGTCCTACGTCATACGCCAGCATTTGATTATTTTAGGTTATTTTTTGCAACACCCTTAAAGGGATACTTCACCTCTGGAAAGATGAATGTGTATTTAAAATAGGTCATTTATGTAGAAGAAATGTGAAGAAATTTTTTTTAATTTGGAGCTTTCTAGACTGAGAAAAGCCAGAAAATTTATTTTTGGCTTATGTGGATGAAAGACAACAACTCCCAGAATGCACTTGCTTCGCTGCCCTAGGAGGCCACGCCTACCGGTAAGAGAGCGCAGTTGAAAACAAGGTTAGGCTACCAGTGAGTCTCCGTGACGAGTCTGCCTGGGATTTCGGGATCGCCCAAAATGTCCGGGATTCGGCTTTTGCGTTCTACAGTCGCCATTCATTGTTTACTGTGGCGAGCAGGACGAGGCTGACGGCCGCGGGAGAACGGCGTGAGGCCGGTGGCGTCATTACTGAGACGCGCCGGTCTCGCAACGGAGGTGCGGGAATTTTCTTAGCAATGTTAAAACGCACATCAACCGATCACTTGTTTAGCGTTCATGTAAACACTACATTCAGATTCACCGATCGGAATGAATTCAGTTAGATTGAAACAAGAGGTGTGCATGTAAACAATGAATGGCGACCTCAGAAAGCAAAAGCCGAATCCCGGACATTTTGAACGATCTCGCCCGCCGGACAAGTCCGGGAAAAGGAGGATGGTAACCCCTACTTACTCAGCTTTCTCCTACTTACTCAGCTTTCTCCTACTTACTCGGCTTTCTCCTACTACTCAGCTTTCTCCTACTATTCAGCTACTCCACAGAACAAGAGCCTGCTAGCTTAGCTTCCAAAGAAAGACGGCGGACTGTGTGTACATTCTGTGAGTGAGATCCCACCCTCTATGGGCGGGTTGAAAATATGCGGAACAACGCCTTCTACTGGCTGTAGTCTTTAGCCTCTGGCCAGAAAATCCTCCGATGACGCAAAATGACGATTTTTGCGTCATCGGAGGATTTTTTCCAGACAAAAAATACATAAATCTCTCCTCTCAGGGGGATATGAGGGTGGAAAGCATGGTAATTCGAAAATACTACAGGTTTTCTACTAATACAAAGCTTAATGCTAAATCCTGAAGTATCCCTTTAAGATTAAGGGAAACCTAAGGGCGTTCTTAAGGGAAAATTACACTTAAGGTGCATGGGCACAGAGCTGCCCACCCCTTTCTAGGGTATTCTGAATAGTTGTTATGTGGTGGCTGTGATGTTCTAGGTCAGGGTTACTCAACTCCGGCCCTCAAGGTTCACGTTCCTGCAGAGATTAGCTCCAAACCTGATCAAACTTACCTGCCTGAAACTTTCTAGTAATCCTGAAGACCTTGCTTCGATTGGTCAGGTGCAAATGTGCCACACACGTCCTGAAACGTGAATCCAAAGCATTTTAATCGGCTGCAGTATATGCCCACCCTCTCTGTGTGGTCGAATGAGACACACAAACCAAACTAAAAATTCGTTATGTTATGATTGTCAGCTGTGATTGAGTCTGCGGGAGTATGTGCGGGATCTTGATACCGCGGCTCTACTACTGCACAGACTCGGCCTCTGAACGGCTTAATCGGCAATGACCGTTAGGCAATATCGGAGCGGTTCTCAATAGCAAGCTAGCTTTTAAAGCATAAGATCCCACCCTCCCTTCAGAGCGTCTCCAAAGCCAAGCCTCCTCCAAAACACACGAACACACACAGCCAGAGCAGATTCAGCAAAGCGAAATAAGAGACGGCGTTAAATTACGTTATGTCTCAAAGCACATAACATTACAATAATGAACGTAAACAACTTAAATAACTCTTACTTGTGCCACCTGACTGCTGCAGATTCGTTTCGGCATTGATAGTGTTGCCATTGAAACGCATAAATCCTAGTCTGAACAGCTCAGAGTAGAACGTCATGGGTTGCCGTCTCTAAATGACGGTTATGAGATGCGTGAAAGCAGCATAAGCTCATTGTTTTGGTTCAGGAGGAACTGTCACTGCTGTTTGTTTGTGACTGACGTCTGTTTAACTCAGCATAGTCTTACTCTCGCGCTGATGACGTGTGATGTCTGCGTGAGCAAGTGTGCGGAGGGATGGAAATACATATGTTGACAGGCAGGTAAGACATCCAATCATTACATTCGGACCGAATGCAATGATTGGACGCATATTTTTTTGGTCCTGAGACTTCCACAGACAATATATGTATGCACTTTAATATTTAGTCCACTTCTGTTATTGACCCCACAGTTGCTTCTCAGATATGTTTCCAAGCGTCGGAGACAGGAAAAGGATCTCTCACATGACACAGATGTCACAAGAAGTGTCAGGGATATCAAGATGAGTTTGTGCAAGTCCATAAACGCATCTTTAATTCAGAAGTGTTTTTAATCGAGTGTCCTTGTTTTGTTTTTCTTTCAAGCAAACGCCGGACTTGGTGCATTTCTGCGTTTAAATTTTCTTCAGTGATGCCATAAAACTGTGCTATGGGTAATAGACACTTCTTGTCTAAGAATGACTTGTGTTGTGGGCTGAGAGCTGAGGCCCCCATCATCACATCGTCGGCATCTTTAGAGAAGCGTCTCGTCAATTCACTGACCAGTCTGTCAATAACTTGATAAAAGCAGTCGGTGCGCAGATCATCATCAGAGTTGTGAGCGCGGTGTATAGGAGGCCTCAACGATAAAGTCCTTCAGTCGCTGGCTTTGTTGTCGGGCTTCTCTCCTTTGTGGTGGTATGCTCCCCGATGCTAGGCCAACCTTGGCACACAGTTCATTTGCACGGTTTCGTATTTCGCTCCAATATTCCTCAGAGCGTTTTTCAGATAGTGCTGTGACGACAGATTGGATCAGATCACTTGCTGATGAGATGTCCAGATTGGGTGACTGCAGCAGGTCTGAAGCAAATTTGGTGACCCGGAAAATGTCCTCAAATAAAATGAGGCGCAAACAAACTGTTGGTCGATAAGCCCCTGCATTGCCCTGGCATCTGTTTTTTGCCTCGCATTTGTTTGTACTCGAATATCCTGCAAAGTGGCCAGAATGGCAGGGAGTGATTTTTTAATTGCCCACAATGCAGAGTGCTGACATGCCCAACGTGTTTCACTAAGTTTCTTCAACTCGACTGGCTGTTCAGATGGTTCAAGCTCCTTCTGTTTTTTCTTGAAAATGTAATGGACCACTTAACCAGAAAAAAAATTGTAGAGCATTTGTACAATCTCGAAAATCTCAGCAGCAGACTGGATATTCCGTACACAGTCCACTAGAACAAGATTAAGTCTATGTATGTATTTAATACACTGTAGAAGTGAATCCGCATCCAATCCATCAGCTGGCGTAAAGTTTAAAAACTCCTCCATAACATTCCCGGCATGCAGGTAGCGGACTACTACCAAAATCTGTTCTTTTTTGCTTATGTCTTTACTCTCGTCAACAATTAAGGCAAAATAAACAGCATCCTCCAATTCATCACTGATCTGTTTTCTTACCATATCAGCCATAATAGCGATGATCTCATTTTGCACTTCGTGGTGAGTATATTTTGCATTTGACGGATTTTCAGTCATCTTTTTAGCAACAGTTTGGTCAAACATGCTGATGACATTGAGGAGTTCGACAAAGTTTCCCCTGTTCGCTGAGTGCTCATCCTCTCTGTAGCCACGCTGAGCAATGCCTTGACATGCCGTATAGTGCAAACTCTCCACCACAGCCTTCATATAGTGCCGATTTTCTTCGACCACTTTAGAATGTCCCTTATCAATAAAGTTCAGTATTTTTGAGCCATCTTGCATCCTCTGTTTAAATTCACACTGTGATGAGGTTCAGTTCTTTATAGTTAGGGAAGGAAGAAGACAAGGGGTCGGCGTTGACTGGGACTCTCGTTTATTCACTCAAGTTGAAAACATAAACAAAAAGGTGCGCACATAGCGCGTTCACCGTGCAACAGCACAGCACAAACACAGTCAATAATTCAGAATATAAATCGTCAGCTTTTCTCTCGGTCGGCAGCAGCACACGAGGTCCCAGTCCCTCTCTCTCTCTCTCACTCTCTCCCGGTCGGGTTTATATCCGGTCTCTCCACGCCAATTACTGAAATCAGACACAGGTGTTCATCATCTGCACTTGACCTACTTACTCACCGCTCGCTTCCTTCCTCTCTCTCCCGCTACAGACTCCGCAGAACCACGCCCCCCTCGCCACATACCCCCACCGCCCGACTCAGGCCGGGGAGCCATCCGGCCTGCAGCCTCCCCCCCCTCCTCCTGGAGAGGAAGTCGGCCACAGCCATCTGTGCACCCGGCCTGTGGATCACCTGAAACTTAAAGGGTTGTAAAGCCAGATACCAACGGGTGATCCGCGCGTTGGTATCTTTCATGCGGTGGAGCCATTGCAGGGGAGCGTGGTCCGAACAGAGGGTGAACTCCCGCCCCGGGAGATAATACCGGAGGGTGAGAACGGCCCACCTGATGGCCAAACACTCCTTTTCTATGGTGCTGTACATCGTCTCTCTCTTCGAGAGCTTCCGACTGATGTACAGCACCGGCCGCTCTTCACCCTCCACCTCCTGGGACAGGACGGCACCCAACCCCCTGTCCGACGCATCTGTCTGTAGCATAAAAGGGAGAGAAAAGTTAGGAGCATGTAAGAGCGGTCCGCCACACAGAGCAGCCTTTATCTGGGTAAAAGCCTGCTGACACTGCTCGGACCACTGAACCGTATCTGGTGCTTCCTTTTTAGTTAGATCAGTCAGCGGGCTGGCGAGGTCCAAATAATTAGAAACAAACCGCCAGCCCCAGGAACTGCCTAACCTCCTTTTTGGTCTTGGGTCTTGGACACGTCGCAACTGCTGCAGTCTTATCAATTTAGGGACGCACCTGTCCATGACTCAAGTGGAAACCCAGATATCTGACTTCCACCCGCCCAATTGCACACTTCTTCGGATTGGCCGTGAGCCCAGCCCTTCTCAGCGTCTTCAGTACAGCGCGCAAATGCTGCATATGTCGCTGCCAATCACCACTATAGATGATGAAATCATCCAGATAATCAGCAACATATGCAGCGTGCGGCCGGAGAATTCTGTCCATCACACGCTGAAAAGTCGCTGGAGCCCCGAACAACCCGAACGGAAGAGTAACAAATTGGTGTAATCCGAACGGCGTTGTGAAAGCTGTTTTTTCTTTGGTCATGGGAGACAAGGGGATCTGCCAATAACCCTTAGTTAAATCCAGTGTTGAATAAAAACGAGCAGTACCCAGCCGATCAAGCAATTCGTCAACTCGGGGCATTGGATATGCGTCGAATTTCGACACAGCATTCACCTTTCTGTAATCCACACAGAACCGTACTGAGCCGTCCGTTTTAGGAACTAAAACTATCGGGCTCGCCCAGTCACTGTTGGATTCTTCTATCACTCCCATCTCTAGCATTGCTTCTAATTCGCTCTGAACCACTTTTTTCTTGTGTTCAGGCAAGCGATATGGCCAACTGCGAATTACCACGCCCGGCTCGGTCTCAACATGGTGCTGAATGAGATTCGTTCGACCAGGCAGGGGCGAGAACACATCAGCAAATTCTGCTTGTATTGTTTTTACATCAGTGAGCTGGCAGGGTGAGAGGTGGTCTCCCCCAGGGGCCAGAGTGAGAGATTGGGACTTTGAACTCACTTCTGGACCGAGATCCTCCTCTCCGCTCACTACCATCGCCAGCATCACTGATTCTGCCTCAGACCATTTTTTTAGCAGGTTGAGGTGATATATTTAATGTGCTCCGCCCCTATCTGTTCGAGCTACCTCATAGTTGAGATCCCCAACTCGCCGTGTGACCTCAAAGGGTCCTTGCCACTTCGCGAGTAACTTTGAACTTGAAGTAGGGAGTAATACAAGCACTTTCTCTCCCGGTGCAAATTGGCGCAGTCTAGCCCCCCTGTTGTACAGCCGACTCTGTTTGTCCTGTGCCTGTAACAAATTCTCCATAGATAGCCGCCCCAACGTGTGGAGTTTTGTTCTCAGATCCAGGACATACTGAATTTCGTTTTTACTATTAGAAGGTCCGTCCTCCCAAGTCTCTCTAAGGACATCCAACACCCCACGGGGCTGACGTCCATAGAGAAGCTCGAAGGGGGAAAACCCCGTGGAGGCTTGTGGGACCTCCCGTACAGCGAACAAGAGGGGTTCTAACCACTTATCCCAATTTTTGGCGTCTTCGTGTACGAACTTTCGAATCATGGTTTTTAACGTGCGGTTAAACCGTTCTACCAGTCCGTCTGTTTGTGGGTGATAGACGCTGGTTCGGATCGATTTAATGCCCAATAATTTGTAAAGTTCGCCAATAGTACGTGACATAAACGCCGTGCCTTGATCGGTGAGAATTTCTTTCGGAATTCCCACCCGGGAGATTAGTTGAAACAGTGCGCTCGCCACGCTTTTCGCGGAAATACTGCGGAGCGGCACTGCTTCAGGATACCGTGTTGCATAATCCACCAGGACTAAAGCAAAACGGTGTCCCCGCGCTGACCGTTCTAATGGCCCGATGAGGTCCATACCAATTCGTTCGAAGGGGACCTGCATTAATGGTAGGGGGCACAATGGTGCTTTTGGGTTGGCCGGTGGATTCACCAACTGACATTCACGACAAGACGCGCACCACCTGCGCACGTTCTCGTGAATGCCCGGCCAGAAAAATCGGGCCATGAGACGGTTAAGTGTAGCCGTTTGTCCTAAATGCCCGGCCATTGGATTACAATGAGCCGCCTGGAAAAGCATTTCCCGACGGCTTTTAGGAATCAATAACTGAGTTGTATCTTGTTTTGTCTGGGCGTCTTGGGTCACCCGATACAACTTATCTTTCAAAATTGCAAAATATGGATAGGAGAGCGGTTGTTCAGGGTGAAGAAGCTGACCGTCGATAGAGCGAACCTGATCAAATGCATTTTTCAGCGTTTCATCCTGGGACTGTTCCAGGGGAAAATCGTCATGCTCTGTGAGGATTGTTTGCTCTGGAGCACTCTGTTCCCCTGAGACAGACCCCAGAGGTTCCGGTTCAGCCTCTCCCAACTGAGCAACCGCTATTCTACTCTCATCTCTTTTCCCCCAAGAGGCATCCGCACATAAATACCCCAATAATTGATTAAACGCGGGCCAATTGGTCCCCAAAATTATCGGATGCCGGAGGTGCGGGTTAACTGCCACCTCTACACTATGCTTTTCTCCCCTAAATTGAATTTCCACAGGCAAAATAGGATAATTCACCACTTCCCCGTGCACACACCTCACCTTAACCATGCGGCTATTATCCAATGCCCTAGGTTGAATCAGGCTTTGATGTATGGAGGATTGGTTACATCCTGAATCCACCAAAGCCTGATAGGTACCCCCCTTGATACTCACTGGTATTTGGTACAGGCCAGCTTGATCGAGGGCAGCCTGTGGCGCGTCGGGGACCCGGATCATTGTCCCCACCTCCATCACTGGACACCGGTCGATGAAATGACCCGGATCCCCGCAACGCCAACAGGCCGGCCCAGACTTTACCGCCACCCTGGCGGCAGGAAGCGGGTCAAGTGATTGGCGTGGAGAGAGCGACGGAGCACTTTGGGTTGTGAACAGCCCAGGGGTCGAGCTCCCTCCCCTGGGAGGTGCCCTGGGCGCCACCGTTGGTTCCGTCGAAAAGCCCGTCCTCCACCTTGGTACTGGCTTCGGCTGGAACCCTCCACGCGTCCGGGGAAGTGGAATAGGCCTAGGAGAGAGAGAGCGAGAGGGGGGAGAGAGCGAGAGAGAGAGAGAAGCAGATGGAAGGGGTTCGCCGACCCCTGGGCACGCCACCATCTGGTCCTCCGCCAGCTGGATGGCCTGGTTCAGTGACGTTGGGCGGTGGCACTGGACCCACTGAGCAGTCTTCCTCGGCAGCCTAGCCACAAACTGCTCCAGTACCACACGATCGATGATTCCCTCGACGTCGCTTTGGTCGGCCATCAGCCATTTGCGGCAGGAGTCCCGGAGCTGCTGTGCCATGACGAAGGGTCGGCCGGACTCTTCCAGGGTCAGCGACCTGAACCTCTGTCGATGTTGTTCCGGAGTCCGACCGACCCGCTGGAGGATGGCACGCTTGAGGTCTTGGTAGACCAGGAGATTCTGGACTGGCAGTTGGTGTGCGGCTACCTGCGCCTCCCCGGACAGCAAAGGGATCAGCCGCATTGGCCAGTCCGTTTTGGGCCATCCCCGATCCTCCGCGGACCTCTCAAATAGATCCAGGAATGCCTCTGGATCATCTTGTGGACCCATTTTGTTGAGAGGCAGCGGTGATGACGTGTCTTTTGCTGGGGGGATGGCCCGAACCTCCCGGTCTACCCAGCTCCGGAACAGCTCGCGGTCTTCATGCTGGGATCGGAGGAGCGCCTCGAACCGCTTGTCTTGCTCCTCCTTGATCGCCAGCAGGTGTTGATGTTGTTCCTGGTGAAGACCGGCGAGCGACTGGATGATATCCGCAAATGGCGTGCCTGGCGGGGACTGCATGGCGGCGGCGTTCTTCTCCCTTCCCGGGTTTCGGCACCAGTGTGATGAGGTTCAGTTCTTTATAGTTAGGGAAGGAAGAAGACAAGGGGTCGGCGTTGACTGGGACTCTCGTTTATTCACTCAAGTTGAAAACATAAACAAAAAGGTGCGCACGTAGCGTGTTCACCGTGCAACAGCACAGCACAAACACAGTCAATAATTCAGAATATAAATCGTCAGCTTTTCTCTCGGTCGGCAGCAGCACACGAGGTCCCAGTCCCTCTCTCTCTCTCCCGGTCGGGTTTATATCCGGTCTCTCCACGCCAATTACTGAAATCAGACACAGGTGTTCATCATCTGCACTTGACCTACTTACTCACCGCTCGCTTCCTTCCTCTCTCTCCCGCTACAGACTCCGCAGAACCACGCCCCCCCTCGCCACACACACCATGCCTCCATTGAAAACTTAAAAATGCAGCACTAACATTATGTGCTTTAAAACTCTGCTGTGCTTTACGCCAGTTCTGGAATCCAGAAATTGTGAACGATGGCTCTAGACGGAAACCATGGCCAACCGCAGCTGCAAAATGTCTGCATGAAAAGCAAAATGCTGCATCCTTATCAACAGAATACTCCAGCCAGTCAAATTGGTCTGGAAGCTTCTTTGCTGGTTTCCAAACATCTGGGCTGGGTATTTACGGATAGGGCATCTTGGTCCTTCATCTGGTTTCTGGCTTAAATCCATAGGCCCGTTAACACTTGTCCTTGTGATGCTAATTTGAAATTTGGAACTTGCAGTTGGCTAGCTGCCGTCTCTGCATCCGCGGCAAACGCATCAGTGGACTGCTCCGTGTCAGACTCCGTGTCAGAGATGTTACAATTAACATCCGATTCTGAACCGTTGTCAACCTCGGGCTGAGGTAAATTTATGTTCTCATTTCCACTAACTAAATCAGAATTACGAGATCGCTTACTTGGCAGAAGGAATCGCTCCATCTTTTCTTAATAAAATTTGATTACATTATGAATGAAAAGCGCGGCAGCGTAGTTACAATTCACGTGACATGCCACGTCAGACGTTGCATATGAGTTACGCACGCGTAATGAGAAAAAAAAATTTCATTGTCTTAAATTATTTTCTTATTTATTAATTAGAATACTACGGAAGTGCGTGGTGAAGAAAAAAAACGTATCTCGTTATTTCGAGATAATATCTCGTTATTTCGACATAATGTGTGCGGCACGTGCAACAAGCAAGATGTGCATTTGTAAATCCAGTGCATCCAGTACATTGATTTTATTAATAAAATAGTGTTGACGTGTCACTGTGTCTTCTGTACAGTTCTGTCTCAGAAGATTACAGACTAGGCTACAGTTGATGTGTAGAGTTGTTGACGATCGCCATCTCCGTATGAACGCGCCTATAGAGAGAAATGCACACAATGGATTACAGAGAGTAGCCTATTTATTTTCGTTTTGAATTGTTTCATTTAAAGACATTTCAAGCTTTCTATAGATGGGCTATATTTCTCATGTCTGTGAGGCATACGCTGAGTTTCGGTTCATTTATGATGAGATGTGCTCCAGTTCACGAGCAATGCAAGTGACCGCGCCCGCGCCTCCATGTCATGATTATAGGGGACATTCTACCAGAAACGTACATTATCTGTCCTTGAATTGTTACAGGGAATAAAAAAGTATTTCATCCAAAAATTTCTAAAGCTGGCTCATAGTTGATTTCTGTGAGTTGTTCTGTAAAGGAATGTGTCATTCATTAGGTTCTCGGATATTTTTTTCCTTTATTAAAAACACTTTTTACAAATCCTGTCCTTGTCCTTGTCCTCAGCCAAATTGGAGCTACAGCTTTCATAGTTTTTTTATGCTAAACTGTTATTTAGGGGGGGAAAAAAACTCCATCAATAACAAGTTTAAGCTGTTATCATTCACATCAACTGATCAAAAACACGAAATTATATATAAATTCTACAAATACATTTTATTTTACAACTGTCCCCATGTTTTGGTCAGTCCTACATAAAACTCTACATAAAATGTGTGAAATACGCCTTTAAGGGTATCACTCAGAGGAAGTGACATAATTTGACCCAGATGAAGCTGACATTGATCAAGGCTGAATTCTGTCATTGAATTGTATGATTTTAAAGGGGACATATCATGCTAAATCCACTTTTTTAGCCCTTATATGCATTTTGTTGTATATTTGGAGTGTTTAGAAGTACAGAAAAGTTGAAATTATTCTCTTCAGGTGCTTCGTTGATATCTTTATATTCTGTTTTGGTCATATTTTTCAACCTGTTCCGATTTTTCTGTTCTCTATGACGTTTTTTGAACTATTACGTCACAGTATTTGCAGCGGAACTGCCAAATAAGGACATTGACTTCCGGCCCAACACTTCGAGCAATCCGCCATTTTTATTTCTCGCTGCAATTTTGTAGTCCAAGCTAAAGGATGCAGAAGTTACGAAGGGGTAAGTTAAAATGTTCGGTTGTTGGATGTAGTAACCCACACGCTTCATTACACCGTCTAATGTAGATGAACTGCCGCGCTTGTGAGCAGAGAGAGAGAGACCCGGTCGCGCGCGCGCACACTCTCTCTCTTCGGAGCCAGGCGAAAGTGTAAACAAGACTTCACCGTCTCCAAACTAGACGCTGTCTTGCTCTCTGTGATTGTGATTGTATGTGTATATGTATGTCTCAATAGATACAATTGACATGAATCAAAGAAAAACATATTGTACTATTTATCAAAATATACAATTACGACAAAGTATGTAGCAAATAGAGCTGAGAAAGTGGAGAACAGAGAAAACAGTGTTGAGGATACTTATTTATTGGGCAAGCTTGAAGATATGAGTTTTAAGTTGTTTTTTGAAGGTCCGGATGTTGTCGGTCGCACGAAGATTCGGGGGCAGCTTATTCCATAGCTTAGGGCCAACAACACTAAAAGCCCTACCGCCCACCGTAGAGAGTCTGACCCGGGGTACCACGAGTAGGTTTTCAGTGCTAGACCTAAGGGCCCGAGTTGGAACATATGGCTGTACCAAATCAACAAGGTATTTGGGTGCCGGGCCATGTAAGGCTTTATATACTAGGACTAATGTCTTCTATATTTGCTTCTTATTAATTAAATCCAGGCAATTGGTTGATGAAAAATTGATTAAAATTAAGATACAATTTATACAAACCGAAATTCACTTTAAAGAAAGGCTTTCTACAAACCAAAACTTAATGAAGTGGTCAAAATCATGTCTGTCGACCCACTCCATATATTGCATATACTTTTCATAATCAACATAGATGAAAAAAATAAATAATAATAATTACATTTAAAAAAAAAAAAAACCTAACAAATATGAAACTAAATGCGCTTATTTAATGGCTACAACACATACAGTAGGCCTACAGACTCTCTATTTGTACAAATTGCTGCACATTCATTTAATTCTGAATTTTGCACACATAAGTTGAGGCATTTTTTTTGTGCATAAAACATATCTGCAACATTTATCAAGTTCACGGATAATTGTGCATGCATGTATTAATCATTATGATACTAAAATCATAATAAAGTAGGCTACACTATGTACAAAAAATCAGATGAGCCCAGAATATGAACGCAACGCGTTTAATTACACATTATTAAGCATTTTCCTCCCATAGAAATCATTATAAGAATGCTTAATGTGGCTTAATGCAGATTAGATATGTCGAAATAACGAGATATGTCTAAATAACAACTTATTATGTCGAAATAACGACTTATTATTTCGAAATAACGACTTAATATCTCGAAATAGAAAGTTTTTTTTTTTTTGTTTGTTTCAGGGCTTCCATAGAACACAGCCTGAATATAAGTGATTCCAGAAATAATTTTTGGGGGTGCTATGGGGGTGCTTTGGTCTTTCTTGGGAGTGCTGAAGCACCTGCTAGCCGCTCCCTAGTGCCGCCCATGAGTATTAATAATGATTAAGAAATCATTAGAAAACACCAACAATAAGATCAGATGTCAACACCACATTTCCCAGTTCTGTTCTTACCTGCTTTTCCTGCTTGGTTCTTGATGGACTGATATGCCTGTGCGATCTGGCTGCTGTTGGTGATGTCTAACTGTAGGACGGTAAGGTTTGGAGATGCTGCTTTCTTTAGCTTCAAAGCTCCAGGACTGAGTTCATTCAGAACCCCTGCAAACACCCTCATCCCTGCACTGTCCAAAAACCTGGCCAGATCATGACCAAAACCCGAGTCACATCCTGTGCAACATACACAATCTCAATTCGTTACACATTCACACTTATAATATATCACGCCATATATTCCAATATTCCATGGCATTATGGGTAATAGTGGTTAGATGCCACATAGGCAATTCATGTTTGTTTATTATTCTAATCTATATGGAAACCAATCTGTGTTAAATGACAACAGTGAAGAATGCAACAAGAATGCAGCAGTGATTTATGGTTAACCATACTGAGTTCAAAGTGCACACACCGTATATAACAGTAATATAATCAGAATCTACATAATGAATAATGATCCAAAATTAAATCTAGATCCATTATGAGAATGAGATTTATTTTTTTATTTTACTGTATTGTTGTATTACGATAGTGGGAATTTGGGAGGAAATGTGTTTAATTGTCATAAAAACAATGTCAAAATGCAACAAAAAAAAAAACCCTTAATGGTCCTAGAAATAGGCTTCATTTCTTATTTCTAACATTTGATTTGATGGTGAATATATGATATATGATATGGTGTTCTTGTTCTTGAAAGACTTCATAAGATACACTACTCCACTATGCTGTGAATACATTAATACATGCTGACCTTCAGAATATATACAAATAAACAGAATTTAGGAGATGGTGTCTTACCTGTGATCAGTACCGCCTTGTCCAGGGTAGACAACATGACCTCTTCTCTCCCTACATAGTGGATCACACTACACAGCACACTCATAAGCCCCACTTTAAGAACACTTGAATGGACCCAACAGCTCAACATCACGCCGGAAACCACAAGCAGCGCCAACCACCTCACAGACCGGCCTTCAGCCACCCGCAGAAGCAGAAGCCCAACGCATATCATCATGAGTAGACCATATAGAAAGCCCAGGCAGTCTTCTACAACTCCCTCCATTTCTACACTAGAAGCAGCCAATGCTATCAGGAGATCTAGAAAGGCGCCTGTCAGATTACAACCTGTCTGTTGTGCTGAGCTGGTTTGATGAGTGTGTGAATCTTGTAAATCTTCAGGTTTATGCTTTATAGCACACAGAAATTGATCACGCCCCTTAACCAGTGCATTGCATGTGTTGGATATTTAGGCATGTCTAAACGTGATTCATCTCAAGAAACTTTCAAATAAATAAACAAATGTGCTTTTAACAACACGATTGAATGCATTTACTGATGAATTGCGAAATTGGCTCAAAGGTCTTCAGGCCTGACAATTTAAGGAAACAACCATCAAGCTTTAGTCTCCTGTTCATGTAATTCTAGATGAATTTTGCACACAAATACATAATTTTCCAGGTGAACAAAACAAAAACTAGAGTTTTGGTGATTTGGAAATGCGTTACTACTCCACTGAAGTAACCTGAGACTTAGTTTATACCTCAGCTCAGTATCTTTTGTCTGGAGCAACATTCCTGCGAAAATAGTCATGACTCTATTCATGATCTTTAGTCAGTTACTGCACATAGAATTACAGGTAAATTATTAGTTGCTAGCATTGTTCAATCAAAAATTCCTGCTCTAACCCAATTTCAAAATCTTGACCTTGATTTGACCTTAAAACGTCCACATTTATAAAAACGGTCTTTGACGTGGAAGAGTGCTTTGCGTGGCGTCAGGCTCCTACACTGTGAGCAGACTGTACGCTCTTTTGCTTGTGGCAGAGTCGGAGAACTGCAGTATTTGTAAATCAAAGCAATTCTTGCCACTCGCCGTTCTCGGGTAAAGGATTTGGATGTTGGCTGGTGCTCTTTTATTTTAATGCCATTAGGGGCGTTTACAAGACAGATCTGAAACCATTCAGCTGTGCACCATTTCACGATCATTTGCGATTGATAAAATTCACATCTGACTGGAAGAGAGAAAACATGCATACATTCGTTTTCTGAATCACACAAACTCGCATTTGATAAATTATCATAAGATCAAATGTAGGACTGTTTCTACACAACATTTTATAAGACCCCAGGACTAAAAAAAAAAGTCAAACCATCCTACTTGACAACATGCCAAGGTATAAAAAAAAATAATTAAATAAAAACCCACTCCTAAAAGCTAAGAATGCAAGCATGTTTTAGAGTGTAGTTTAATGTATACAGTAGCTGTAATGTTAGCAGGTTTGCTAATTCAGGGAGACATTTCTCTCACAAGATCTCAAGACATTGAGCTTTTTAAGTAATGTTTGATAAGTGTAAGGTTCCAGAACAAGGGCTGATGCCAGATTGGGCCAGATTGGCAGGGTAGGTGAAAAACTAAATGCATTTTACGCATTGTGTTGACGCAACATTACTAAATAATAGCAGTAAGTTACCTGATTTTCATGAAATGCAAATTAAATGTAGATCAACTTTCTTGCAACTAAAGAGAAATAAGAGGGAGTAGATGAATTCACTAAAACCGCTTACGAAAGCAATTCAATAGGTGCCGGATCTGGAACATGTGCAGGTCCATGTAAAGGACACTTCGCTGATCATCATCGAATACATTTTGCTGAACAAAGAGAACAAACTTCCAGGCAAAGTGACAAATAATACATTTATTGTGGTTTATTGGTCCAAAGGAGAACATGAATCCATCTAGCATGTGCAGTGCATACAGATACAGTCGTCTCATACTGGTCCACGGATACATGAATACAGTCAAATCTTACACAACACACACGAATCTCATGGCTTATAGATGACAGACATAAAGTGCTCATCCTCATAGTCTAGGCTTGCCGTCTGAACTATGCCAAGTGTCATAATTCACTAATCTCATTGGATGAGGGGGCCAGCAGAGGTGGGGTTAAAGCAGAGGAGTCAGGAAACATCTAAGAGCGGTTCTTCTTGAAGAAGCTGATGAGTCCATTGGTGGAGGAGTCGTGGGAACAGACCTCTGCGTCGTCCTGCAGCTCAGGCTCGATCTTCTTGGCCAGTTGCTTGCCGAGCTCCACACTGATGGGACAGATGAAATGTGTCATTCTCCATAAATGTACAGATGAATGAAACTTAACTTTTTCACACAATAAGTCTTTTTAAATAATTCACGGCATAAAGTTATAAATTGCTCCGCCTCTGAAGTGACTTTCCGAGCCCACTTCTTTGTTTGGCTCCATTCTGGTAGAGCGACAACATTTGACAAACCAATGGATTTCTTCCTGAAGGATAAAGTCCCATCCTACATTTTTCATAGTTGAACATGCCGTTTCACTCAGAAATACAATCACATTGTGGAAGTAAATTTGCTTGCAACGCTCTCTCGTTGACTTAAACAGCCACATTTTGTCAAAGCCCTTATTGGCTAATTTGTTGTTTCTATCAATTTTTATTAAATGAACTTGGCCCAAATTGATGTTGCAAAATACTTTTGCATTGGACTCACCCCCACTGATCATAGCTGTTGATATCCCACATCACACCTTGCACAAAGATCTTGTGTTCATACATGGCTGAAACACATGAACAAACACATCATATCACCCATGAGTGTAGGGTCTACAAAACACGCACGTTTACAAAAGGAAGTACTGGTATAACATGTTTGATACTCACCAACCAGCGCACCAAGCATGAAGGGTGAAAGTTTCTTAAAGATGATAGAGTTGCTTGGCTTGTTTCCTTGGAAAACCTACAAAAACCAATGTATAATTATACAAAAAAATATCGCATTTACTGGAGTAAAATCAAATTTTACTCTCCATTTCAGAGGCTTCAAAGAGTTAGGCTACATCCAAACATGCCTAATTCCCGACTATATAGTAGGCGAAAAAATATAAGAAAAGAGTAGTATGCCTGATGTCACAATTTCTCAAAACAGTAGGCAAAAAGTACTGAAGTGCGCATACAAAGGATACTTTATTGTCCCATAAGGTCATGGGAGAGGATTCGTAAATGTTGGGTAAGCGATGCAACTCACGTCATTGGTCACATGACCGTAAAGTAAGTACTTGTTCAAAAGAAGTACCAACGATTTTGGATGCAGCCTTAGTGGACAGGACAGTATGGAGCCACACTTATGGCAAGCCGTTTTAACTTTTATTAATTTCCAGGATATGAATTCTTGATATCAACAATTCAATTTTCACTAGTTCAAATTATAGTTATTGATATCAGGAATTAGATTTATACTAGTAACAATGGCAATTTTTGATAATCAACAATTACATTTTTACTAGTTAAAATTCTCATTCTAGATATCAAGAATTGAATTTAAACTAGTAAAAACTCTAATTCTTGATATCTGTAATTGTATTTTCACTAGTGAAATGTCACCATAGGCTGCCATTCAAATTCAATTGTTGATATCAAGAATTGATTTCTTACTAGTTGAAATTCCAAATACACATATCAGCTTTGTATTTCTTACTAGTAGAAATATAATTTGAAATCAATAATTACCGTACATTGTTACTAGTAGCAATTCAATTGTTGATATCAAGAATAGACATTTCAACTAGTAACAATTGAATTCTTGATATCAAAAATAAAAGTTTTTACTAGTATGAATTGTATTTCTGATATGTGAAATTGGAATTTCAACTAATAAGAAATCAATTCTTGATATCAACAACTGAATTTGAATGACAGCCTATGGTGACATTTCAGATATCAAGAATTATAGTTTTTACTAGTTGAAATTCAATTCTTTATATCTAGAATGAGCATTTTAACTAGTAAAAATGTAATTGTTGATATCAAAAATTGCCATTGTTACTAGTATAAATCTAATTCCTGATATCAATAACTATAATTTGAACTAGTGAAAATTTAATTATTGATATCAAGAATTCATATCCTGGAAATTAATAAAAAGTTAAAATGGCTTGCCATACACACTGCTGTTAACTGTCTGAAAAGTTATATTAGGTGTGTTTGAACAGGAAGAGTTCAAAAGTGTGTCCTGCTGGAGTGCTTCCAGGAACATGGTTGGCAAACACAAATTAAAGCAGTCTTGGCAAGCATTGTTTATTCAAATGAAAATCTACTGTATGCCCTTTGGACCATAACACACTTTTGGAACAGGGTTCCCACACCTTGGTTAACTTCAAATTCAAGGACCTTTCAAGGACTTTCCAGGTCCAATACCCTCAAACTCAAGGACTTAATGTGGGGACATATTTGTTATGTCCAACAACAAACGGTGAGGTACCATGGTAGTTTCATGCGTGCATGAACGTCATGGCAACGTACAACACAAAGTACCTCATGCGGGAAACACCAGGGTTTTTCCTGGCTCAAAGGAAAATAAAATCCTAATAATGTATTTTAATAATAAGATAATTAAATTTGTATTTTTTGTAGATCATCATATAGCCTAATGTGTTTCCCACATTATTTTTGTGGGTGGAGCTTGGTACCTCTAGGGGAGTCCGGTGGCATGCCCCCCCAGAAGAAAATTTTGTACATTTTAAAGATAAATTCATTAATCTGGTGCACTTTGAGTCACCCAAATCCACTGTTAAAAATAAATAATCCACCCGCAAACCGCCCATATTCTTTGATTTAGATATCTGCATCTGATCATCACATTACAATTATTCAAATTCTTAGTGTTAAGCATGGTAATATGGTAACATATCACACTGAAGTACGCTGATTTAAAATGAACATTTATTTAAAATAAAAGTTCTTCTTTTGGCAAAATTACATTTCCTTAATAGCCTAAACAGAGGCTTTACTCCCTTCAAACTTAAATTGTCAATGTTTCATTACATCACTGTTTGAAAACAATTCTTAAATTTGATCAATATATTCAATTAAAATAATAAGACACTAGGCTGTTACCAATCAAATTAAATAATTTACATTGAAAAATTATAACTGTATTAAATTAGATTATTTTAAATATTTTTGAATATACAAATAAGGAATGTTGAAAAGAATGATACTTTAAAACTAAACCGCCAGTAGGAGGCGGCAGGCGACCGTCTTAATGAGCGAGCAGGGGCGGCCTTAAGCATCTGGGGGCCCGTTTCAATAACTAATATGGGGCCCTGCCCACATAAAATGTAAACATGAGCAGAAAAAGCAAGGATTCTTGTTGGTTTGCATCGTATTATTTTATTACGCGCACTTTCAGCTTCATGAACAGGCACCACTGGCATATGTACGTTTCATTTCCTATTCAAATTATTTCCCTGCTCAAAAAAAACAACGTTTTAACCTTACGGAAAAAAGGCAAAGTATAAACACATAAACTACCGGTATTTATTTACTTCAGATCACCGTTCGCGGGGGCGGTAAACGTCGCCATGGTAACCGCGGCGCGACTCAAGTTCGACCAATCAGAGACGTCAGTGTTTTGCTTAGAATTATGGGTAGTGTAGTATTTCTCCAGAAGATCGCAAATAACAAGGTTGATTTTTATACTTTGTGGCTTTTATAGGAGCAGAAACTTTCGTTTCACAACCTCGTAGCTCGTGGTCAATCTAACTTGGATGGTTTAGGGGTGTCCAACCTTTTTTAGCTACTTTTTAAAAATGAAAGTGGCCGAGAGCTATATGCAATAATTAAATCTCTTAAATAATGTCTCATAACTCTCATATTAACAACTATGCTAACTGTTTTAGACCTAAACGAGTTATTGTAGGCCTATATATGTCACCCTTAATTGACATATAAAAAAAATTATTATACTGTACAAACACATAATTATTGTTGATTTTATAGTGCATCATAATAACTAGAGATAAAATGGTATGAAAATGTAATTTCATGATTATAGTGAACAAAATGAGCATGGTTATCACATAATCCTGTTCAAAAAGTACTAATACTACACAATAAAATCAATTCACCAAGTTTTATGTCGAAAACCAGCAAATAACAAATAAACTTACCATCAATATGCACTTTTTGTTTACATAAACATTAAAATAGTAACATTAAAAATGATGGCCAAATTTGAAAGGAGTGTCTTGCAACATGTTATCTACTAACGTACAAGTTCAAAAAAAGTTTTTATAAAAAGATAAACCTCGCATATTTCAGCCTTTAAATCATTTTTATAAAAAGAATGATTCAAAAAAGACAAAATACTGACATTTACACATAAGCTTATCTTTTATTATTAATAGTAAAATTCGGTCCGATTTTCCCGTGGCGTCTGTCGTTGCTATAGCCTACCATGCGCTCTCCACAACGACAGAGAAGTTTTAATAGCTAATGGATTTCCACCACCAAAAAACGCTTGCTGTAGCTCTGCTAGAAGAATTATTTACGGAGAAGAAAAAAACACCCGTAGTTTGGGTGCACCCCCATCCTTCATATTGACTCGTTGCGCCTGGAAAAAATGAGCGCGTCGCTTCAATTATTTGAAATAACGAACTTGAGCACGCAAAAGACGCGATATGTGAACGGCCCTTGGCGAGCTACCTCCAATCAGGCCACTACTCTCGGGAGCGACGTGTTGGAGACCAGTTATGTCTGAAAATAAATATCCTAGGGAGAAAATGAATGGGATTTTCCTGTTCTGTTGGGGGCCCCCTTGGAGGGCGGGGCCCGTTTCAATTGAAACGGGTGAAACATAGGTAAGGCCGCCTCTGTGAGCGAGTGATTGAGTCATTCATTCAAACGATTCGTTCAAACGGATGATTTATTCAGAATGAGGCAGTTTATGAATGGGTAATTGAATCTTTGACTCAACCGATTCGTTCAAAACACTGAATCATTCAGTAATGCAACAAGTGTTGCTGTGAGATGGTTCTGCTGTGATCTTTGGAACCATTTTCGCTGCTGAAACAGAACAAAAACAGTCATTGCGTCTAAAATGTAAGTGACTTAATTTTAACTATTTGTTTATTGATCTGTTATGAAATCAGTCTCGGTTTCAATCTTGATGGCATTCAGGAAAACAGCTCTCTGGTCGTGTGTAGCCTAGGCTATTGTTTCTTAACTATAATATGTTATAAATAACTGCGCGAGCCTCAACAGCGCAACTTTGTTACCGTCAGTACATTAGGTAGGCCTATATTATTATCAACTATAGGCTATCAATCGCCACTTACATTAAATGAAATAAAACAGAATCATCCTCACGTTTTCGGTGATTCCTTAGTTATTTTTTATTGTCGAGAGCCAGAGGCGGCACGAAATTTGACGGAGGCGGCCGCCTCATAATTCTCTATGCAGGAAAAACCCTGGTAACTAACGCGTAAATGCGCTTAACTAGTGTAAATCAAGCAAGCTAGTATGCATAGGCCATGAAGTGTTGGCGAAATAACACATTAGGGGAGCGGAGTGAATATGGAATTTTTTCCAGAAAACTTATTGCACAAAATAAATTCAAGCACTTTCAAGGACATGTCTCTATGTATGTTTATTTTCAAAAACTTTCCAGGGCCTTGAAAACATTTTTTTCAGATTCACAAACTTTCAAGGATTTCAAGGACCCGTGGGAACCCTGTTGGAAGCTCGTTTGTTACAGTGTGCCGCAGCTCCAGCACAGGTCTTCAACCTGTGCTCCTCTAGTAGGCTGGAGATAAACTTTGCAGGACAGTGGGTCTCCAGGAGCAAGGTTGAAGACCTCTGCTCTAAACATACTCTTTAGATACCGTCCAAAGAGTTATGCATCTATGGACACATGGTTTTCAAGTAAAGAATCACTCACTTTATGGGGCAAGAGTTCCTCCAGCGGATCCCCAGACATCCCAGCAGCCTGGAGCTCTTTCTTGGCCTCATCGGTGGTCTTTCCCCTCATCAGAGCCTCCGTCTGCGCCAGGAAGTTTGCCATCAGGATCTACCGGGTTCATAAAATGAAAGAGTGTGATGTAACGCTTAGACAAACACGGGCATCAGATGTTTTTTCATGTTATTTGAGCCAAAGGGAACCGGAAAACCAAGACTTAGAAACACATAGACCGTCTGCACACCTTATGATGCAGATTATCTCTGATAGGATGTTGACTCTGAGCAGGAATGAGGAAGTCAGCAGGAATCAAGCGAGTGCCTGCGGAGAGAAAGATATATCATGAGAAAAGCATCACAAATGGACATTAACATGTCAAGTAAACCAGGAACTAGTCTACGGGGGAGATTTAGGGTCACAGACCCTGGTGAATGAGCTGGTAGAAGGCGTGCTGCCCGTTGGTTCCCGGTTCTCCCCACACGATGGGTCCAGTGTGGTAATTCACACGAGTGCCAGACTTGGTGATGTACTTCCCGTTGGACTCCATATCTCCCTGAAAGATCATCAACAACTCAACAACGTGTCCTACTATCAGAAACAATGACATTCATGACATCATTTCCTGAAGCATCATCAGACCGACCTGTTGGAAGTAAGCAGCGAAGCGGTGCATGTACTGGTCATAGGGCAGCAGAGCATGTGTCTCGGCCTGGAAGAAGTTGACGTACCAGACGCCGAGCAGGGCAAGCAGGACCGGAGCGTTCTGCTCCAGAGGGGCCGAGCGGAAGTGGTTATCCTAGAAGGTAAATAGCACAGAGACGTTTCTCCCAGGAACACTTAAAGTGCCCCTGTTATACATTGTCAGATATTACATTTCATGTAGTGTGTAATATAACTGTATGTGAATGTAAAAGGTCTGTAAAGTTTGAAAGATCAAAGTGCAGATGAATGGAGTTAGTCTCCCAAAAGAAAGTGATGATTCTGAACTGCCTGAAACGAGTTTGTCAGTAATTCCAGTCTCACTTCCTGCATGAACCTACGTAGTTTTCTAACAAATTTGCATGATGCCCGCCTATGCTCTTCATTGGCTGCCAGTGAACATCTACTTTGACCCTCAAACACTGTAGTTGTTGCTCTGACTGAAAGAGTTTGGTTTGTGTTATCAAAGTCAAGACGACGAGACGATGCATTTTTCTATGGCGCCAAACCAAATCCACTTGTCATGAACTTGACAACTAACTTTATTTTATAAGGACAACACACATTAAAAAAACATTTCTGTAAATGTGCTAGTGTTAGCCAGCTGGCTTATTTTCAACTGTAGTCCTTTGGCAAGATGTTTTTGAAACCTTTAAAATAATAATAATAAAAACTAAAAAAAACTTGAATGACTTGTGCTGGAATTTATACAGTAAAACCAAGCAGCAACCTTCCGGTCTCTCTCTTGAATACAACACGGAAGTGACTTAAACTGCAATTCATCGCCGGGCCTCTAGAGACAGGCTCCAGAAGAGAGTCAATCCATAGACTTGCAATCCTTATTTTGCAACTTTACAGCAGATTTTTTTTTACAGCCTGGTGCAAAAGGTGGTTTTGGTCAATATAGCTAATTTTGCCCTTCATGACAACTGTGAAGGGGGTGAATTTTTTTTTTATAACTCATCCGTTTAAATTATTTTAAGCCTTAAAGTTCTGCATAATTAAGGGCGTGGCCACTTGAGCGACGTCACGTCACCTCAGATAATCCCGCCTTTTTGCCCACTTTTTGCCGCTCTTCAGAAACCTATGAGTGACATCACGGACACTACGTCCATATTTTTTACAGTCTATGGGTAAAACTGATGCATCATTACTGTTCCTATCACTGTGAGAACAAGCGCTGAGGAAGATCCGGAGCTGATATTCAGATATGATATTGGCCGTTTGGTTTACGACACGATCTGTAAACACAAGACCAATCACAACAGACTGGGCCATCCGACCAATCAGAGCAGAGTAGACCAATCACAACAGACTGGGACATCCGACCAATCAGAGCAGAGTAGACCAATCACAACAGACTGGGACATCCGACCAATCAGAGCAGAGTAGACCAATCACAACAGACTGGGACATCCGACCAATCAGAGCAGAGTAGACCAATCACAACAGACTGGGACATCCGACCAATCAGAGCAGAGTAGACCAATCACAACAGACTGGGCCATCCGACCAATCAGTGCAGAGTAGACCAATCACAACAGACTGGGCCATCCGACCAATAAAGAGCAGGCTCTCGAAAAGGAGGGGTTTAGAGAGACTGAATCCTTGATCAAACCGTTTCAGACACTGTGAGAAAAGAGCTGATTCTGCAATGTATATTATGAGAAAATTAAAGTGATTTTTGACCTTGGATGCATATAATCCTATTATAGGCCAGAGAAACAAGTGCGCAGCCATCTTTAGAATATTGTCTTTGAACTTCCGTTTTTGCGGTCGCTCTGTATATCTCTATAGCATCGCTGTCGAGGAGTAATTAGCTTTTGAAGTGGATTTACTTATTGTAAAGTTAACGAAAGGTTTTACGAGCATTGTAATGTTTAAAGCAGATGTCTTAAATGTCAGAAGATCGGGAATATTTTAAAACTTGCAGTTCATTCATAAATACGTACGATTGCTGAGGAAATACAAACCAGAAGACAAAAGACCACGAGCGCAGCGCTGAAAAGGGGCGGGGCTACATAAGGTCTATAGGAGACCTGCAAAACTAAATGAAGAACCTTCAGAACAGCACAAAAGGGGCACTTTAACTCTCAGATGCTCTGAGGTACACAGTGTGGAGTGTGCAGTGTAGAGTTATGTCTTCTTGTATACTGGCATTCTATAATTGTGCTTACCATCCAGTGAGCACCAGCTAGAAGTTGCTCAAAATTGTCGAAACCTACAAGATGACAATAAATAAAGTTACTGGAACATTTACAGAGACAAAAATGTAAACAATCTATTAGTGCAAGAAGCTGCACTAGAGGTCTTTCAAATTTGATTCAGGCAGAAGTTAGGCCAGAAACATACTCTACACAAGCACATAAACATGAACGTTTGACCAAAACGCAAAAGCGTGCTGCCCGTATATATATATACTTCTGGTGCATTCATACTTTAATGTGACATGGATAGCAAAACATTTTATTATTGGAACATAAACTATATCTGAGAAAATCTAAATATTTGGTGACAATTTTTCTCATTGCGAACACCAGAATGGAGTAATTAGTAATGCAAGTTAAAAGAAAAGTTTCAGTGTCAGAACTAGTTATTAACAAACCATAATTTTGGGAGTAGTTTTGATGAATCGCTCACAATAGAGCCAGGAACATGGATTAAGAAAGTAGACAGGGTCAATATTATGATTTAACGTTGACTTTAACCAGTTTAACTATGACAGTTATAGTGACAACACATATTTAACCAGTTTAACTATGACAGTAGTTGATCTGAAAGAACAAACTGACCACAGAAGAGTGGTTATGCTAATGTTATAGCGCCCCCTCTGGTGATGCAGAAAATGCAACACATACTTGAATTGCATTTTTTATTTTGTGTACAACACACCAACTAGCATCCAACTAGCAAAGCTATAAGTGGTTTTGTGTTCATATACACTTGCATACAGCATGTTTCAGGCCTTATGGGACTGTTCACACAGCAGACGTACCTATGTGCAGTGCGATGGACAAACCAATAGCCGACCACAGCGAGTAGCGTCCGCCAACCCACTAAAACATGAGCATTCAGCATCAGAAAACAGTCAATATGCCAATTCAAAAATATGGCAGAGTGTTTAAACATTACTAGCAAACATGCACTCAAGTCATTACATTCTCATGCAGTAATATATGCTTGGCAAGAAATCAATACTCACATCCCAAAACTCAAACATGTTGTTGGTGTCGATACCAAAGTCCTTGACTTTAGGCTGGCGAGGAAACAGGAAATGCATGCAAGTTTCTTACAGATAAATCAACTTTACTTTTAACACTGACACAACGGTGACATAATGCTGTACTTACTGCATTTGTGGAAAGAGCCACAAAATGTTTGGCCACAGCAGATTTCTGGAAATATACAAACACAGAATTAGACCAATGGAAACTTCCCATTTAGGACAGTTTCAGCGGTTTGTGAAGTTACTAACATCTATAGCGGTCTGGAGGAACCATTCTCTGGCCGTCTCAGCGTTAGTGATGGTCTCCTGGGTGGTGAATGTCTAAAGAGCAACACATATTAAGAAATTAACTTCAATTTGTTCACTTTGTATCACCAATTCTGCTGAACACGACAGTGCTGTACAAGACTGTCATTTACTGTTATTTCAGACTATAGTTTATGCCGGTTGTGACCTTGGAAGCGATGATGAAGAGGGTGGTCTCAGCGTTAAGCTGCGCGAGGGTCTTGGCCATGTGCGTCCCGTCAATGTTAGAGACGAACCAGACACTGGGTCCTCCTTTAGAGTACGGCTTCAGAGCTTCAGTCACCATCAGAGGACCCTGAACAAACAAACATGATTCCACACATTATATTGTTTATGATTACCAGACATGACTCAATGAGGCCTAGCCACTGGTTTAACAGAGAGAACATCTAACAAACATGTCTGCAATTTCAATCCAGAATCACAGGCTACACTCCATATGATAGCGTAACTTAACTATTATGGACAGATTTATTAAACTGCCCATCTAAGAGATAACCAAATCTCCATGTAAACATCCACTGGCTCTCGGGAAACTCATGGTAAACTCACCAAGTCAGAACCTCCAATGCCGATGTTCACTACATCAGTGATGGCTTTACCACTGAAGCCTTTCCACTCGCCACTGCGCACTTTCTGAAAATAATACACACATACACAATGACAATATTCAGGAGTTTTCAGCTGTCTTTGAAATGAATAATCATATTATATATATATATATATATATATATATATATATATATACACACACATATATATATATATGCGTGTGTGTGCACATTATTTATATTTATATATATATATTTGTATTTATTTATTCACTATGCATGCATGCATGCATACATACATACATGTTGTTGTTTACATGCAGGTTTACTCACATGGCAGAAGCTCTTCATCTGCTCCAGGACTCGGTTCACCTCCGGCATCACGTCTTTACCGTCCACCATGACGGGAGTGTTGGAACGGTTCCTCAGCGCGGTGTGGAGAACAGCACGACCCTACAAACAAACACACACAACTCAGCTTTAACAAACACACAATAGCAACGGTAACACATGAAGGAGATTTTATGCATGTTTATGACAACTGTCATTTTTTAATGCAAATATGACACTGTTTATAACAACTTGACATAAATCAATACATCATAACCTGTCATAAATATGTCATAAACATGACATAGCAGATTAATGATCAATTATCAATAATTAATTATCAAACTTGATAAACTACTTAATGTCATTAAATGACAAATTCAATTTGTACCACTGTAGTTGTAATAAAAAAATATTCATGACAGTTTATAATGGCCTCAAAACAGCCAATGTCAAAACCAACCACATGACAGTTTAATGTAATGTTAACCCATAAAGCTAAGTGGTTTCTTAAGTTTGATAATTAATCTGCTATGTCATGTTTATGACATATTTATGACAATTTATGTTGTCTTGGTAATCTCAAGTCGTCATTACCAAGACACTGACAGGTTATGATGTATTGGTTTATGTCAAGTTGTCATAAAGACGTCTCAAACAATGTCATATTTGCATTAAAAATGTCATAATTGAGCGAATGACACTTTATGACAGTTGTCATAAACATGCATAAAACCTGACATGCGTCATGTCATGATTATGAAGGTGTCATGTCAGTCTTATGCACACCCCTTCAAGTGTTACCGTAGCAACTATGCTCCCTTTGTAAATTGACATTAGTTTCTTGTTGCTGTTTCTTGTCAGTTATGTCTTTCTGAGGTGTTAATTGATATATAATTTATTTACCATAAGGCACAAAAGAGACAAAACATGCTGCAGTTTCAGAACAGCCAGTGAGATAAAGAGGAAAATTAGGGTTTTAACAACTTTCTGCTATGTGTCAATAGAAATTGAGACCCTATAAAATCAACATACAGGAGCAAATCATAGAAGTGCATCACAACTGGTCATTTCAAACCAAAACTGCTCAGTCTCAGTTAAATGTTTTTATTGAGATATTATCACCTCAGTGAAGTTGATCTTTTCTCCTGCAAACATCCTCTCTCTGGCGGCTTCAACGCCCACTGATCGTGCCTAATCATGATGAGACAGGGAAAGAGAACGGTTGAGGTGACTCATGACTTGTGCAAACTTACATACAAACAACCATAAAAACACCAATTGTGTATTGTGTCCTGCTGTGATTACTACGAGAAATCTGCAGTATCAGAGTGATTCAGTTTCGCAGTTGCTACTCTGATTGGCTGAAGAGGAAGTACAGAATCAGGTTAAAGTATACTTCCATTACAGCACAAAGTTTACTTCAGGTTTGACATGAACACTTGCATCATGTCCACACCGGACACGACAGCTGCGACAAAATCAGAAATACTTTAAAGTTTATAGTTTAAAAGAGTGCAAAGTCATTTTATCGCATATAACTTCTGAAGAGAAAGGCTGAATCTTTCTAGAGCGCATGTGTTCAGGCACGCTATCAAATGAAGTATACTTTTAAAGGTTATGCATTTCACTGTAATGTGTCCCGCTGACCAGTTCACTTCATACACAATCTATTTTCAGCAGCTTTTAGGACACATGTATTAAACCAATTAACATCTGGAGATGGACACACTCGAGGGCTTTAAAGAGCCTTAGCTAAAGTCTAAAGAGAGATTACAGTAACAGCTCAGATACTGCACAGCTTTTTAATAGCAACACCCTCTGCGATGACTTTGTGAAAATGCAGAGTGAAGAGGGTATTTGGGTCGATTGTGATGTGAAGACTGTAAACTGTACCATGTCGAAGAGCATTTTCAGGACTTCTTCACTGATGAGGTTCTTGGAGTAATCCAGCAGAAGGTCTCCATCATCTGTTGTCAGCTTCAGACTGCGCACAAGACGAGATCACACACGCAGTTAGGATATACAAAAGCTGGATCATTATTTGTTTAATTTTGCTTCACGCACAACATGGATAATGCAGAAACATCATTCAAGCCTGGTATACATTCGGGCAGCAGGATCTTAGTGGTGTTTAGACTGGGACAGTGAAATAAACAGATGAGGAAAGCTAAATGAGCCATTTGAGAAAATGTATTCGTCCCGGCAGCCACACAGCACTCTTATATTAAACAGCGACTCTCAAAGTGCAGCATGCCACATGACTCTGGATATGTAATTATACTAAAAAAAAAAAAAAAAATCATTTTTTCCCTCCCACCACAATATATATTCCTGATCTATCTCTTAACAAAACTGAATTATTGCAAACATAGTTTTGTCCAAAATACCACAGTGGTTTTCCACAGAAGCTTTCAAAATGTACTTTTGTCGGTGTTCATTCAGCTCCAGCACACACAGCTCAAACATCAATGCTGTTACATGAAACTGTAATATTGTATTTAAGATGTTTCTTTAAAATAAAAAAATAAAAAAATAACTAGCATTGTTAACAATAACTACTATCACTTTTTCCCGTAGGCTATTTAAATAAACAATATTGTTTACTTAAAATCATTTTATTATTGTCTGTTCATAGTTTTTTCCATTTTATTAATCCATGGGACAAGCAGTTTTGTATACGTGTTGACTTGTTTGCATCATTATGCAGTTGTAATCGAAATTATTCAACCCCCATTGCAAATCAGGTTTGTTGGCAAAATGTACAGACTTTCAGCTGTTTGCAATGAACAAATCAAACAAAAATTGAAATACCTCAACACAACAAATGTTTCAAGTGGTTTCCCCAAATTCACTTTAAAATTATTTAACCCCCTGAATAGAGTCCATCACAATGGCACAAATCTGCAAAACAGGTGTTGTCTTAAACACACCTGATGTAACTAATCAAGGGCTTCATTAGTTCAATAGTCACCAGGTGTGCTTGAGCTAGAACACATGAAATATCTGCACTGGCTAGGTTTGTTGAGCGGCACACGTTTGACTGCATGTTATAAATGTGACTCAAAAGTCAAAAGAATGGTCCAAAAGGTTAAGAGAAGATTTCATCGCCCTTCACAAACACAGAACAGGATACAGAAAGATAGCAAAAGGCACTAGATGTTCCTAGAGACACCGTTGGAAGCATAGTTCGCAAGTTCAAAGTTAAAGGAACAGTGGTTACACTACCTGGACGGGGCAGAAAAAGGAAGCTTTCGACGACTGAAACCAGATTTCTGAGAAGGCAGGTTCAGAAAAACCCTCGAGTGACTGCAAAAGACCTGCAGCAAGACCTGGTGGCAACAGGCTCTGAGGTTTCAGCTGCACATTAAGGAACCACTAAACGCATGCCAGAACTCCAAGACGTACCCCACTACTGACCCAAAAGCACAAGAAAAGTGCTCAAAATCATTTAAATAAGCCACAGAGGTTTTGGGATTCTGTTCTGTGGAGCAATGACACAAAACTGGAGCTTTTCGGCCCTCTGGATCAGCGGTAGCCTATGTCTGGGGGAAGAAGAATGAAGCATTTGCTGAAAGACTGTCTACAGTTCAGCATGATGATGGATCAGTGATGCTCTGCGGCTGCTTTACATCCTCGGGCACTGGAAACCTGCAGCGTGTGGAAGGCAAGATGGATTGATTAAAGTATCAGGAAATCCTAGAAGAAAACGTCATGCCGTCAGTGAGGAAGCTGAAGCTTGGACCTTCCAACGGGACAATGATCCCAAGCATACCTCATATTCCACCAAGGCTTGGTTTCAGAAGAAGACCTGGAAGATAAAGTGGCATCGCAGTCTCCTGACCTGAACCCCATATACAATCTTGGGTGAGATTTGAAGGCAGCGTTTGCAAAATGCAAACCCAAGAATATCACTGAACTGGAGGCCATTGCTCATGAGGAACGGGCTCAGATTCCTCAGAAACGCTGCCAGAAGCTGGTGTCTGGTTATACATCTCGTTTGCAGCAGGTCATAACAGCAAAAGGGTGTTTTAAGTACTAAAGATTCTTGCCATGAAGAGGTTGAATAATTTTGAGACTGCAGAAGTCATTAAAAGTTGCATTTTAAGTTGAATTTTGGGGAAACCGCTTGAAACATTTGAGTTATGTCAATTACTTTTGTTTGATTTGTTCACTGCAAACAGCTGAAAGTCTGTATATTTTGCCAATAAAACTGATTTGCAATGGGGGTTGAACAAAGGCTATAGATGTGTATATATATATATATATATATATATATGGAATCTTACATTAGTTCACTATAGGTTACCATACTCTATATTTTTGATTTATGGTAAGTGTTTGGGTCAAGGCTTTTAATGAGACTTATTTGTGTAATCAGGGTCTCAAAAAATTATCAAATTTGGTTTTCGGTTATCGGCTTTCAAATATAAAGAATTATAGTATCGGCCAAAATGTTCATATCAGTGCATCCCTACTAATTAACAGTTTTAATGCAGTAACAATAACTGATATTGCATAGCAGAGACTATGGCCATGGTATTTTTTGAATAAAGAGATTTTTTTAATTATACTTTTTATTTACTGATATTTTGTGCATTTACATGAAAAAGGTTATATAATTTGTGAGAAAATGAGAGTACGCCATGATTTGACCTTATTACGTCAGCAAAGCGTGACGCGCAAATTCGTGCTCATCTTCATCATCAGAACGGTCTAAGTTCAGTACATGGATTAATATCAGTAATAAATCTAAAATAGTTTAATATTCAATCGCAACACGCACTGATTCAGCCCTGCAGTGTGTGTGTGAGAGAGTGTGTGTGCAGGGAGTCACGTACTACATGCTACTATAGCGCCCTCTGTTGATCAACACCTATAAAACACTCTGCCCTGAGAATGAATGAATACTAATATAGACCTTTATGAATCAATACGTATGAAACTCTGAATTTAATCCATAATAGCTCAAAGTCTTATAGGAAAAGAGTATTGTGAACATGCAACAGAAGTATCGCAGTAGAGGATGTGAAACTACTTTACGAGATTGCATAAGCAGCGAAAGCACTAGAGAAATGCCTCGTGCATTTACAGAAATATAGTCATTCCAGAAACGAATACACGCTTCCACATAAGAGCCGTGTAACAAGTGCATGTACAGCTGAAACACACATGATCGAAGATCAATGACCTTGTTAACTTATGTGTGTGGCTGCTAACACGGCTAGGTTTATACTGATTTAAAGCACAGGTAAATAGTTAGGCCTAAGCATGCTATAATTGTATTAATATGAGAGTAAATGAAGGAAATAACGCAGGTGCCACAGCTCAGAGGGCGGACCCTGGAGCTCAGGACTATTGGCCTGATGTGGCAATAATAACCTTGCAACATCAACGTGGAAATCAAGGGTAACATGTAACGAACTCTCGTGATATGTGCACATATACACTAATATGTGCCCTGGTATTAGATCGCGAGAACATTAAGATGATATCTTACTAAAATAGTACATAAACTGTGTTATATAGGCTACAAGAGATTTGCTAATTTAGGCCTTCTAACCAAGATGATGCACGACACATGTGATGCTGGCAGACACGCTAGATGAGATGACACATCAGTGTGAACGTCTACCAGAGCTCGCGCGCGCATCGAGACGCGTTTGATGTGTGTGTTTCACCTGAACTTGTTGAATCTGTCAGGATCGGCCTCGAACATCTGCCTCATGTTGAGGTTTCCTGCGTTGGATTTGTACCATTGTTCCAGTTTGCGGTAGATCGGGTCGCTGTTGAGCCCCATGATGAAAAGATCCCGCTGTTTTTTCGGTCCAAAGATGCTAAAGTGAAATACAACCGTTCAAACACTCGTTCAGTGTACAGAGGCGTGAGGAGGAAGTCCAATGACAAATGCTGAGAGCCCCGCCCACTGTGACACTGACACACCCACAGTGACGACAGCGGATCCTACGTAGCCCCGCCCACTGCGACACGCCCACCGTGACGACAGCGGATCCTGCGTAGCCCCGCCCACTATGACACTGGCTGTGGTGGTGAGATGGTTATGTAATGCAGACAGACAGTATTTATTTAATTACACACTTTTTTGATACTGTGTGTGATGGTAGTAGGGTCATTCCTGGGATTCGCTAATACTTCAACTTTTTTTTTTTTTTTTACTACATTTAATTATTTTTCACAATACCCCACATCATTAGGCACATATCAAAGCTCCATCAAATCATATTTTCCAACCTCTGGCATTTAAATACATTTTATTATTTTCAGGTTTTATTTTAGAATTAAACCTTTTATTCTCAGCCCCGTAACGGACAACTTGTAAATAATTTCAAAAGGATTTTTCACGAAACTTGCTATAAAACAAACATATCAACTTGCTTGTGCATGACAGTTTAATAAATGTAACTAACATTCATGATAATTTTGGTATTTTTATGGGACTGAAGTTAAATATAGGCAGATTGTGTGTCTGTTGTCCCTTTATAAAAAAATAAATATAAAAAAATCAATGAAGATGTTTAACTAAAAGCATAATTGTATTGTGTTAGTCCTTCACATGTCAGGTAATCAGTAAATGCCTTCATCTGTACTCGTCTTCCCTGTTCCCCAATAATAGGCTATTAATGTGAGAAGGCTGAGAGTAGTGTGACGGGGTTGAAGACTATTTATCTCCTTGCACATTTATTTATGTATTTATGCAGGAATATGTGAATTTATCTGCATACATATTTATTGTTTTTGCAGGTTTCATGCTAGAAAAGGTTGGCATGAAACTATAGAAATGTTTTCCACTAAGTTTAAGTGTTTTTAAAAATGTTTTCTTTTTTATTATTACATCAGTGTACATTTTCTGGTTTGTCACCACAAGATGGAACCAGTCACAAAGTTTTGTGTAACTGGACTTGTAAGAATGCCAGCTTGTGTAACATTATTATTCTGTAAGTGCACAGCATTCTGACAGACTAGCCAATGTGAAAAAGTGCACTCAATTTTATTTAATGTGCACTTGTGTTCTTGAAATATTAAAGGTATATATATATATTTTTTTACTTTACTTGAAGATGATATGATAAAAGGCAATGTATCTGTAAAGAGGGAATATAACTGAACGTTACTAAAATAACAAACGGAAAAAAAAGACTTAAAAAAAAAACTTGGAAAAGACGAAAACAAAATGATATGGAAGCGTATTGCATTCACTTGAGGAAAAATAATCTACTCTGTTTTTCTGAATTAACAAGTTAATTATCTCAGAATTACGAGATAATTTTTCATGAATAAAAAGTTTTTGCTCTGTTTTTCTGAATTAATGACTTAATTATCTCGTAATTCTGAGATAATTAAGTCATTAATTCAGAAAAACAGAGCAAAAACTTTTTATTCATGAAAAATTATCTCGTAATTCTGAGATAATTAACTCGTTAATTCAGAAAAACAGAGTAGATTATTTTTCCTCAAGTGAATGCAATACGCTTCCGTAAAATGACAAAAAAATAAAATGAAAAATATAAAAATAATTCAAGATGTTCAAAACACTTAAAGGAGCCGTATGTAAGATTGTGGCCAAAACTGGTACTGCAATCACTTTCAAATTAGTGTAGAGCGGTGTATCCCCTCCCCCTCCCCCCTGACTTGAGGTTGCCAGATAGGCTGCAGGATCCAGCAGGAACGTAGGCTGCTATGTAGCTGTGGTAACTAGAGCTGAGCTGGCAACCCGGCTGCCGAAACACTACTGACTTCGTGATTGGTAGATAGGTGGAGGGTGGAGCATCAGGCCAAAACACAAGATAACAACATCAACATCAGTTGAGGGCTGCAACTTCACTTTTTAAATGACAATATCCTGGCCGTACTACTGTTGTCAGTGATATAAGTATTTGAAATGAACATGATTTCTTAATGTCTATCAGGGCCATTTTATGATTAATTGAAATACATTTCTTACATACAGATCCTTTAAGTATATTATTAAAGATGTACTTTGTAATGTCAAATTAACAGTTGTATAGAAGTGTTATTAAACATTCAGAATAAATAAAAAATGCTTGAAATAAATGTTATCTGAAATGATATATATATATATATATATATATATATATATATATATATATAAACATACACTTTATTTAGCTAGTTGGCAAGGCAACATTTCTTATTTGGTTTAGATTAACTTGAACTAAAATAGCTAAAACTAAAATAAACAATACAACAAAAAAAAAACCTATAGAGCCCCGATAAGGACAAGATTATATATTTTGATGCTTTTACTTTCTCAAGATTTGTGCTCCCGAGAAACTTCTGCTCGCTACTAACAAAAAGTAAAATGAAAAATATAAAAATAAACCAATTCAAAATTTTAAAGACTAAAAGAGTCCTAACATATGCTTCTAAAATAAGTTTTAAAGTACATTTTAAATGGTTTTAATTGTTGTGTAAATGTTGTGGGTTATTTGATATAACATTTAAAGTTAACATTTTAAATGCACTAAATTAATTGCAACTTCATTACAAATGTAATCACAAACATTACAAACTATGGTGTTGTTAGTTTACGTCAGTATACTTTAAACATGCTTCAAATACAACTGAAGTATTTCTATTCAACTCCCTGCATTTCCCTCGCCTACCGTTTCCACTTGAAATGAACATGCAATAAAGTGTCTTACATCACCACATTCAAACTATTTCCATAATAAGTAGCCGTTTTTAAAATAAGCAAAAGTATGGAGCGTAAAGAAGCAAACAAATCACACAACAGATATTAAACAGTTTATTCTTGCATCTAGTAAAAACCTCTTTACATGTGATATGAACAGACGCCATGCTGAGTTCAAGAGGAGAGTGTGTGTCGACCCTGATGGAAGGAGTGTGTTCATCAAGACATTTCCAGAAGAGTATTTGCCTCAAGCATTGCCTCAGATTAGCGGCCTGTGACAAGACCTGCATGCAGCAACTTCCCGTTTACACACGAGTGTTACTGTCCCGACACTGAACACACACACACACACACCAGGGATTTACACGAGTGTGAAACTGTAATACACAGTCACTAAAGGGGGGAAACAGAATTAACTGACTAATACTAGCTGAATCCTTTTAACCATTAACGTTCCTAATTATTGAAATTAAAATTATTGGAATTTTAGGACATGGACATGTTTCTGGGTAAAGGTGACCCTTGTTTGTGTGTTCATATTGATCAATTAAACATGTTTAGCTGCATTACTAAACCCTCCATCATGTCCTTGTGCTTTAGATGATTTACTCGTGCCAAACTCAAATCAAAAGTGTATTACTGGAGCCAAGCGTCTATTCTCTGAACTCAAGAGCTTGAAAAGTGCAAGATGATATTTCACACACGATCCAAAATTCAAAGTGTTTTGGGTCTTACAGACTTTAATATATAATCTGAAAACAAAATTTATTTCATCAACTTGCCCAAATATCCCAACAATTTAAACAAACATTTAACAAGACTGAACATTTTAGCAGTGATGTCATAACCATACGCCACACAGCCAGATCTGAAGAGAACGCATCATCAAAACTGGCCAATTAAAATATCAAATCTTCCAACTTTAGTGACAGAAATCCATAAAACTGCGAGGATAAGGTAAAGATGTCAGGGGCCAAACAAAGCAAATCAGGAAATGAAATAGTGACATCTCGAGTGCTCTACAGGTGTGGATATGACATCACGACGCGCACGTCAGGTGAAGGGCGAGGTTACGTGTCACTATGACATCATGCTAGTGCAGTCAGTGATTATAAACGCACAGTAGCTGAACAAGGAGAGATGGGAGAAGCATTAATACTACACAACATTCTGGCTTTCAGCGACACACGAGTGAATAACGTCTCCAGTAATCGTAAAGACTCGCCGCGAGCTCTAGGCTCAGGGTGGATATGTGGGTTTCACGGCGTGAAGGATATACGTCTCGATGCTGAACGACGGGCGTGTAACTGTTAGTGGTGATGGTGACTGCAGCATAGAGGTTAGTAGCATTATTCTCTAAGTAAAGATGGGAATCAGGAAACGTCTGCTACAAAAGTGCTACTTCCTGCAAAGTGAACCTCGAATATAAAGCCGCATCATATCGCAGAGTCACTTCGCATTGTTTGACCATATCGTGTCGTTTTAGTTTCAATCGTGGCATTTCATACTCGAAAAGTAATTGTTTCCCTCAAAGGCAGCATTTCTGTGTTTTTTTTTATTATTTTATTTTATCTAAAATGTCTTTTAGTGAAATTCTATCAATACTGACACTCGCCTCGAAGTGCAAATCCCGAACGGCTCGAGGAATATCACTCTAAACTATAGACCTCTTACAGGGGATAAATATATCCAGACAAATCCAAGTCCAATTGTACCACGTTTGTAAATATCTAATAAAAAAAAAATCCCTACTTGCTACAGGAACGGTGACGTTGGGGATTGAAGGATGAAATCGCATTAGAAAAATATGGTAATATATAACTTAGCTCCAGGCGGTCTATTCTGAGGACACTAAGATACTTTATAGCAAAACAAGTCAAAAATAAAGCTCATTCAGTGATGAGAATCATCAATGCGTTATTATAGATGATCCGTATAGCTGTAAGCAGCAGGACATCAAATTCAGGTTGAGCATGGAAGGTCAACAACAACAGAAAGTCCCTCAGAAGACAGAATACATTTGAATCCATCTGGAAATATTATTCTCAAATTAACAATTCGGAAAAATTGCATTTGTTCCACTCCTCAGGAAGAAATAAGAGTAGATGTTTGATTAATATCCAGGTTTCAAGCAGTCGAACCCCAGTGCTGGTGACAGATTTACAACACGTACGTGATCTCCTCGTTCTGACCCAAACGCACAGTTCCCACACAGATCAGGTCTTCTGGAGCCCTCGTGTCGGCACTACGCCGCGATCTTGTTGTCCTTCTAGAGAAACGAATGAAGAGAGAAAAACAGTGACTTGTTATTCATAATTCAGTTAAAACTACAAACCAACAGTCATAAAAGTTTTTTTTTCTATATTTAACACCTGATTCTAACAATTAACATTAAATATCACAAATAAACACATAAGACGGTTGTACACTCAATAGAGGCTAGCTAATCTACAACCAACTGTTGGCTAATAGCACTGATATTTCCCATATATTTACGAATCTATGGGTTCAATATGCGTCACATGACTAAACATGCGTCATCGTTTTCAAATGCCTGTTTTCAGTCCACACTACAACACAAAAACAGCGATTTCGAATTTAATGTTTTCTAAAAGCTTGGTTTTTATTAATAAAATCGCTGTCTCAGTGTGAGAGATGCAAACGACACCGCATTAGTGTGAACAAGGCCTCAGTGAATACTCTCTATCACCGATTCTGCTGATTCTGACGTTAAGTTTGGGTTTTAAGGAGAAACGACAGCGCACCGCTGTGAAGGGAAGGAAGTTGCGCTAGAATCGTGGCTAGCTTTTAATAGTTTTACCTCAAATATATTCTTTTTTTATACCATGGTCTGGGTGAATACTCGATTCTGATTGGCTGCAGGGTGTCCATTAAAAAGTGATAGAGGACACCTAGTAAAGGAGTTCTGGTGAAACTGACTGTTTACCGTTCGAAATTAATAAATGAATTAATGCGCTGGCTACATCAGCTGTGAGTAACCATAGCAACAGGCAGTAAACTGAAGGGTTCTACGAGCTGAGCGAATATCTCCGGTTGCTAAATAAACCGTCAGGCGTAACCAGGGAAACCAAGTTATTGTTTGTAAAAACTTTAGATTTCGATTGTAAAACTAATTTAAATATAAACTAATGTTTTAAAAATGTGTTATTTGGCAAGTGACCATGGTATAAGCGGGTTAATGCCCTTCGAGGTGTCCATTGTCAGGTATTAATGGATGCGCACGTCCGCTGTGCGTCGGACGGTTGAGCAGGGGCTGAGGTGTTGTGCCATCTCTCTCTTCTGGATTGCGAACAGCAAAAATGCATCAGACAAATGGTTTAATATGATCGCATACAGAAACGGCTGGCAAGACAGCGTCTGTATAGCAATAATAAACACCGGTAACGTCAGAGCTTCTCGATACAGCGGTCTTTCATGATTCAGCCCCGGGCCGTTTAATACCCAGTTTCTGTGCGCATTCCTACCTGCTTTTTTATGTTAGATATACATTTTAAAAAAAGGGCCAACAATTTGTGCCCTACTAGAGGAAAGTGCCAAATATTGTAGAAGTGCATTTATGTCAACTATTGATCTTTATCACAGGAATGATTTATTACCCGGTACTCAAAATCAGCGAACTCTCTTCCTCCTTGACTGCCTCTGTATGCCCCTCTGAAGCCACTTCCACCAGGGTACGACCCGAACGAGCCCCGACTGAACCCACGGCCCCGGCCCCCCCTGAAGCCCATGCCTCCGCGACCTCTGAACCCTCCACGGCCCCGTCGCAACGGGATGCCAAACGTCTCCGCGTTCATCCTCCGCTCCTCCGCCCAGGTATTCCTCCTGAAATGAAAACAAGCTCAAATACACTTGACGAAGTTTCTACACAAACTGAGGCTTCCTTCCTCTGCCATACAGCCGTTTGTCTTCTGTTGGACTTACCGGGGGAAACCGGACCCTCCAGACCTCTCGGCTGCCTTCCTGTTTAAGATCAGGCACAAGCATTTCACAGTCAGATCATGGTTGTTGCATCATGTACCAAAAGTGAGATTCTCCACATGGAGGCTCATCTGACCTTGTATCGTCGCAGGAGATGTTGTCGAAAAAGGACTTGGTTTTATCGTAGTAGCAGTTTGATCCGAGAGGAACTTCCTCCTCGGCGTGTCCTTCACTGTTCTGAGTGTCGACTCCCGATTCAGCCTTGTCCTCGCCATTCAAAGCTTTTTCAGGCTTCTCATCTGAACAAACATACACCGTTAATATAAAGAGACATAAACCTGCATATTTGTTAGACTACAGCATGAGATTTTATTTTCTTTCTTTTTTCTTTCCTCTCCTTTGTAAAAAGGTGTGCTTAATTGTATTGAATGTGCACTTGTAGTGTAGTGTACTTCAGATCTTACAAGTATGAAAAAGCACTGTACTTGTACTATTATATTAATGAAATAAAAGGCCACTTAAAGATAGAGATGCACCGATTGATCGGCTGGTGACCGAAATTGGCCGATTTTCACGTGATCAGCCATGACTGGCGACTGGCCGGTCAGTCTGACATATGCCGATTTTATGCCGGTCAAATGCACTCGGGCGCCGCATGATTAACATCACGCAACATCAGCATCACCTCGTGAATTACAGCCGTTTCACACCGCAAATGTCAGCGTCGCGTGAGCAGCGCGTTGTTTTTTTCGTTGTGCATGTTAATCAATGAGTGCATTCACACCGGCAGCAGAAGCAGCTCGTGAGCATCAAGCAGGAGCGTCGCGTGAGCAGCGGTGAAGCGCGGGTTTCGGCGCCGAGTCTATTTTTGCTGCTGCTCACGCTCAAAGTGAAAGCACACTTTTGATGGACAAACTAAAAATGATTTTACACAAAAAGTGCTCAAAATGCACAGAATAAGTATGTCTGGTGTGTTTTAACAAGAACTGGAGTATGTCAGAAAAGAAAACGAAGACTCAAATATTTGTAGAAGATTTACCCATTTAAACTAGTTTTCATTATTCAGTTTTGGTTGCAAGTATGGTTATGATTATAAAAATAAATAAAGTAGCCAGAAATTATAGAAATATCTTTATACTGCAAGGCTCTATATATATATATATATATATATATATATATATATATATATATATATATATATATATATATATGTGTGTGTATTTCCCACACCAGGAGTAATTTATATAGTTCTATTTTATAGCGATTATCTGTTAAAAAAATTATCTATGTTCTATGCAAAATGTTCTATTAAAGAAAAGATAGAAAATAAATATTTGTGTGTGCTGTAAAGTGGTTAAAAAAAATGAAATCGGAATCGGCAGGTCAAATGCAATGAAAAATCGGAATCGGCCTAGAAAATTGTAATCGGTGCATCTCTACTTAAAGAGACACTTTCATGTTTCACATGAAAAAAAGTGCACTTTGTATTGTCAAATTAGACTATTTTCTTCAAAATTTATTTAACTGACATTTTTGGAGTGCTTTAGAGTACACTTATTTGGATGCATTGACTAACATACTACAGTACACTTGAACCATATTTAAAACTGTAGACATTTTTTTAATAACAAATAAAGTACTTAAGTTCAGCTAACTGCATTTAACAGATTTAAACTAATACACTTTCCTTAACATTCTTTTAAAAGCACATTTATTTCTATAATAAAGCTGAACTGGCACATTTAGGGGTCAGTTTGTACCTTTCAGCTTGAGTTTGCTCTGGAACTCCTTGTCAATCTCGTCTTTGTTGAACTGAGCATTGGCGCTCTCAAAGTCAAAGTCTTTCTCGAACTTCATAGGTCCTTCTCTGCGCACAGGGAAGCGGCCTCGACCCCGATGACCTCCAGCGCGCCCGCGGCGAGCAGCAGGATGGCCATCAGCTGAAAACACACAAACACTGGGTTATTGCTCTGCAAAACACAATATGTCATGAATACATTCTTAATGTGGGCCATATATGAAGTAGAAAATAAGATTGCAAAAAAAGGATCCATTCTAAGCATGCTATGTGACGTTCAGTGGCTAGAAATATAAGAAAGTCTATTAGCACCTCATAGAGGCCTTGACAGACATTAGTTACATTTAGATGGTGGTGTAGAGAAAAATGCAGAAGTTGTCGAGGTAAATCAATGAAAGTATCACTGCAAGTAAACAAACACAGCTTGTGTGAACACAGCGACACAAGCATCATAAGGACACAAAGCCCTTTCCACACACAGCAGCGCAAACACACTTTCTACCGTGTCTAGGGTGTAGAAACCCCTTAAACCAGCTGTGTGTTAAGCCGTCTGCTTAAACATTTAAAGGTATAATGACGGGTAAAAACAGCGTTTTGAGTGAATCTCATGAAAACACTCAGGCCAGCAAAGCGAGTAAATAATGCATTATTTGCTTAATGTACTTTATGCATTTTTTTCTCCCTTTTGATTTTGGGGCTGCATGAGATTCACCCTTTCACAAGTTCCTATAAATGAAGAAAGCTTGCTAAAAAGCCATAGTACATGGACAGATGTGAAACAGACGGGCGAAGCTCTGATAGGAATCATGCAGTTTCAGCATCTTTCAGCAGATGTGTTATAACCTGCGAGCCGTTTAGTAGCGTCCCCGTTTCCTCCTTTGGACTGACTGGACTCTGGTTGGCTTGGTTTCGGGACATCGGCACCTGGGAGAGTATAGCTCTTCAGGACTATGACACATTAAGCTTTACCAAATCCCTGTAGCAGAACCTGTTTTAACACTAGCGTTGCTCAAACGGTGTCATATATCTCTATTATACAGATTTTTTCTTCAGAAACACTAATAAAAAGCCTGTACTTCCTGGAAAATTATAGGCTATCCAGAATCCATCAAGTTTGTCAAGTAACTAACAGCCTGAGTCAAAGGCTGTGTTAAACTAGACTAGCACTTTGGGGCATCTGAGGCCCAAACGTTATTGCAGTACTACAGGCCGATCACACCAAGAACGATAACAATACAGATAATTATAAGGAGAACTATATTAGCGTCCACACCAGCAGACGATATCGTTTTGTCGTCTGCCGCTTTAAAAGCTCAAGCTCTGTAAAGTTGAGTGGATTCTGATTGGCTGTCAATGTTTATATCATTCATCAACTGGAGATAAATGTTCTGAAAATGAACAATATATGGACTCTTTTATACATTTTATATTTAGAATGATTTTTAGAACTATATCTATCGTTCATTTTATAGTTATCATTCTTGGTGTGAACAGACCTCAAGGGCCTAACGTTCTCAAAGTGAAAACAACAACAGTTTGGCTAGACTGGCATGACGAATTAAATTACCTTTGATGTTAAAACATGTTCTCTAAACTAGGAGTAAAGGGCCATTCACACCCAGAACGATAACTAACTATATTTGCGTCCACACCAGCGAACGATAACGGTCTGTTTATTCTAAGCTTGCGCGCTGCTGTTTCAAAGTGTGTTCAACTTCATTGAACATGTTTTTGCTGTTCTTGTTGCATTTACACGGCTTTAACCAGCAGATGTCCTATGTTTTGAGTGAAGCTAGTGTAATCAATCTAATAAACTAACAGTGAATTTAGCTGACGTAGTCAATATAGTGGAATAAAGACAATCTAGTCTTTTTCACCGCAACTTCAAAGGAAGCAAGACAATGTTGTCGATGGAGCGCTGGATATCGGAGGTAATACTTCTCACCATTTATTCAGAAGGTATGAACGATTGTTTTCCACATCCATTTTCTTGAAAAGGGGCTTAACTTGACAAACAGTGGTAGGTTTTTCTGGACCATGGATTCTAATTGGCTGTCAGGGTTTTATCGGAAAAAGAAATTCCGAAAAGTGATCCAACGATATCGTTTCTCTATATCATTTTAGCTGTGGTGTGAACACAGCTATTCTTTAATATTGAGAATAATTTTTAGAACTATATCTTTATCGTTACCTTTATCGCCCTTGGTGTGAACGGGTCTCAAATACGTTTCACTACTGCTACGTGTCAGATTAAGTCTGGGGTGGGAATCCCCAAGTCGACACTTCCCACTTTCGACTTGATTGTGTTGGTCAATCACACGATACGGTCATGTGTACAGGCCACAAGAGGGCGCCATGACTCATTACATGTTCTGTAGGGCATTTCACAAATCAATGGGGACGAATTCTTTGTTGACCATTTGGAAATGTGGTAACGCTGAACTACAATAGCCAAAATGTTGCCTCACCCCTCATCTGCTCTGCGAGGTCCAAAGGCATCTGGGTATTGGTGGAGGCGGCACGAGTTGAGACCGGGCTCTTGCGGCCCAATGCCGTGAGAGCAGTGGTGACCGCAGGTGCTGATGGGGCAGAAGGCTCCACTGGGGGGCTTTTTCGGAGAGCGTCCAGAGCCGGACTGCTGTGACCTGCATTACAGAAATGGCAAAAGTTAGGAGACATAAGATAAAGTGACAAAACCTGACAGTTCACAGCCAAAAATGTTAAGAACCGCAGCCACCCTGGCCAGGAAATCAGTGCTGGTTAGAAGACAAAATCTGGTGAATTGTGTTAATGGAATAATTTGATTAAAAACAGAGATCATAATCCAGTCACACACACTCTATTAATATTAATAGGAGAAATCTTAAATCAGCATTTCAAGAGACACGTACACACAGCAGAAGGGCTGCACGATACTGGGAAAATATGTGATATGCGATATTGTTGTTGAGTATTGCGATAACGATATTTCTTGCGATATTCCCTAGAGAAATGCTATTTTTATCAAGTTTTTTTATTATCATTTATATATGTAATGATCATACTAAAATAAACAGGTAGGCTAATAGATATTCTTCTGATCTTCAGAAGAATATCTCAGTTTTTTCATAAGGAGTTAACGTTACACATGCAACACTTTGATTAATGGTTGTCTGTGAGACTCTGTTATTGTTACTTGGCATTTCGTTAGCAGTTTTGGTAGATTTGGGCTTACACTTTTTGAAGTCTTCATATAGCTCACTGAGGTTGCGTTCAAGATGACTGTGGAGATTAGTTTCCTCTCGATGTGGCCAAAAATTTTCGGCACGACTTAGTGACACCATCACTTATGTTCACATATCGCGTTTTTGCGCGTGCAAATTCGTTATTTCAAATGCAGGCGTGCTCAAAATGGAAGCACATTTTTCCAGGCCGCTATGCTGCGACGAGATGAGAACATCTTAATTTTTCAGAACTCCGCAAGCTCACGCAGGTCATGGTTGCATAGCAACGACAGAAGCAAGCGCTTGTGGAAAGAAGATAGCGGCGCGGCCGCGCTTTCCATGCATTTTAGACGCAATATGTGAACGGCCCCTTACACAGTACCTGCATTTATGTCACGTTTTCTCTATTGAAGCCAAAATATTGCCATATTTCAGACGTACAGTCCTCTTTAGGCACAGGTTCTTCGCTGTTGTCATTTTCCTCGCTTGTCTCTACTCCCGCCATTAGTTTTTATTTTCCACTCTCTGCCACTAGGTTTCCCTTTGGGCCCGATCTAGCCAATAGCATAATAGCAGCTACTGGGGAGGCAGGTATAAAGATAGTAAGGACCCATTTGATTGGTCGAATTTGGATAAACAACCTATGCATGCATCACACAAATGCTTGGCACATAAAATAAATGCAATTTATCGCACCTCTCTGCGATATGGATATTGCATATACTATTATCGCGATAACGATAATTTTTCGATATATTGTGCAGTCCTACACAGCAGCTAAATAAAGTTATTGCAGAGAGCTTAATCCAGTTTGGTACACACAGAGTTCAGGAGCGACACCAGAAAGTGTTAGGTCATAACCCCACTTATATCAAGTGTGTAGTCTCTGCACAGAATCGAACTGAAGAAATAGTTATTGCAGTTGAGTCACCCACAAATTTTTAAATTTGGCTTTTGACCTACAGGAACTACAAAGGCCATCAAGTCATATAGGTTAGCATCGCCACACAAACATGGTGGAAGCGGCTTCCTAGTGCACCGGTAGCTCAGATGGCGAGGCCATTCAGGCCAGGGAACATCACAGGAAACCCAAGCACTGGAAGCAGAGTCTTAGCATATTACACTTCTAGCAGCAGGGACAATCTAGCCCAGTGGTGGCCAACTCAGGTCCACTCTCCTGCAGAGTTTAACTCCAACCCTGATCAAAAACCCTCATTTTAAAGTAATCCAGAAGACTTTAGTTAGACTCTTCAGGTATGTTTGATTAGGGAGGGAGATAAACTCTGCAGGAGCTCGAGGACCACAGTTGCCCGTCTCTAATCCAGCTCAACGATGCAAGACAGTCTAAGCAGAAGACCTGGGAAAGTATGGTGGAAAGTAGGACCTTCAAGGATGCTGGGCAAGGTGGGCCCTCCTTAAAAGGAAGATAAAAATTACTCCATGATGCTGGATCCCATTTTGAATCTTTTCTGCTGAGGGTGGTCTGTAATCCCTGGAGAACTTACACAGGTGATTGCGAAAGGTCGTACCGTGTAAGATCTTGGTCGAGTGACCTCAACGACACACATCCTGTCGGGCTGCAAGACATCAGGGACCCAGGGAAAGAACGGGTGTTGCCATGATGAAGTGCTATCAGTGCTCACAGGCATCTTGGAACAGGAAAGGACCAAACACCCAGTCAGGGTATAGCAGGCATGCAATTTCTTTAAGGAATAAGACAAACTCATCCTAATTTCACACCAAGGTCAAATGTGTTACACTATTGCCAAGGGAGTGGACATGGACCTAGGTGGAAGGTCTCAGTTCAACCCTGGAACCAGACAGATATATGGAGCCAAGAGGGAAAGAAAATTATCCTGTTGGAGTTGCCAGAACCCTGGGAAAAGGGTTGCCAGGAGGCATCAGAGAGAAAAGCAAGTACAAGGAGCTGGATGACTGGTGTGGTTGTTACCAATAGGGAGTTCCCCATCCAATCAATGTGGAGGCTAGCAGGGCTGGGGGGGTTGAGAAGTGTGTGGCAGCACATAGTTTGGGGAATCACCAGGAAAAAAATCGACTTATGGAACTGGAAAGATGGGAGCTAAGAGCCAGAAGATAATTTGAAAAGTGGCGGGAAAAGGCTTCCTGTTGATAAAAACCCTCTAAGCACAAAAATCATGCAATGACATACTTGACCATACTTGGCACGTCAGTCAGAGCTGAGCGTGTTTTCATCAGCTGAAAACAGTGTCAACAGAAAGCGCTCAGCACTCACTGCAGATCAAGCTGACCATCTGGTGTTTTTGACAAACTATGTAGATGTGTAGTGAGTATGTTATGTAGTGGATTGTTTCTGAAAGCCAGTTTGCTATTTTGTGTTTATGTAGTACATTACGCTGTCTGTTGAGATGCGTTTGCTCATGTTATTGATGCACTTACAGAGTTTTATGAACTATTATAACCTAATATTCCTTGCATGCACATTAAGGAAATTATATTGTATTGTAAGAACAATCGTTTCAAAAGTTAATGCACTTTAAAAAGTGAATGTCACTTCATTTCAATAAAAGATGTGATGCTTGATTTGGTTTATATTTGTTTATTGCTCTCGCTTGCATCCTCGTGTGGGCATAGGAGACAATACAGTTCTTTTTCCCTCTAACATTAAGTATTGCCTTTAGACTTCGAATATAATTAGAAATTTGCCAATATTTCAGAAATTTGAATTTAGCTTTTCAGCCATTTTGACAGCACTAATTTCTTGTTTACATTACATCAACTCCTGTGTTCTGTTCACACATAATTCACTCCCCCATTTAAATGTGATTATTCTGTGTGATATAAAACCAAAGGTTTGCAGCGTGGACGTTGCCCATAAGTTATGGTAGTCAGAAAACGATTTAGACCTCTTAGTTTTTCCTCTACATGCAGGTGCTTTAAAACTGCCTCAGAGAGTGAGAAATGAAACTGTTACATACGAAACTTTCAAAAGACAAAAGAGACAACGGACACAAAAGACCACCAAACGGTTGGGATCTTGCCGAGATCTAAACACAAGGCTTTATTTTACACTGACCTCTTGTTAGTAACATTTTGATTTCATTTGACGGTTAGATAAACCCAAATCATTTGGTTTATAAACCTTAAATAGTTTGTTTTCGGTCCCCAGGGAATGGTTTACCTTCTGCTACGAAAGCACACAGAGTGTCTCTGTTGAAAGCAGAGGCAATAGCATTGCTCTGAGGCAGTGCTGCGGTCATGCCAGTGTCACTAACAAAACATCCCACTGAACTTCCTGTGAGGAAAGGAGAAGCAGGCACACACATCAGAGGTGCCACAGGATCATCAGACATGGACTCAATTATCCTGTCACTTCCGCTCAGCACCTTGTAGAAAATTATTGGATGTCTTGAAGTATTTTGCAGCTGTAGGCTATGTTATAAAAATATGCCTCTCAGTAGGAGTGTAACAATATATTGAAATACAAAAATGCAACATGTATCGTTTATAGTGATAATATGTATTGCGTTTAATTCACCCCAAAATAAAATTGTGTGAGGAAAAAATTCAAGTTTTCAGAGTTTTAGTGTCAGTACTACATTCAACTATTATATAATGTATAATAAAGCAATGGGGGAATATTTGTGGGTTCTGATAATGCCAAATGTCTGATGTTACCAGTAAAAAGTGGCCTACATTATTTTAAATATATCTATCTGTATTTTCAGCTTCAGAATCATGAATATTTTTATTCTGGTGTCTCTATTGTCCTGTGCATTGGGTTTCCAGCACTTAATCAAAGCCTATTCATTTACACACCCACAATGTAATACCAAATTTGGCCATTTTAATCAAGTACATTTTTTGTTGACTTTTATCACAGGTCTTGGAGTCTCGCAATAATATTGTATCGAATAGTGACATGAGGGTATCGTTACACCCCTCCTCAGTTTAGTTTGAGCTGAAACATCTCCAGTAGAGCTGTGAAAGGACACTTACCGACACCAACCGTCCCGAACTGTGGCGAGACCAGTGGGGCAGGGTTGAACTGAGGGTACGCTGGGACCTGTGGACGGCTGAACAGCCCGTAGGAGTTTCCTGACTGGAAAGATGATGGTGGGGCAGAAGATCCCAGAGAGGACTAACAGAAGGAGAAGAATAAAGCATAATGAGGTCAACTGGTCAAGAATTACGAACAATGATACGTTGTTTCATTACGTATAATGAAACAAATCTCAAATATTTAAATTCTTAGTACAGGTTCTCGCTAGTTTCGGCATATGAAAGCGGAGCTGCCTAACTAGACAGAACTTTTCGGTATCGTAAGCTCTTTACAGGTGGAACTAGTTTTGGGGGGTTGGGTTGAATTGTCACACACGTTTAAATTGTGTTCCACGTGTATGTAACTTAATTCTGTTTTCCCCCTCACACAACCTCAAAAATGTACGTTCTCAGCTAGTCTCAGTCATCTTCTAAAAAAAAACCCTCTTCCTGACATGAATGCTTTTAACTGTAGATATTGTATTGTCACGTTTCTCATTTGTTTTGACTTTTGTTATGCTTCGTGGTGTACAAGTGGTGCTCACTACTAGGGGTGTGAACCTACACTGGTCTCACGGTTCGGTTCGATTACGATTATCATGTCATCGATTTAGTTCAATTCGACATCACGAGGCACTGCATCCTCAATTTTCAATTTTACTTCTCATGTATACAATTTCTGTCAATAAATACAAGCAGTCAGATATATGACCTGGACCTTTAATTTTACCTGCTCAAAGAAAACACTTCTTGAATGTATCAAACAAAACTCAAGTCTGGGCACAGAAGACAACAGGAGCTTTTAGAACACACAGTAAATACTAAAAGTGATGGCAGTCATTCATCCACGACACGAGACCGTAGCTCTGCCCGGCGCTAACAGCTCGGGGTGACAATGGCTGACGTGGTTTCTCAAGTTAGTGGTATTACCCCCTGCCTGTTTTATTTATGCGTGACATGATTTACACATAGCGCGTGTCTTCTCCAAGTCGTGCTTACGAGGTTGTTCATAAAAGCCGAAATGTGCCCAGATGTAGGCTTTAAAGTAGTTGGAGCATCTTTAATTACTCGCACTTGCGTCTCGCCGCCCTCTGCCATTGTATGCTACCGCAACAAAGACAAATGATGTCAGAAAAGCGTCAGTACATTATAATCGGTTATGGTCTATTACTGAACCGATACCGAATCGTCCTCGTCTGCATCGCGATGCATCGTAGAATTGATTCATTTCGACACCCCTACTCACTACAGAGCAAACTGACATCCAACTCCTCGTCTCTGGACGTAATGGGTAGAGCTTGACCTAGTCCAGATACAACTACAACATCCCGAGAGTCATGCTCCACACATTGGCTCTTGTTTGTTATGGATTTAGACATTTTTTGGTAAACCTTTTGCAAAAATAACAGGCATCCAATCCAATGTTAAAAGAAAATCTAATTATTTAAACAAATTAACATTCAGTTTAAATAATTTTATGCAATTAATACACCCATGTGTATCCACATGACCTACTGTAACACCCAAATCCAGACAACTGATTTACTAGATATTACAGAAATCTAGGGTTGCCCCTTAACAGTAGACCAAACATTAGTCGACGAGAAGAGGCTTAGTTGACCAAGTGGTGTGGTGAAGTCACGCAGTCCACAGCGGACATGTGGTAATTAGTCTGGCAGGAAATCTAAGGAATTATGAATAGCAACCGTATAAATGCAGCTGAAGAGATTAATCACACATTTGTGTTGTGTTTTATTTTATTTACGGTTTCTCTTATTTATTTACAAGGATTTAATTATATTTGAATACTTATTTTCCTCACACCTGTAGTGATGCTTCTTGTTTAATCTTATGCGGTTTTATGGCATATATTTTTACAAACACTTCGCATCCTCCTGGTTCCTGCACTCACACAACTGCGTCCTGCTTCTTCGGCTGATAGAAGACAGTTAATGACAGTTTAACAGAGTACCAGACAAAATCTGTAAAATTGGTTTAGGACCGGATCTGGTAAAAAAGACTGGATCCACATTCTTGGCTTTCCTGAAGTATTGGAAGGATCTAACAGTAGATTAGAGAAAAGCTCACTAGACTTTGGCCTATATGCGCCAAAAACACATTATTTGTGTGTCAAGCATCTTATAAACCTTAATTTTTTCATTTGCTACTGAGAGCATTCTTGTGTGTACCTGAACAATGGCGGGGTCCTGAGGCAGAGAGCATGTCGGTTTGGGAGGTTCACACACTGTCAGGTCTTTGATGTCACTTCCTCTGAATATGATGTACTCAAATGTCTCATCTCTGGGTGCGATGGGACGGTCCGTGGGTCGGTCCTCCGTGCCAAAGGAGCGCACTGCAACAAGAATTAAGAGAGCCAGACATGAGTTTTTAATGAGCTTTCATCCGAGTAATTCGTAATAAATTAGTCTTCTCTGGGGTTTGACTCTAATCTTCTTAAAATTGGAGAGCTTTTGCTCGGTAAGTAATCCGGTTGTTAAGTTTGACGTCACAGCTTCAAAACAACAAAATGGTGCTAATATACACTCACAGTTTGCTTTAGTACTACCAAAAATCACAATATTAACATTCATCTTCATATCAAAGTTGGCCAGCCAGTGATTCATCTTTTTGGAACTGTTATAATAATGTCTGGGAGTTTTTAAAGTTGAGCTTAAATGTGTGCTATATTAATAGCATCAATTAAAGGACGTTGAGATAGCATTATCATTTCAATCACAGAAAAGACTGGCAATAAATCATTAGAGATCCCTGAATGCAGTAGTTTTATCTATGAATGCCAGGTATAAATGTTGAGCATTTATCATTTACCGTGGCGTCCATGATAGTTTCATCCAAAATATCACAGTGACTATAATTAACACCATAAAACTGTGGTAACTTTGTATTAGCAACCAAGCATGAAAAAAACCTAGACTGATTAACTTAGACCGCTTACACTGTTTGACTGGGGAAAGATGTTACAGTAGCAACGATAACTACAGTAACTGTGGTATTTTGGCATAAACTCTGGTTAACACGGTAACGTTACATTTGTAAGAGAGAGAATGCATGACTTCGATGTAACAGCTGGATAGAGGGAGTGAATCCTACATTAAACACACTAACGTTAACATGCTAAAATCCTAGCGAACAGACAGATTTTGTTTTTTTGAACACGACAAACGCGTTTATTTTGCAGTTACTACGGCAGGTGAATATGATGCAGAAACCCCTGAAACACGCGTATAAAGCCCGAGACTGCCGCACGAGGCTCCAGTGCTCAACACCGCTGTCTGTTTAGGGAGCTCACTACATGTTGAGACGCAGCCTCGATGCTAAATACAACGCGTAACGTTACCCTCGCAATACTAGGCGTAACGCGAACTAAAGAGTCTTTTTGTGTGTGAAGAGTGTTTCTGACCTTTGGCGAGCGCGACGGTTGAGTTCTCGGTGTCGATGGTGTAGAGAATGCCCTCATAACGGATCTCCGCCTTACTGATCAGACTGATCTTACTGCCGATATACGGCGTGCCGCCGCTCATCGTCACACGATCACTTCAACTAAACTGAGAGAGTTTTGGTAAATGTTTATCTGCAATTCACAAGCATAAACAAACTGGTGCTACTGCGTGAGTGTGTTTGCTAATATAATATGGCCGCCTGCATTTTCAGGCCATCAGGCGGAAATGACGTTGAACCGCCTACAATTTCGTCTACGTCAGGGTTTCCCAACTTTAAATGTTGGGAATGTTTTTTTTTTTCTTCAAGGATTTAAAAAAATGTTAGAAATGTATTGGAACCCAAACAGTTAACCTGAATTCATTAAATTAAAATATTAATGAAAGGTTATATTATCATTATACCTTGGGTCGACTGAGTTTATTAGTGAAAAATGTTCTATAGTTATACTGGACGAGTTGTTTCTTTCTTTACTTATTTAATTATTATGATTTATATATCTTTTTTTCATCATTATTTAATTATTTAGTTTGTTCATTATCTTTATTTATTTTTATTTATCTATTTACATTTATCTTTTTTTATTGTTATTTATTTATTTATTTATTTATTTATTTACCAAGCTACCAGTTTTGGTCTATAATAGTTCTGTCCTAGTTTTTAAATGTGTTACTTAGATCCAGTGGTGCGTGCTCACACACACACAAACACTCCATAGACTTAATGGTTTTTATACTGTACAAACTGTATATTCTATCTCCTTACACTAACCCTACCCCTAACCCTACCCATCACAGAAAACTTTCTGCATTTTTACATTTCCAAAAAAAATCATTCTGTATGATTTATAAGCTTGCCCATGGGGACCTCTATTTAGGTCCCCACTGTGGCATGAGTCCCCATGAGTCTGTGTGCATTCAGGTTAAAGTCCCCACCGGGATAGAAAAACAGGTACACACATCACACACACACACACACACACACACACACACACACACACACACACACACAAAAAAAAATATATATATATATAGATATGATATGATATGATATGATATGATATGATATGATATGATATGACATGATATGATATAATATGATTCAAGGAATGACATAAAATTTAGCCAATCGCCCCCAACGCTATACTGAGCTTGAAAATAAACCCAACCAGTCTCGCTGGTAAAGTTGTCATGGATCATGATGATTGTGTAACCTCTGAACAGAGAAGAGTTGAAGCACTTTACAAAGAGTTACAAACGCCTATGCTTCAGAAGAAAGCCAGCATTAGGAATGATCAAAGATAAGCTGCAAGCTGTCAATTCAGTGAATGAGTTCTGCACTCACTGGCTAAAACTCAATGAAGCAATAGCATGTATGGAATTCAAACTTTTATTTTGCAGTGGTGAGCCACCATCACATACTAACACCATCGATTAACTGAGGTTGACGATTTTCTCAATTCAGAACATTATATCAATGACAATATAAGCAAAACAATTGCTCTTTTATGCAAGTACTAAGATCATTCTTAAAGGTGCATTGTGTAATATTTAGGATGATCTGTTGACAGAAATGCAATATCATATACATAACTATGTTTTCAGTGGTGTATAAAGATCTTACTGAACATTATGCTTTTATTACCTTAGAATGAGCCATTTCTATCTACATACATTGAAATGCTGCGACATGTTTTTACAGTGGCCCTAAACGGACAAGCGCGTTTCGTCACTATGTTGTTCTTCATGCAAAGAAGCTAGCTAAAGTCAGCGAATAAAACACTGACACAATGATGAACAAGTAACAATAATATTCACAACAACATAAGGTTTTACTGAATAATCAAGTAAATATAATTTCTTAATTTATCTTTGTAAAGAAACCTCATTGCTTAACTGGCTACTCTCTGCTGTCTCAGACGACGACATCTATTCCTGTCGGCCACCGTAACTTCTGTTGGTTTGCAATTCACAACCTCACCACTAGATGCCGCAAAAATTACACAGTGCACCTTTAAGAGAGGCATGGAAGCTATGAAAAAATAGACAACAGCCTATTTTTAAATAAAATAATTAACAAATGAATAGGCAAGGCAAGTCTTGGAAAGTGAGACAGTGAATTTACACACATATTTAGACATGAGTGTGTGATACCAGGTCCTTGGATGCTGGCTGGTGTCTTACCGAAAGCCATCAGAGGCCGACGGTTGGTGATAACTCCACTCCATTAACGGGTCGGAGGGATTGATGGAAGCCATCAGAGGCAGAGGGTGTTGGAATAAGTTGCTACTAGTGTGTCTTGTGAACCAAAGCTCTCTGACTCCTTCATTCAGACAGGGGAGCCCCGAATTTAGTGATTCATGTAGTCAGAAATAGTATTTTAGTCTTTAGTTAAAAACTATTGTTATTTTTATTTCTTATGCATGTTAATTTGATTTCTTATGCATATGTTATTATGATTATTTTATGATTATTTTAATTCCTTTTATGTAAAGCACTTTGAATTACCATTGTGTATGAAATGTGCTATATAAATAAACTTGCATAAATAATGCATTCGGAGGGCACTGCAAAACATTTTTCTTAAAAATAAACTTAAAAGTTAATTACATAAAATTTGAGCACCACAACTTTTAAGTCTTCCAAAATCACTCAAAGTGGAAGATTAAATCTTCGAAAGGAATGGGGCATGGGGCGATAACTCTGAATAATGTGTGGTTAATTTTCTGTACGCACAAATCCACCAAAGCAATATTAACTTTGTAAACAACCCTCAAAGTCCTGGTTTCTTTCTGCTTGTCGCTTCACTACAAACTAAAATGACTTTCGCGTAAGATCACAATAGTATTTCAGGCACACCTTGCTTATCCGTCAAATTGGCCATAGTGCTCTGGGCAGTTGAGGGTCCACTATAAGCACCTCTGTGTTTGGTTAGAAGTTATCTGTGTCTGTTTGCCATTTCTCTCAGATTTGCAATGCCGGCAGTAGTAAAAAAAGTAGTTTTTTAGATACTGGGACCAGAATCTGTCAGCAAGTACTTGACAGGCCCTCCAGCGCCACCGACTGAGTAGATTGGAATCATCGTAAATGGTTTGTGGCAATGAAGGATCTAGCCGTCCCATCAAAGAGGAGATTTTGGGTAATTGGGTCTGGGTCAGCCACACCAGAGGAGACATAAACCAGGGGCTTAGAATTCAGGATTCCCTTGATTTTAAAGGGGGTGTGAAATGCTATTTCATGCATACTGAGTTTTTTACACTGTTAAAGAGTTGGATTCCCATGCTAAACATGGACAAAGTTTCAAAAATTAAATTGTACGTTTGAAGGAGTATTTCTGTTCCAAAAATGCTCCTTCCGGTTTGTCACAAGTTTCGGAAAGTTTTTTTCGAGTATGGGCATGTGTGACGTCAGATGTAGCGGAATTTCCTTATACGGGTCCTAAGGGCACTTCTCCGCGGGCGCGCGCGCACTCGTAGACCAGAGAGAGAAGAGAGCGAAAGCAGTACGCCCATCAAAGCGCTATGCTCGGCTTTAGGGAAGTCAATGTCACCAAAGAAGTGGGTTTTTGGTTGCCAGGGCAAGACAACCCTGCACAGATTCCCAAAGAACCCAGCGTTAAGAGACCAGTGGATGGAGTTTGTTTTTCCAGAGCATCAACGGAGGTTGTGCAAGACTGTTTGTTCCCTGCATTTCGACGATGATTGTTTTATAAACAAAGCCCAGATCGACGGATTTGCAGATCGTCTAATGCTTAAGGATCGAGCAGTCACAATGATAAAGGTTCGCGGTCGTGCGTTGGAACCGGGCGGTGAGTAAAACTGTTGAACAAATGTCTCTGTGTCTGTGTTGTTAGCTCGGTGCGTTAGCACAGCTTTAGCTCCGCCCACACGGCCCGCCTTCAGCCGCTCGTTTTTTTCCGGAAAGACTCGGTACAGCCTATCTTTCTTTTATAAATATAATTGTAACGAGGTTCAACAGTTATGGGAAGAAGGAGGCGGGAACCGGCGAACATTCAACATTTTAATGATAAAAATAAACCAAATACAAAATGAAAGTAAAAGCCAGCAGCCCCTCACGGACGACTGCTGGCCACACAAAACAGAAACAAAACACAAAATAAAATCAGGCCTGTCCTCTCTCGCTCTTCACTGTCGTCGCTCCTCCTTTATGCTTCCGCTCCTCCGTGAGAGAATCGAGACCGGTGCGTCTCGCAGGAGTCGCTCATCAGAGTAATCACGCCACCGGCCTCATGCCGCTCTCTCACGGCCCTCGGCCTCGTCCTGCTCGCCACAATAATAAAACTAAAGAATTTTTGGAGATATGAAGGATGCAATACTACTCTATAGGTACTCAAGATTAACAGGAGACTGAGTGAAAATGAGCATTTCACCCCCCCCTTTAATGAGGATGGTGTTGAGCATTTCCTCAGTCACAGTTTGGGCATTGAGGGTGGCATTTAAGGCTATCTTTATGGAGTGTATTTCCCTTTCCCAGGCACCTCCAAAGTGCGGTGCATTAGGGGGGTTGAAGATGAACTTGATCTGGTGCTCAGCCAGGTGAGTTTGCAATGAAGGGTGCATGGCTTTGAAAGTGTTGTGGAGTTCTTGCTCACCTCCTTTGAAATTAGTCCCTTGGTAGCCCCTGCAAGAAATGAACCTCCTCAGGGCCATTAGAAAGGAGTCTTTGTCTAGACTGGTCAAGACTTCAGTGTGTACTGCTCTTGTAGTTAAACATTTATAAATAGGATCCCCCATCTCTTTTTTTTTGTGACAACTTATTTTGACTAAGAAGAGTCCAAAGCAGTCCACTCCAGTAGAGAAGAATGCAGGGCACTGCAAACGTAGGTGGGCAGGAGGTAGATCTGCCATCCGGGGAAGGACTGGGTGGGCTCACCATCTCTGACACACCAGACAGGCACGTTGCTCTTTCTGAAGAGCTTCACGGCCCCGAAGTATCCAGTACTTATGCCGTAATTCCCCCAAAAGTTGTTCAGAATCAGGGTGCTTTAAGTTATTGTCAACATGCCAAATGAGCATCCTAGTCACTGGGTGCTTTGGATCCAGAAAATTGGATGAACCATTTCTGGTTCCAGCAGGTTGCATCTACGTAGTCTTCCACCAACACTAACAATGTGCACTTCTTTATCAAGTTCAGGTGCCACCAGTAAGGCAGTAAGGCACTGGGTCTCCTTGGGAAAACCCTCTCTTTGAGCAGCTCTTAGGATCTCAAATTCTAGGTGTCTGTGACAGTGTTGAGGCAAGAAAGAAGTTAACTTAGTTCTTCTGAATCTGGGAACCGTTGGGCTATTTGGCCAACGTTTAGATGAGAGCCAAAGAAAGGAAGGTCCTTTGGTCCATCGATTTTTACCTCCCAGCTCCAGTAGGGTCTTTCCCCTTGTGATGTAATCAGGTGGGTTGTTCAAGGAGTCAACATAATGCCAGTCTCTGTAATTAGTCAGCTCCTAGATCTCAGCAACTCGTGTCCCTACGAATACCTTGAAGTGGCAGGAATCAGACTGTAGCCAGTTAAGAACAGTCGTTGAGTCTGTCCACAGGATAACTTGGGCGATGTTCACTGTTATTTCCCTCTGCAACATTTGGGCAAGTTAAGCACCAGTGAAAGCAGCACACAGCTCCAGCCTGGGCATTGAAAGTAGTTTATTGTGAGTTTGCTCTCCCATGCTTTCCAAGCTTCAAGGATATCACAAGGGAGCAGTGGGTCATCCCATTCTCTCTTATTATTCCACAACAGCTGAACAAGAATCTTGGCCCTTGTGGTACACACTAGGAAGGTTGTCTCCCTGCAAATCACGCCACAGGAAGAGTAGTCTGTCCCTAGACATACCTTTGATGTCACTGCTGACAGCTGTATAATGTTCTCTGAATCGCAGAAGGATGCCTAGCAGGGAAGAGCTCAAATTGGGATCAGGCAGGAGCAGTTCATTCAAATTGTTTCCTTGATGAGTGTCACTAGCACGTAAGCTGCAGATTCCCATCATACCACTCACTAACCCGATTTCTGTCAATGCACTCAACGGACAAGAACTACCTGTCATTTCATTCACTACTGATTCATTGACACTCATAACCTCAGGCAACCACACAGAAGAGCTGTCATTTCTACTCCTGGACTCTCCTCATGCTCCGGTGGTCCTCGGTCATCCCTGGCTTACCCAGCACAATCCCAGGGTTGACTGGGGCCACAATTCTGTGTCTGCGTGGAGCACTAAGTGTTATGCGTCTTGTTTAATGTCTGCTTGTTCTTCGGTGTCTAGTTCTGTTTTGCAGGAGGAGTCGGTGAATTTGTCTAACGTGCCCGCGGAGTACCTCGACCTGAAGGAAGTGTGGCTTTCTACTAGAAATATTCCGCTCCGCTCCGTCTCTAATAAACTTGCTCCTAAATTCATTGGCCCATTCACTGTCACCAAGATCATTAGTCCGGTGACAGTCCGCCTCAAACTTCCTCCAGCGTACAGGAGAATTCATCCCGCCTTTCATGTCTCCAAATTAAAGCCTGTTTTTCGTTCTCATCTTAATCCGCCAGTCCCGGTTCCTCCACCGCCGCGACTCGTAGATGGGGAACCTACATATTCGGTAAAACGTATTCTGGACTCGAGAAGGAGGGGACGCGGATTTCAGTATCTGGTGGACTGGGAAGGTTACGGTCCTGAGGAGAGAAGTTGGGTTCCTGCTAGAGACATTCTGGATCACTCCCTTATTGATGATTACAATCAACAGGTAGGTCCTCCTGGGAGCGCCAGGGGGTGCTCCTAGGGGGAGGGGTAATGTCACGGTTCATGAATTCACTGACTCCTTCTCGCGCTGTGTTTGTGTTGTGTGTGTGTGTGTGTGTGGGCGTGGTCGCTGATCAGCCGCTGATTGTCATCAGCGCCAGCTGATTCTGATCAGCGATCTCTATTTAAGCTCATGGTCTTTCGTCTTGTGTTTGTCAGATCGTTGTGGGATTTTCCCTTGTGTAGTGAGTCTTCGTTTGGTGTTCCTGATTCCCGGTGTGGTGTTCCTGTCAAGTTCGTTCTGCCTGTCGTCTTCTGTGGATCCTGTTTCGTCTCTTCACTCTGCGGACTCGTTTGCTGTTCCCGTCAACTTCTTCAAGGATACCATCTCACCTGTTTACACCACGGGATCCGGGTTGCCCATCTGCCATCCTGCGCTACCAGGGACCATCTACTGTGTGTCTTATATCTCTGACTACGTGTTCATTCAATAAACCTTATTCTTGCATTTGCATCTTCTGTCCTTATTTTACGTGACAATGAGTAAAGGAACATTTGAACACAATATTGTTTTTCTCATTGTGAGTCACCATATGATGCAGGAAGAACCATGACTCCCATGAGTCCCACAATTCTTGACTCACTTTTGTGTTGTATCCTGCCTGTTCAAGTTTCTGGATTTCTGAGCTGTATGCTGTGGCACTGTCTGGATCCCAGAGGAGGTGCTTTTCTAAACTCCTTAGGTTGACAAGGACTGAAGTTAGTGAGGCAGACAAAGTAGGCATGGACTGCACCCTTAGTAAAGATGTGGCATGTCGCTGTACTCCATTTATGTTCACTAGAACTGTCGTTGTCTGCAAGAGTTCCAATGCAGTCTGACCCTGTCAAGACCTGGACACCTGCTTCTCATTCTTGTATGGCAAGATGTCGAACTGCCAAAGCCTTTCCAAATTGTGATGTAGCTCAGCTGATGTTGCAATGAACAAGCATGTTTGGGTTCTACTTTGCAGTGGTAAGCCCTTAGTAGGGCCTTGAAGTGTCCAGCCAAGTCTTGTCTTAACTTCCACAGAACCCCCAGATGTTCCTAACCTTACTGGCTGGATTGGGGTTATTAAGTGTGGAAAGTCTGATCCAATAAGAAGAAGGGGTTGGGCACATTTGATCCCTGGCAAGGGCCATTTTCTCAGGTATCTGTATTTGGCGTGCAATCGTTCCACTGTGTATTTGTGCTCCACTAGACCCAACTGAGCTGCAGTGAAAGGTCCCCCAATCTTATAAATTCTCTCAGGTTGGCTGGCTGGGGAGATAGTGAAGACACAGGTGAACCTTGTATCACTCAAAGGTCTTGTCGCACTGTTCTTAGTGTAAGGCTCTCTGAGGGACACTGGAGTTTTAACTTTAATGCTGCCTCCTGGAGGAGAATGGTTTGCCCAGATCCATCATCTAGGATTGCATAAGTTTTCAGGGTATGACTGCCATTACGCAGGAGAACTTTACTGACCTTGAGAAGGACTTGATTGCATCCAGTCTTTCTATCTGGATAAAGGATGTCAGTGGAGGAATTCACAAGTCTACAAATTGTTTCAGCACTTGGTTTCTGCCCTTTGGACTGCTCTCCTGTTTTGGTGTTTACATCATGATGAGCATTCAGATGCTTGCCTTTGCAGGTGCTACAGCTGACTCGTAGATGACACTGTGCTGCTTGGTGGCTGCGGCCACATCTCCAACAGCGACCGTTGTTTATTACCTACTGTAAATACTAGTTTGGGTAGAGCCCTAGAGTACAGTCATTGGCCAGTCCATTGGCCTGTACAGAGAGTTAGTGTAAGAGTCAGCAATTAAAATGGCTTCTTCAAATTTGAGATGGTCCAGCAGAATTTGGTACTTGAACCTCTCAGTTGCATCAGGGGGGAGGATATTCTTTGTTATTCGGTAATTCTCTGGGGTCATCACACGTGAAGTCTGGGATTGAAGACTTGGGACCCCTATACCATCTCTCCATGTGGTTCTGCACCAGTGAAGTTGTAGTGAGGTAACAATGGAGGGGCAGCAGTATTTATAGGGTTAGGTCATCATCTGGCTGTTGGGGGAGCATATGCTGAGGCTGAGGGCATTCCTTCCATGCCTTTTATGCTCCAGTTGGTGGGAATAGAGAGCTGGGAAAGAGGCGTCATCTCGGTGGATCTTTCATTATATCTCCCACTATCTTGAAAATGTTGACTGGGTTGGTCAAATACAACTGGATGTGGAAGATCCACCTTTGATGTTGGCTTGAGAAGCCTTAACCTCGAGCCAGGACTTGAACGCGGGATTTTTTGGAGTTTCGATCGTAATTTATACGAAACTGTAACCCTGATCAGTTAGGAAAGATATAGCACACTAAGTCAGAACAGTCTGAAGGTCTTCTGCAAGGCAGCCATGTTGTGTCAGGCTTTGGGTAGATTAAAGTAGCGAGGACTCATGTGTAGAACAATGGGTCTTTATTAAGTATAAAATTAAAACAAAAACAAACAAAAACTAACCCAAGGGGGATGACTTGACTTGACTTGACTTGAACATAGAAGGGTAAACATACGACGACGAGTCAGTACAGGATTCTTCTTCTTCTTCTCTTGATTAATGGCGGAGTGCAAACAACTTTTAGATGCATACCGCCACCTAGGACTAGGAGTGTGTAACATCATGCTATTTTAATTGTTTTCATATTCTACCCATCAACCCTGTGTCTTTAAGAAATTTAAAAAGTGCCGTTCTGGTGATTCTTATCCCTTCTCCCTCTCCTTCTGTTCCCAGTATCCCCATTAGATTCCACTCCCACCCTGCTTCCTGAACCCCACCTTGAAACACCTGTCTTTCCACCTCATATAATATACAGTGCAATATGAAATGTTCAGCATTTTCTTTAACCCCACAGTTTTCACTATTCCTTTTCCCCATTAAAAACAAGGTGCCATTCAATCCTGTGTGGTCCACTCTCAGTCTTGTCATTATAATTTCCTCCCGCCTAGTCCTTTCCTTATAATTTTTAATACTGACAGATTTTTGTATTTTATGATATCCCCTTTTATTTCGTGTTTTCTTCCCACCATTTCTGCCATATTTCCATACCTTTCTTTCTAATCACTGATTTTCCTTTTCCTTTTCCAAGTGGAATTGGAACTGTTTTTCCTGCTGTAATGCACCTTTTGCTGGTTTATCTGCACTCTCATTCCCTTTCACTCCCTTATGTGCTGGCACCCAACACAACTGAACGTCTATGCCACCCCGATGTAATCTTAGCAAACTGTGATGAAGTTCTATTAGTAGGTCTTCTCTGACAGATTCCATTGACTGTATGCTTTTTATGACTAATGAGCTAATGAGTCTGTGCATAATACCACCCTATCAGGTCTTACCTCTTCAACCCACTGTAATGCAATGATGACTGCCACGATTTCTGCTGTATATATAGATAACTGGTCAGATAATCTTTTGGAAATTTATTTATTTATAATATTTATTTTGAACTCCCACACATTCCTGTTTGCTCTTGGATCCATCTGTATAAATTTTTAGATAATTATAGTAACTGTTCCTTATATAAATACTTGTCTTATTTCCCACTTCCTCCATTCTCCATTCTCTTTTCTTTTCCAGGATACTAAAATCTGCTTTTACCTCTGGGAAAAACCATGGTGGAATATTACTAACTGGGGTGGGTGTGGTGAAATCTAAGGCTTTTATTCCATATTCCTTTACTCTTTTTCCCCGGTCCATCCAAACCCATGCCCCTGATACTTGGAATACTCCCAACAATCCTGTATGGTCTCCTTAGTAGGGTTCTCTTTCCCACTTCCTTTTAATCGGATCCAATAATCTAGCGCAAGTTTTTCTCTTCCTAACTTCAGAGGTGACTCCCCTGTTTCTATAAGTATTGCGTTAGTGGGTGTTGACTTAATAGCTCCAATGCATAAACGTAATGCTCTGTACTGTAATGTGTCCATTTTTTCCAATGATGTTTTTGCTGCTGCACCATCAATTATACAACCATAATCTATTTATGACCTCATGCATGCTCTATAGATGTCAATTAGTGATATTTTATCTGCACCCCAATCATATCCAGCCACAGCTCTCAGTAGGTTGATAACTTTTTTGCATTTAGTTTCTAAGTGCTTTATGTGTGTTTTCCATGTATATTTACTATCAAACCATAAACCCAGGTACTTAAATTAATTTGCTTTCTCCATTGGTTGCTGATATAATGCTAACTTTCCAACCAGACACTTGCGTTTGTTCGTGAACATCATGTAAGAGGATTTGTTTGTGGATATCTTAAACCCCCACTCATATGACCACTTTTCTACTTTCTCTACTGCTTTCCTTATGTTCTCTAACACGTATGCCACATTCCTTCCTCTCATCCATATGGCCCCATCATCTGCATATAGCACTAATTTGATGTGTTCATCTAAATTTGAAAACATGTCATTTATCATAATGTTAAACAATACAGGGCTGATTGCACTCAGTGGGAGACCATTGTTTACAAGCATTCCTGTAAAATATGCCGTAAAACGCCTAAAAAGGCATACCCAAAATAAATTGGATGCTGTTCTTGAACCATTTGGAGTATATGCATGGTTTTGGTCTCTTTTGAAAGGGGACACTTTGAGGTTTGTTCCTAAACAGTCAGAATAACTGTAAGTTTTAATGGTATTGAGTAATAGAACTTTGTACCATCCTCCCTCTTAAGCTTCACATCCTTATTCTCTCTGAGTGCAAGTTCTTTCTGCTGCTTATGAATATCTGTAAGGTGATCACCACTGTACACTGCCCTACCCAACACCGCAGCCTTTTCTTTGTCAGTCACTACCACCTTTTCACCATCAATCAAAGCTGGAACTTTAACATCTTTCCTTTTCCCACTCATTATCTTAAACATTGACCATATATCCCCTAACTCTACCCCTATGGTGGAACAGAACTCTCTCCAGTTTCTCTTTTTAGTATATTTAATTGTCCTACGTGCCACTGCCGTTTTCTTTTGATATTCCATAATATTCTCTTGTGACAGATTCTTCTTCAATGTTCTCAATGCCTTGTTTCGCTCTTTTACAGCTCTGATACATTCCTCATTCCACCAAGGAACCACTTTCTTCCTACCCTTTGTTGTTCTTTTTGGAATACTCAAAATTGCTGCATTTAAAATGTGTTCAGTAATTTGCTTTGCGCATTATGCGCACTATGCTCTCCTCCACAGTTTCTCCTTATGGAGGATCCCTTTACCACTCTACAGATAAAGCATTGTCGGGAAAATTCGGTTCGTGTATCTACCCCGAAGTGATACAATTCTGTATCAAAATGTTAAGGCCAGACAAGTAGTTTTTTAAGGCTTGGTTTAGGGAATTACAAACCTGCACACATCTATCTATAAATTACAGAAACGTCTGTCTGTCTGTGTGTGTGTCTGTGTGTGTGTATGTCTGTTAACCACATATCTCTCGAACCGTTAGTCCGATGGATTTGAAATTTGACAGGTGTCTTGCCACGGGAACGAGTAAGTGCAGTGCCAAGTTTGACGTTGTTTGGGTGAGAAATGCTAAAGATATCGTTAAATATATCATTTTTAAAAGGTTGTGGTTTAAAAATAAACATTCTGAAGCCCCAAGAAGGTTGTGGTTTAAAAATAAACATTCTGACAATCAGTCAGCTACACTGTTTACTTCTGGATATTATAGTTTGGTTCCAAAACGTGATAAATCCATTTTGATTAATTTGGAGGTGTAAAACCGTGTTTTCTTTACCAAGAAACCAACAATTACTAAAAACACACACGAAAACTGATTTTGCACGGGCACTTTGCACTGCTCCCTGAATCGACACGCTTATTCATTTGTGGATGTAAACTGAATCTATATGTCAGCTATGCTGTTTACTTCTGAATATTATGTTTCATTCTGGTGCGCTTAATGTTATCACTACTGTGTAATACTAGCCTATGCTATTCACCAACTAAACATATCCTATTCAATGCGTTCACAGTCTCTTTCACGGGCATCATTTGTAGTAGCCTATTCACAAACTGTTTGCTCAAGCATAGCGTTTTCTCTGAGTTCACTGTGTGCTTTCTACCATGCACAAATAAAAATGTCACTGAACTTTTGCTGTGCAATTGTAACAATGAGCATTAAATCACACCAAACCAACAATTACTAAAAACACACACAAAAACTGATTTTGCACGGGTATTTTGCACTAGTCTATCTATAAATTACAGGAACGTCTGTCTGTCTGTCTGTCTGTCTGTGTGTCTGTCTGTATGTCTGTCTGTGTGTGTGTCTGTTAACCGCATATCTCTCGAACCGTTAGTCCGATGGATTTCAAACTTGACAGGTGTCTCGCTACGGGCATGAGTAAGTGCAGTGCCAAGTTTGACGTTGTTTGGATGAGAAATGCTAAAGATATCGTTAAATATATCATTTTTAAAAGGTTGTGGTATACATAAACACTCAGTCAGCTACACTGTTTACTTCTGAATATTATAGTTTATTCACAGCCATCATTTGTAGTAACCTAGCCTGCTCCCTGAATTCAATGCGTTCACAGTCTCTTTCACGGGCACCAAACCAACAATTACTAAAAACACACACAAAAACTGATTTTGCACGGGCATTTTGCACTAGTATATACAAATGCGCATACCAATAGACTGAACTCGTAATACACATGTGCATGCCATCAGCATTCTCACAGGTTTCACGTTTAAAGTCTGTGTAGATTTTCCTGTTAAAACGGTGTTGTGTTAGCGGCCCCTAAGTTAATAACTAATGATCGTTGCGACCGAAGTGAATCAATCAAATTAACTTTAGCTGGAAAATAACTTTATTCAAGAACTGCTATAAAGCCAAAACAATCTCTGTTACTTTAAACTATCCTTGTATCTCTGTAAAGCCGCTTTGGAACAATCTACATTGTTAAAAGTGCTATATAAATGAAGATGACTTGACTTGACTTGACAGTTACAGCATTAATCTTTGCATCTTTTTCACATTTACCATACTCATGCTGACCTCCACATCTAGCACACCTTAGCTTTCCTTTGCACTTCTGTGCTGTGTGCCCCATTATTTGGCTTTTATAGCATCTGAGAGGTTTAGGATCACGCTGTAATTCATGTATCCCATTTGTACAGACTTCGGGAGGGTTCTCTCGAATTGCACTACCATAGATAACGTTTCTTTTAATGATCCATCTCGTTTAGTTTTTAGCCATGTAGCCTCAACTATTTTGCCTCCCTGAATCTCTTTTTTGACATCTTCCACTGACATACTCAATGGAACTCCTGAGATAACTCCTCTCAACTTTGCCATTGCTCCTGGGATGTGAGCTTTTATCCTTTCCCCTTGAAGTGAGGACATACTAAGAATCTACTAGAATCTATAGATCAACAATAATTTATTGTTGTTGTTTGTTGATTGCATGTCTCAGTATTCTTTTATTATTCATAAACCTTGCTAATTTAATTTATTTCTCTCAAAGCCCTTTTCATTCTTGTAGATCTGGATATCATCCAATCCATTTCATCCTCATCTGAACTATTTGACATGACGTTACATTCACAGTACAGTTTATGCAGATCCTTGCCTGGTGGTTCGTGAAGCTAGCAGAACGTTGTTTACTGAAGACACAGTTCCACTTCCGGCCGCCTCCGTCACAGAATGTGTAATGTATATTATGAGAAAAAGAAAGTGTTTTTTGACCTTTGATGCATGTAAACCTGTTGTAGGAGACCTCCAACACAAAATTAGGAACCTTTAAAATAGCATAATAGGGGTACTTTAAAGTTGACTAGTCTGTGCAACCCCTACTATTTACAAGGGCTATCATAACTAACGCGTTTATTTTGTGATACATTATTTTTCAAATATTTATGAAACATTTTTCCATCATCTTTTGGCTAGCGTTACATTATGATCACACTCTCATTCATGCAAATGCTTTTAAACCATTCAAGCGCAAGAAGGCACAAAAGAGAACTAAGTGCGGTACTGACACGCGTCTGTGAATCTCCTGTCTGTGTGACACACACGACTTGTGCGCACAGAACCTATAGGGTGGCAGGGGAAGGCAGGACGTGTTCCAGGTTTCTGGTGAAGTGCACTCTTGGTCCAAAACCATGGGATGTAATCCCTGACATCCTACGCAAGCCGAGGAAGCTACGGAGAAGCCTACAGGCTACAAGTCTGTGTTTATATTAACAACCGGTGGTGCAACAACATCAAGATCCACGATAAGGTTTGCACACCTGACATTTAAATGCTGACTCTTTCGCTTCACCCCTACTGCCTCCCTCTGGAATTTCCCACGGTGGTTGTCAGCTGTGTTTATTTCCTGCCTGGCATTAATACCAACACGGCAGCTGGGCTAGCAGCCCAGAATGTTCATGCTATGTTGAGCAAATATCCTGACGCTCCGGTGTTTTATATGTGGATTATATCATCCTTTAAACGGTATGTAGATTCCCACACAGGGAAGGAAAATGAGTTAGATTTGTGTTATGGGAGCATATAAACAATGCTTACTCGAGTGCATCCCCTATTAGGCTCCGCGGACCACAACATCACCTTCTTGCTTCTGCAATATAGACAAATGCTGAAGAGGGAAAAAACAGCCACTCACAGCATCACCCAGTGGTCAGAGGACGCAACTGCGCAACTCCATGCACAGACAGTATTTTTGATGGCGAACTTGATATAAAAACTGAGACAATAACTGACTACATCAAGTTTTGTATGACAACCACTATTCTAGTCAAAACTGTAAGAAAATATCCCAACTCCAGACCACGGATGACCCACCAAATAAAACTCAAATTCAAGAAGAAACAACAAGCATTTAATCGCAAGGACTGTCTTTCACTAGGAGACATTAACCGTTCTGTGAAAAATCAAATCAAAAAGGTAAAACTTGCATACAAGAACAAATTAGAACAGGATTTCAGAAGCATGAACACCAGACAGGCCTTTCAGAAAGTGAAAACACTTACTGGAATCACTTCGAAAGCCATCACTCCTACACCTACTGACCCCAACTCGTTCACCAAAGACCTGAACAATTTTGATGTCAGGAACTCATCCTGCACACATGCCAAAAACTCTCCACCCCTCACTGCCCTCTCTCCATCAATGGTCAGTCAATTGTCGACAGTTTCAGGTACTTTGGAATTATTGTCAGGGTTTTAGACTTATGTTTGGCCACTAGAGACCCCCATTGCGTCTCTTGTTGGTTTTCAGTCTCTGTCATTATGTCTTACTGTTGTCACCTGTGCCTTGTTCCCTGTTTGTGTATTTAAGTCACCCTTCTCCTGAGTACTTTGCTCAGGAATACAGGACTAATTAAAAGAATTTAGGTGATGTTTTGATTTATTTTATTATTATTATTTATTTATATATTTATTTTAAAATATATATATATATATATATTTTTTTGTTGTTGTTGTTGTTTGTTTTTTTTAGAATTGGAAAGGTTAGAATCCAGTACCACAACCCAGTCCAGCAGGTGGCGGTAATGCACTATTAAAGTTAGTTGCCAACCGCCATAAAAATTGAAAGAAGAAGAAGAAGAAGTACTTTGCTCAGTGTTTCCAGTGCCATGACCTATGCTGCGTTCCAGTCCACTTTTAGACACGCACTTGCAAACTTCCCTAAGCACTTCCCCTCAAGGGAATCCCCGCCGCCATTTTGAAGTGCGTTCCACTTCGTGAAGTGGACGAGGGAAGTTTAGATGGACAGACCCTCGTTCCCTCGATTTTGACCGAGGGAGCGAGTCTACTTCATATGTACACTTCAGGCACCTATATGTCCCACAATGCAGTACGATTGTGACGTCACCACATGTCTCGTCTAATCACCACCACAACAAACAACTCTATGATATATTAATTCAATTTTTTTTAAACAACCCAATTGAAAACAACCCAAACACCATATATATATTTGGATGCTGCATTAAACAAATTCTTAAAGGGAAAACAAATGTAAATAATAAATCAACTCCACAGCTGATTCCAAGTGATCAAGGGCTTAGGACGATCCAATTCAGCCCATTGCAGTTTCCGCCAGTAGTGGGCACTCGCAATGACGTACATCCGAGTGAACGAGACGGAGGGAAGTTAGCAAGTGAAAGGCATGACAATTTTGGACTGGAACGCAGCACATGTTTAGGTCATTCTCTTTCTGTGCCTCTTTTGGACTTCTTTGTGTACCTGGTATGGTTCCTTTGTTTTATTGACTTTTGCTCTTTGAAATTTTTGAAGTACTCACAGATCTTCTTTGTGAACTTTTTTCAAATTCCTTCTGGATTTACTTTGTAGACTTTTGGGATTTACTTTTTGGAACTGTTGTCAAACTATTTTTGGAAAAAAAATTTTTTTCGAGTTTACTTTTTGGATTTATCCTAGGAAAGTTTGGACATTCCTTTTCATCAAATACAAGATTTGAAGACATTTCCCTGGAACTGTCATCTGGTTTTCTGCATTTGACTGTTCAAGTTGTCACATTAGTCCTAACCCTATTTGGATAATAGGGTTAACCAACCCTAACCCTACAACTATTTTGGATAATAAATTGAGTTTTGATCATCACATCACAGACATCCATAGACGCTGCCAACAAAGACTATTTGTCATATGTAAATTCAAGGTTCTTTCAGTCAAACCACACCTCCTGTTTCTTTTGTACCGTAGTATCAATGAACCCATCCTCCTGTTCTGTGCCACCTGCTTTTTCATGCTCTCTCTCACCAATAGAAACAAGCTTCTTAAAATCACTAAGATTTCCTCAAAAATAATTGGTGTTCCCAGCCAGGTGAAAAACACCTTTCACCAGGGCACTCCCAACTTGTCGGCTCTCACTGACACTGCTACCACTCGTAGAGCAAACACCATAATACAAAATCCCAGCCACCCTCTCAACTCATGTTTCACCCTTCTTCCCTGAGGCTTGAGATACAGCTACCCCATAAAAATAGTGTATTCATGTGTAAAATATGTGTATTTTTTGCAGTATGTGCATATTATGCATGCTGATTGTTGCTCCTGTACAGTCTTTGAAAACAAATTTCCTCTATGGAGGACAATAAAGAATGAATCTGAATATGGGAAAGCCGCTTCAGACAGCGCACGAGTACCGCATTGAGTTATCTTTCGCTTTTGAACGGACAGAAACACACACAATTATGCCAAAATGCCTGTATAGTCGAGTATCCTCGTAAACAGTATTAAATGAGTTAAATTAAGTCTTAAATGAGTTAAATGAAGTCCTAAATGAATGGAAAGAGTTATGAGAAAATGGGATGCATGTCAGATCTCAGATGCGGCAGGTCTTAAAGTGACAGCAGTCTAATAACTGTCAATAATGGTAATCAAAGAACAAAAGAAAAAGAGAAAATCACTCACTGCTTTTGACTGAATAACTTTTGTAGCTTTAATATGTATTAATATATATTTAATTTATAATTTATGCAGTGAAGACTGTGAAGTGTTTGATAACTTTTATTCATTTCTGTATATTTCCTTCCTGTAAGACCTACCTGAAAATCTTAAAGCACTGTTTTACAGGGTCAAAAACAATGAAAACAATAACTTTTTGTGAATTTTGGCAGGGCAAGTAAAAATCTGAAATGGTCTGACTGGGACAATAGAAAAAATCCTTATTGTTGAGCCCTGATATATTTAAGGGCACAGGTCAATTAGCCTGGATCCCAGCCGAACTTAGCCCCGCCCACAACATTTGAGGTTGCGAAGTTCGGTCTGGACTTGATCCGTTTAGGAGCAACTATGCTCAAACCAGAGCTGTTCGGACCAATCAAATTGTCAGGGTGGGCTTTATACGATGATGGACAGATGATTAACAGGAATGTAATCATCCACATCACCAAAGAGCGCTTGGGTTGCGATAAGATTTGTTTGCTGTATTGTCGAGTTCTAATCCTAAATGGAGAACTTGTTCACATATGCATTTACCTTTACTATTTCTCTCAAAAATGATGATCGTGTTGGTAAGTACTCCGTGTATCCTTAAATTATTTTTACAACACCGGCAAAGATCGTTTACACTTCTTCTTCTATCTTCTTCTTCTACTTCTTCCAGCATGCGTGCAGTTGAGTTCTGTTGACTACTATGCATCGCTCAACATACGTCACTTGCTCTGATTGGTTGTAGGTGGGTGTAGGTCTAAAAAAAGAAGACAAATGCCACTACTGTGGAAAGTTAGGACATTTGGAGAAACAGTGTAGGAAGAAGTTGCAAAATAATAAAAGAAATAGAATGCATAATTCTGCTCCTTCTCAGCCTGCCTACAACCCTGACGTAGTTCCGCCAATGTCCACTGAAACTTTAGGACAGCTCGCTCAGGCTCTTCTAAGAGCATAAAAAGAACAGGAAAAAAACTAATTGTTGGGGCTGTGAGTAGCTACCTTTCCCCTGTAATCCATCATAATGACAAAAGAATTTTTGTGAAAGGTAGCATACAAGAGAGAGAGATTGATTTTTTGCTTGATACAGGTGTAACAGTAATGGAGTTAAGTCAGACTGTAAATGTAAAATGCCCTCACGCAGTGTCCGCACTAATGAATCAAGCAAAAGTCACTTCTGTCACTTCCTCTCATTGGGGAAATTGGTTAACTACTCTCACAGCCCCGAACATTGTTTTACAGCGTGCACCAGTCACGAACCCCTCAACATGTATGATGTCTGCAATGACTGAAGTTGTGTTAGAGGATGAAGGCGAAATGACTCATGATTGTGTTACGCTTACATACGCAGCGACAAGTGAAATAGCAGAAACTCCCATAGAGAATGCAGAATTTGAGTTGTTTGTTGATGGTTCAGCTCAAGTAATTGAAGGGAACAGACGAGCAGGTTATGCAGTAACGTCCACCACTGAGGTGGTAGCTTCAGGTCGTCTTCCAGATAATTTTTCAGCTCAGGCTGCAGAACTGGTAGCTTTAACTAGAGCATGCACACTAGCTTCAGGATCAGTTGCAAATATCTACACAGATTCCAGATATGCTTTTGGGGTTATTCATGATTTTGGCGTCATTTGGCAAAGCAGACAGTTTCTAACTTCTGCTGGATCCCCCATTAAGCATGTTGAATTAGTGAAAGATCTTATGTTTGCCATGAAACTTCCAAAGAAATTAGCGGTGATCAAAGTGAAAGCACATCTCACAACTAACACTACAGAAGCTAAAGGTAATGCTCTTGCAGATGTAGCAGCTAAACAGGCTTGTTCCTATGTAACTGTACAAGTGTGTTCAGGTAGTACAGCACAGAAGACAATTCTGCCTCCTGAATCTATCATTGATTTGTACAAAGCAGCTGCAGTATTGTGTCAGGGAAGAAAAACCTGGACTCATATTTCACACTGTAAAGTTGTTCCTCCACCTACAGGGATAGGATAGGACACGGACCAGTGAGGAGCCCAGGGAAGAACCGAAAGCAACAGGCTTCGGGGGCCAATCCTGCGGTGAAGATTCCCTTATAGGCCCTTCCCAACCACTAGTCCATCCTCACCTCACTGTTCCTTTTAGGTGTCTCATGAATTAAGAAATAGGGAAAGAAGGAACAACAATAGCAGAATCAGATTGAACAGAGGATACAACCCTAATGTTTGCAGTCTTTACAACGAATACTGCTCTTTTGCCGTTGTTCTCTTTTGTTTTTCTTTCTTAACTCTGTGCAGATACCACTTGACGGTTATCCTGAGAACCATATGCACTGACCTACACACCTGTATATGAAGACCCAACCTCCAGGAAACAACTAGACCAACTGCAGAGACTACAACCAACACAGAAGAAAAATACACAACGCAGAGACACACCTACGGGAACTTCAGTCATCCAGCAACATGATCAAGATGGCCTTAATACTAACCATCATGGACATAGCGCAAAGTTTAGCACTTGTGTTCAAACGTGGTGGTCGAGAACTCTTGGAGCCTTAATCCCATCGTATGGTGTCATGCAGGCTCTCGATCAAGTCAGAAGCCTGTCGGATTCTGTACAGAAATTGGCCAACGATACGGCTTTGGCCCTGGGTAACATCACAGCCACTCTAGCTTCACACAAGATAATGATTTTACAGAACCGAGTGGCCTTGGATTACATTCTTGCAACGCAAGGGGGAGCCTGCACCATTATCGGCCCTGAGTGCTGCACCGGGTTAATGGATCCAACTGAGAACTTGAACAAAATCCAACAAGACATTCTTGATCTTTCAACAAAAGTACACCAAATGACTGAAGACAATTCTTCATGGTTCGGAAACTTGATTGGTAAACCCTGGCTGTGGATTAACCTCTTCCACTCTGATTGCCCGTGGGCGGGCAAAAGAGCTACGTCATTATATTTAAACTTATTTTTTTTATGTTTCTGGAGATACTATCACCCCATATATAGTATAATTTTAAATCTTAAAATCTCATCTTTACACAGGATATAATGATATTTGTGTATATGGAACACAAATAATTAATATAAAGCTTTAAAAAACAATCAAAATGGCGATGCAGAAATGTAAACATGAATATATATTTTTTACGTATCTCACGAAACGGAAAAATATATATTAAAAGAAAGCTCTCATTCTCAGAAATGTGACTGTGTAGTTTGTTTTATTGTTTTAACGTCATAGTTCACATTATCTCCAAAAGAATCGGGCAGTAAAATATGATTTCTGTGAAAAAACAAAGACAAACGTCTCATTTCTACTTCGATTACAGGTGATCTAAGCTAAAATCAGCCACAAACACTATATCATCTTTTACCTTAGGATGTTTTCTTTCAAATGAGCCCATTTGTACTTTTCTGTGAGCTCCTCTTGGTAAATAATCCACTGTTATGTCGCGGATGTCCAGAACACAAAATGCAATAGCAATAGCAATTCTGCTGTTGTTTCTCCTACTGGCGTTCTACGTATGCGTCCACAGTATCAAGTGTTTCATTCCTCAAATGACTCGCGCCTCGCACAAAAAAATATCTGGTCCAACCATAAAAGAATATTACCCGTAAGGACTTCACGGACCCTAATTGCATGTTATGTTTCTGTGTCAGTATGCAATTACAGATGAACAACACAGAACATGCTACAGTATGTGCCTGTAACTTTTTCAAGTTACAAGAATTAATTTTTAAGTGTCTAAATTTGTATTTTGTGAGAGTTTTTAAGAACTCTCAAAGGGGCAAATGTTGTATTACAAATTTATTAAAATGTTTAATTTAGGTTTACATTGAATTTAGCATGTTAAGGTTAGGTATTATCAGAGTTTTCTAGCAAAAGACTCCGGTCAGTCCTGTTTTACTGAAACTCTTAATCGCTCTTGGAGCTTGTGTTTTAGCAAGAGAGTCCTGCCAGTCCTGCACTCGGGTCTCAGCATTTGAATAGATATGCTGGGTGGATTAGGATGGGCAGCACTCTCAGTCTAAAACAGGTTCCTAAACCTGTCTCATCACAAAGTTTTGGTATCTGCCCCTAAATGTATAAAACTGTATGAGAACGTCCACTTAGTCAGACTTTTGAAGAACTGCAGCCACGTCAACGCGAAGTCCTCAATAAAGAATAACTTCTTCAATGTGATCCCAAAAGTCTCCTGGTCTTCGATTCTGAGTTTACAACAAGGTCTATCCAATTGAGTGCAGAGGCATTTTCTTTCCTGGTTCGGTTGAAACACGCCCCATAATCACAGCCCAATGGAGCAGTACCAGACTCACATTCTGACTAGAATCTGAGTATGACGACATCAGGCTACAGGTCAATGCGACATTTATTATAATGGGCTAATGTGAAGATTGTTTTAAGTTCACTTAAATTAAAAGTTGTTATATTTTTTATACAACAAAAAATGCCAATCACGTATTTGAAAATGCCAATCCTCAACCTTCTTGTCTCAGAGCAGTACGTGACAGAAGAATTTGCCACTATGGATCCAGCAGTACGTTTCATCCGCCTTCGTCAAGGAACTCGTTCGCTCGAGGACCACATTCAGGACACCGTGACCCCACAGCCAAGATGGCCACCGCCGTTCCAGAGCCCTCAGACAAGATGGCCGCCATTCCAGCGCCCTTGGACAAGATGGCAGCCTCTATGCCTGTGCCTATGCCGGTGTCTTCAAACATGATGGCCGCCTCTACGCCTGTGTCTATGCCTGTGTCTTCGGACAAGATGGCAGTCTCTATGCCTGTGTCTTCCGACAAGATGGCAGCCTCTACGCCTGTGTCTTCGGACAAGATGACCGACTCTATGCCTGTGTCTATGCCGGTGTCTTCAAACATGATGGCCGCCTCTACGCCTGTGTCTATGCCTGTGTCTTCGGACAAGATGGCAGTCTCTATGCCTGTGTCTTCGGACAAGATGACCGACTCTATGCCTGTGTCTATGCCGGTGTCTTCAAACATGATGGCCGCCTCTACGCCTGTGTCTATGCCTGTGTCTTCGGACAAGATGGCAGCCTCTACGCCTGTGTCTTCAGACAAGATGGCAGCCTCCGCCCTGGCCCCCCTGAACCATCAGCGACTGCTCCGCCCTGGCCCCCCTGAACCATCAGCTACTGCTCCGCCCTGGCTCCCCTGAACCATCAGCTACTGCTCCGCCCTGGCCCCCTGAACCATCAGCGACTGCTCCGCCCTGGCCCCCCTGAACCATCAGCTACTGCTCCGCCCTGGCCCCCCTGAACCATCAGCTACTGCTCCGCCCTGGCCCCCTGAACCATCAGCTACTGCTCCGCCCTGGCTCCCCTGAACCATCAGCGACTGCTCCGCCCTGTCCCCCTGAACCATAAGCTACTGCTCCGCCCTGGCTCCCCTGAACCATCAGCTACTGCTCCACCCTGGCCCCCCTGAACCATCAGCGACTGCTCCGCCCTGTCCCCCTGAACCATAAGCTACTGCTCCGCCCTGGCTCCCCTGAACCATCAGCTACTGCTCCGCCCTGGCCCCCTGCACTACCACTTCCTCCAGTCTTTCCCCCTCTCCACGGACCTGGAGACGTTTTGTTTTGTGTTTTCATAATTTTTATAAAAATGATTTTATTAACACTAAAAACCTTAAATATAAACATTTTTATTCTAGCTTCCAAGGCAACATTTCTAATTTTCATTTAAGTTTAAGGTTTGCATATAATATTTATATTTTATTTCAGCGTAACTTCAGTTACTGAAAACAATTTTTTTAAATAGTTTCAGTTTTAGTTAATAGTAACACTGCTGCTGATGACTGGATCCTTTATGTCTTGTGTGTGTACATGATTTTAAACATTTTTCTAATGGTTTTACTTTTATTTTGTATTTTTAAATGAAGTTTACATAAAGGTTTCTTACATTCTGACAGTCCAATTTAATAGCAATGTTAAAATCAATCCAGTGCAGCATGTTTTGTGGTATATTGCACATTTTGGCCCATACACTGTCATTTATAGGTAGTATAGGCATATCAGTCTTGTGTTCCAAGAAGGAAGTTCATACAAGTTCAAAAGAGGCATGAGAGCGAGTTGATTTTTCATTGCTAATGCTTTAATTGTGGGCTGTACCTTTAAGAGAAACTTTTGTTCATCATGGTTCATGAGGTGAAATGTAGTAGAGCTGCATTCCATTTTATATAACAAGAAAGGTGACAAGAAAAATAATACTCACAGTTGGAAAGCAGAGAAATGGGCTAAGACCCCGAAGACGGGGAACTAAAATGTTTGTATTTTCATAAGTAAGCAGAAATCCGTATTGTGAGGTGAGTAATAAAATATGATTACAATTTTAACATTTATGCAATTTATATAACATACTGTAGCAACATGCAGTTATAAGTATCATGGCTCTTAAAACAGACAGACCTGTGTGTGTTCAGGGTAATGATTATCTATATACTATATTATGCATTTTTTGTATACAATTAAAGATACTTTAACACTGTTACATTATGTCTTTCACATGTGCAACAAAGGTAAACATTAAAATATAAGAGTTTTAAGTTGTTTCAGAAAAGAAATACTCATATTATGCATACTTATCTTTCAATTAGTTATCACTACAAATGCTACTTTAGAACATTTTACATCTCTTATATATATATATATATATATACATATATTGTATATATAATGAAACATAAATACATTTTCTAAACAATGTCTGATTTTACAAACGCTAAACCCAAAACTCATTTCATTGTGGGAACAAATATGTGTCATGTGAAAACAAGAATTCTATCACTTGTAGTTTCTCTTTAAGTAGTGATTTACATCAGTGTAGTCTGTCTGTTGTCGCAGGCTGAAGGATGTTTAACTGATGCCTGTATGTTGATCTAGACTAGTCGTGACTAGTCAGTCCAACAGTAAAATGAGTGGAGACAGAGGGCCTGTGGTTGAACTGGATGTTTTGAGGTTTGAGTTGTTTCATGTTTATTCATCTGATTATATCTGCATTTGATTCAAAACATCATAAATATAAAACATATCATAAAACTCAGACAGACCTGTGTGTGTTCAGGGTAATGATTATCTATATAGGCTACTATATTATGCATTTTTGTAAATTTTTGTATACAATTAAAGATACTTAAACACTGTTACACTGTTAAACCAGCTCTGGATTTGTTTTTAAAGCTTGAAAAAGCCAAATAAACCTGCTTCACTTGGACCAAGTCATGTGTCACTGCGAAACGAGTCTTTGTCTCGTCTGTTAACACTGAAGGAGAAAACCGCTCAACACCGGTGAGCTCATAGACCCCATCTCTGATAAGCTTGTGGAAACTGCCTCAAACAAGTATTACATTTTTTTTTTTTTTTCATTAAAACATTTCTTCATTTTAGGTTGATTAATCGTGAGGACTCTGACTTCTCTTTGCCCAGCGGTTTGTCAATGAAAAGTGAGCAGTCGATAAAACATCCTTTAAAATTCAGTGGAGAACCAATCCATCCAGAACTGAAGTATGTTAGCAATGTGTTAAACAATTCTAATTATAATAATTCTAAATGTAACAGCTTTTGATGCATTTCTATATTAGTTTTCAGACCAGAGCATGTACTCGCTCGCACAGCAAATTGTGTTAGTGAAGAGTTTTCCCTCACAAGAAACCTGATGGCCTACATATAGGCTACACAGCTGACTATAATATTACAGATTGCTTATGATGCACAGAAATTGATATGTTTCTTCAAAATGTTGAAATAATTGAACATTATCAACAAATATGAATAATGTTGCATAATTAAAGGAATACACAAACCCATTTGATTTTTTTTCTTCTGCAAAACACCAAAGGAGACATTTTGAGGAATGTTTGCTCTGGTCAATACAACAAAAGTAGACAGGAAGAGGAAGTTGACAATTAGATTTACACCAATTTTTTTTTGCTATGATTTCCACGCATGCACCTCAGACTGCACGATTTTCAAAGTAGTCGGGTCACTGTTCTTTTCACACTGCGTGACTATCTGAGGTAACATTCAGTTGCTGGTGTGTTCACACTGCACGATGCATCGGCGACAGGAGGTTTCACACTGCATGACTTTCAGGAGGAAGAATCGCCGACAACTTCTGTCTGGTCCGCAAACTACGTTTCACAACCAAACACACGCAAGAAGTGATAAGGAAATAGCGCAAAATCCTGCATGCGTAAGACCGCAGTTCTCGCGCGAGACTGAAATTGTTATTAAAAATGATAGCCTGCAAGAAGCTTGCGATCCAAATTGTCTGTGCACTGATTTGCAGCGAAAAGGAGAAAAAGAAAAACATATTATGCATGAAGAAATGGCTGGGAAGGAGCAAGGACTGTGTGTTCTGCAAAGAGAGTTGGGGGTAAATAAATAATTTTGCAATGTGCTGCTGTTGCTGCTGGTCAAGCAAATGTTTGTGCTTTGTTTCTGTTTAATATAATTGTAAATATATCTATTAAAATACTGATATTGTGGCCTATAACTCCTCCCCGAACTCCCCGCTGCTCTGTATCTTGCTCTCTCATTGGCTGTCGGTCATCGCCGATGTAGTTTTCAGTCAGAACACTTTCACACAGCAGGATTTTGAATCGCCGACAGGTCCAGATAGCCTATTTAGCATGCCAAATATCTCACGGGCGTCGGCGACTCGTCGGTGATTCTCTCAGATCGCGTCTTTGCTCATTCACACTGCGTGATTGTCACTCGCGTGAACGAGCACCGATTTTCCTGTGATTTCGGGCATTTGTCGGCGATTTCTCAAAACCTGACAATTTGGATCGCAAGCTTCTTGCAGGCTATCATTTTTAATAACAATTTCAGTCTCGCGCGAGAACTGCGGTCTTACGCACGCAGGATTTTGCGCTATTTCCTTATCACTTCTTGCATGTGTTTGGTTGTGAAACGTAGTTTGCGGACCAGACAGAAGTTGTCGGCGATTCTTCCTCCTGAAAGTCATGCAGTGTGAAACCTCCTGTCACCGATGCATCGTATCCTTATCACATATGAATTCATACACCAATTTAAAAAAAAAGAGTCAAATAGTTATAAATTGGCATGATAGTGTTGAGCGCCATAAAACTGCCATAAATATCTTCAGAAGCCATAATGACTGTGAGAGGACAACACAATTTCATGGCACTTCATTTTGGTAGTACGTTTTGGCGAATTGGTAGTAATTCATACAAACTCACCAACCTTAATCTCAATCTCACCTTAATTCACCCAAAAATGAAAATTAGCCCATGATTTATATAGGTGTATATGACATTCTTCTTTCAGACGAATACAATCAGAGTTATATTATTAAATGTCCTGGCTCTTCCAAGCTTTATAATGGCAGTGAATGGTTGAATAAATTCAAAGCCCATAAAGTGCATCCATCCATGATAAAAAATGCGCTTGTGTACGAAAATACCCATATTTAAAATGTTAAACTATAATCACCCGCTCCCGACAGACGGCCGTACGCATCGATTTACGGTGGAAGACTAACCCCTGACCCGACGCACAGCGTAATGATGAACGCGGAAGCTCAGAGGAAACGGGTTACTCTTGTGGCGGAGGTCGACTTGCGTAGTATGAGTATGGTCGTCTGGTGTAAGCTAGTTATTTTACATTATAAAGTTATAAATATGTTTTTTTTTTTTTTTTTTTTGCGAAAACCCATGGCTTCGCTTCAGAAGGCCTTTATTAACCCCCGGAGCTGTGTGGAGTATTTTTATAATGGATGGATGCACTTTTTGGGGTTTAATTTTTTTTTTCAGCCATTCACTCTCATTATGAAGCTTGGAAGAGGACATTTTTTAAAATAACTCAAATTGTATTCGTCTGAAAGAAGAATGTCAAATACACCTAGGATGACTTGAGGGTGAGTAAATCATGGGGTTAATTTTCATTTTTGGGTGAACTATCCCTTTAAACAACCTTTAACGTACACATAATGAGGCTATTTATCATAACCAGTGTAAGATTGTGCTTGTTTACACAATACATAAGGCTCAATGCTTACACTTTTCAGAAGCATTATGGCTTATAGTTTCTGAATATCAAAAGTGGTTCATTTCCTCTCATTACAAAGTTTCACACAAAGTAATGCATACAAATATGTTAATAATAATGTATACATGAGATCATTTCAGTAGCCTAATTAAAGCTGCTTTATTTTACATGGAGTGGGTCGCCTCATGCATGAAGTCATGTTTAGATCATATGATGAGCTCAATACTAATTACTCTATCACTGTAAACCCGGTTACGGGATACTTTTGCTTCTGACTAAGTCATTTCTTCATTACAGGCAGATTCATCGCACGGACTCTGACTTTTCTTTGCCAAGCGGTTTATCAATGAAAAGTGGGCAGTCAATGGATGATCCTAACAACTTCAGCAGAGAACCAATCCACACAGAACTGAAGTATGTGTAAACAGACATCACTGAATAGAATAAGTGGCCCAAACATTGTCAATCGTTTTTGCACGTATAGCGACTGAAGGCTAATGGACAAAATTATAATGTGCTCGTTTTGCTTAATTATTGTCACGCTTAGTCCAAGGGAAGACGGTAGATGAGGAATAACAATATAAATGTTCTTTATTAATCCAAGAGATGAAACATCAGCGTAACGTGTGCAAAACACACAAACAAAACCAATGAGGGAGATGAGGTGAGGAACTTAAATACACAATGGTAATGAACATAATGACAAACAGCAGTGATGATTGATTAGTGTTCATGGAAATTGATGGGTGGCGGGAAACTTGAACAACTGAAACATATGACTGAAGACAAACAAACTAAAAGTCCATAAAAGCGAAATTAACTGAACATAAACGTGACAATTATGACCTTTAACTGACCTTTTTACTGGACCTGGCCTTGGCTATTTTACGGGTTGAGTTGTTTTTTAATTTAATATTATATGCACTGCATTCATCCAACAGAAATGTACAACACAGACTAAAGTGTTAGCACTGAACTTCGTTCATTCATTCATTCATTCATTCATTCATTCATGTATTCATTCATTCTTTTGTTTATGGAGTTTGAACAAGCCAAAAGAACACGCTGAACCGAGTCAAGTGTCTCTCGGGAATCAATCTTCCCCGTTATACTTTAAGAAGGAAATCCCTGAACACAAGTGAGACCCTTATTCTAATAAACATGTGAATACTGCCTCAAACATGAATTATGTTATAAGATTTTAACCTCCATTAAATAATTTCTTCACTGTAGGATGATTCATCATAAGCAGTCAATGGATGATCCTAACAACTTCAGAAGAGAACCGATCCTCACAGAACTGACGTATGTGTTAATGTGAAGCAATGTGTTAAACAATTATAAACCATTTAGTGTGTTGAAGTAAACACAAATTCTTATGGTGCATTTTAAAGGAACATTCCACCGTTTTTTGAAATAGGGCTTATTCACCTTCTTTCCTACATTTAGATAGGTGGGCAAATGCATTTTTGTCTCAGTGCATGCACTGTTTTAGTTTGACAGGGTCAGCGCTAGCTTAGCTTAGCTTAATGAATGGAATCCTTTGTTGCCAGCTAGCATGTCCTGAGTAAAAGTGATAAAAAAAACAAAAAAAAACACCTAATTACTTCTTGTGGCCTGCGTATTCACAACGAGTACAAATAGCGATGCAGATTAACACTAGGCGATTTCCTAGGCAGATATTGACTTGGGACTATATTAGGGGGAAGCACAGGCGAAGCTCTGCTACTTGGGCGCAGAGATATCACGCAGCACATGAAATCCCACGACTTCCGTCAACATACCTGGCGTGAATAGTAGCTGGCTATTTTTCCTACAGTACATGAATGGCAATGAACATGGCTAATTTTGTGAGAGACGAAGAGGGTGACTTCTCAGACAGTCAAGAGCCAGAGCCAGAACCATACCTGAGTTTTCAGAAGATGAGCTGCGTGCTTTGGAAATAGAATGACAGGAGGAGGAGGTTGCGATCGCTCAAGGAGGTTGCGATCGCTGAAATAGTGTCTGTGCTGTGGAGAGTGGGACAAGTTTCTGCCATCGATGACCAGGCTCAGCGCGTCAGATCAAGATGAGCGTGCCCGCAGTTGTCACAGCTACCGAGGATTTCACGGCGTTGATCCATCCTGCAGTAAATTTTACTCTATTTTTTTTTCCCGGTGTGATAAAGTGAACTGGAAAAAAAGCCCCACGCCGAATGGACCAAATGGACAACTGTCCACAGAGTAAGTGATTATTTTAAACATGACGCATGTATAGATCGACCCATATTATACCTGTATTCACATTCACATATTATACCACATATTCACATTTCATGTGTTGCGTGATATCTCTGCGCCAAAGTAGCAGTGCTTCGCCTAAGCAGCAGTGCTTTGCCTGTGCCTTCCCCCTAATATAGTCCCAAGTCAATATCTGCCTAGGAAATCGCCTAGTGTTAATCTGCATCGCTATTTGTACTCGTTGTGAATACACAGGCCACAAGAAGTAATTAGGTGTTTTTTTTTTTGTTTGTTTTTTTTTAATCACTTTTACTCAGGCCATGCTAGCTGGCAACAAAGGATTCCATTCATTGTGCTAAGCTAAGCTAGCGCCGACCCTGTCAAACTAAAACAACGCATGCACTGAGACAAAAATGCATTTGCCCACCTATCTAAATGTGGGAAAGAAGGTGAATAAGCCCTATTTCAAAAAACGGTGGAGTGTTCCTTTAAAGCATATATTCATATTAGTCTTCAGAAAAGATTGTCTGCTTCACTCACATGGCAAAAGAGAAGAGTTGGGCCTCAAAGTTTGACATCAGTTTAAAGAGATTGTTCACCCAAAATTACAAACAGTTACACACCTTCATATAGTACCATGTTGGTCCATAAGACTCTTATGCTATATTATATTGTAAGTACAGTCTTGTGTAGAGCAGACCCATATTTAAGTTGTTTTTCACTGAAAAACCTTCACCACAGTTCCTAGTGTGCAGGAAGCAGTGGTGTTGATTGGACTAATTTGAAATAACATACAGGTGTACAGTAGCTTGGAAATCCAGACCTATATCTGAAAGATTAATGGTCTGGCATCGACTAATGAAAATCGGCCAACTCGAGGGGCGGCACCAAGCATGCATTTGAAAATCTCACTGCATGCAATTGGATAACACTACGACCAATCACAACAAGACCCATACGCTTAGCTACCAGCGGAGCTAACTGGTAGATCAGGCTCTTGCCGTATCCGGTCGGCAAAACAGCAAAAACACCCTTCTTGCAAAGGAACGATTTGAGCGCCGTCTTCTGTTCCTCTTTTAGATAAAAAGCCAAGTCTAACTCGTTCATTGTAGCGGCCAAAGCCGTTTCAAACAGCTGGTGTTCATCGATAGCCATCTTGCAATGTTTACTAATGACTTCGACGTCACAGCGCTGTCGTCATCTCGCCTCTGGCCCGCCTATATCAGATAACCCGATGTGATTGTTGCAGCTCAGATACAAGGGCATATTTAATGAGCATCATTACTCGACACCAGAGTAACTCGCTGAGCAAATTCAACTTGTGCTCTCGCGAGAACTCTGGATTTCCAGGGTAGGTATTCAACAGATGATGCAAAATATATATTTTTTTGTGTGTATTATTTTTTATTGAGGTATAGTGTGTAATTTAGTGATTGTGAATAAAGCTCCTTTGCAATGTTATTGTGAACTGAAAATGTTTAGTTGTATGTAATTTATGCTGTTAGGTGTCAGTATAAATCCAAGATGTCTGCCAGTGCAACATAAACACAAAACACGTACTGTGCAACATTAAGCTGGAATATGAGCAACATTAGAAGAATTACACACTTCACATTTAATATAAAGTTATTTAACATTATCAACAACTAAAACATGGCAACATTAAACATCATGATGATTTTTTTTTATTGCATTTACATTATTGCATTGCATATTTATTTTATTTTCTTTCAGAACTCAGCAGAAGGAATTAAGGTCAAATGTTCTAAATGGTATTCATTTCAGTGGTTTTATATGAATCTTTAAATCTAGATTTTTAAATATTTAAATGATTTAGTCATTTTTTTTATTCTAACTACATCTTATGTCAAACTTCACAGAGGATCTCATCTGGACATGTAAGATTAAGAGGATGTTGAGGAACAGGTGTCAGTGCATTTTCGAGGGGATTGAAGAGCACAGCAGCCCCTCTCTGCTTGACAACGTCTACACAGAGCTCTATATCACTGATGTTGGAAGCAGTGAGCACAGCAGGGAACATGAAATCAGACAGATCGAGATGGTATCTAAACATCCAGCCACAATAGATGCACCAATCAAGGCTAATGATATCTTTAAAGCTTTTCCCGGATCTACTAAACAAATCCTAACTGTGCTAACCAAAGGAATCGCTGGCATTGGGAAAACAGTGTCTGTGAAAAAGTTCACACTGGACTGGGTTGAGGAGAGAGCCAACCAGGATGTCCAGATGATATTTCCACTTCCTTTTCGTGAAATGAATGGATTTAAAGAAAGGAAAATTAGTCTGATACACATTCTTCAGCGCTTCTTCAATCTAAAAATAGACGCAGAAGTGTTACATTCAGACAAATACAAGATAGTCTTCATCTTTGATGGACTTGATGAATGTCGGTTTCCTCTGGATTTTCAAAACAACAGGAGTTGCTCCAGTGTGACAGAATCAGTCTCAATCGGTGTCCTACTGACAAACCTCATCTGCAAGAACTTGCTTCCTTCTGCTTTGGTCTGGATAACTTCACGACCAGCTGCAACAGGTCAAATACCACCTGACTTCATTGACCGAGTAACCGAGGTACGAGGTTTCAATGACTCCCATAAAGAAGAGTACTTCATCAAAAAAATAGGTGATCCAGACCTGTCCTCCAGAATAATCTCACACTTGAAGTCTTCAAAGATCCTTCACATCATGTGCCACATCCCAGTGTTCTGCTGGATATCAGCTACAGTTCTTGAAAAGATGTTTCGGGATTCTGATGGTGGTGAAATTCCCAGGACCCTGACACAAATGTACGCACACTTCCTAATTTTCCAGATCAAGCAAGGGAGTCACAAATACGATGAGATTTCCGAAGAAGGTTTGAAGTTGGATAACAAGACCACATTGTTGCTTGGAAAGCTGGCTTTTAAACAACTTGAAAAGGGTAATTTATTGTTCTATGAGGAAGATTTGAAGGAATGTGGCATTGAACTCAATGTTGCATCTGTGTATTCAGGGGTTTGCACCCAAATTTTTAGAGAAGAGGCAGGACTGCTTCAAGAGAGGGTCTTCAGTTTCGTACACGCAAGTATGCAGGAGTTTTTGGCAGCATTGTATGCCTTCCTTGTGTTTGTCAACAAGCAGCGAAATGTCCTCAGTCAGACGACAAATGCTAAAATCATAAGTACTTTAAAAAAACTATCAGTGCATGAATTTCTGAAGTGTGCTGTGGATAAGGCTTTAGCAAGTGACAATGGACATTTGGACCTTTTTCTTCGCTTCTTGTTGGGACTGTCACTTGAGTCCAATCAGACTCTTCTTCAGGAGCTGCGGTTGGAGGTGCTGAGCGATGCTGAAAGCAACATGAAAACACTTCAATACATCAAGGAAAAAATCAGGGACCACCCTTCAGCAGAGAAGGCAATCAGTCTTTTCCATTGCCTGAGTGAACTGAAAGATGATTCTCTGGTTGAGGAAGTGCAGGAATTCATAAATTCACAGGGTTTTTGTGGTGGAAAGCTGTCTCCTTCATGTTTTTCTGCTTTGGCTTACATATTGCTGACATCTGCAGAAGAACTGGATGTTTTTGACTTGGCAAAGTTCATTCATCCAAGCATGACCTCGAATGAGGGAGTGTTGAGACTGTTGCCAGTAATCAAAGCATCTCGATCAGTTCTGTAGGTATCTCACTCTACTCAAGTATGCAAACACAGATGTGTACACTTGTCTAGCATTCCAAGCATGCAGTCCTGTTGTACATATTTAACATGCTTTCTTGTATTACTGCGTTGATAACAACCTCAGTATTAGGTTGTGATAAAATGACCTTAAAGGGATTAAACTGTATGTACTATTATTCATATAGCTAATTGTAAATATGTCAACTAATTTAATTAACTTGCACAGGAAGATTCTCTTCAATTATCCCTTTGCCATGACAGTTGACTTCCAAAAGAAAACTCTAGCAACTCTTGCAGCAAAGCTGAGAATACATTGCATATTTGTAAGGTTATGAGTTGTATTTGGACACATTTTAGAATGCAGTAGCATGTAAAAGTACTCATGTAACTTGATACATTCACATACCTTTGCAGATCAAGTTTTAGGACTTAGATGAGATAAACAGTTAAGTGTTTCTTGTAATGTAATTTCAGATATAGTTGGTGAATCTTTTGAATCTTTTCCCTTCAGATTGAGGTGTTGTAATGTGACAGAGAAAAGCTGTGCCGGCCTGGCCTCTGTTCTTAGTTCAAGTCTCTCATGTCTAAGAGAGCTGGATTTGAGTTCTAACAATCTTCAGGATTCAGGAATAAACCAACTTGCTGCTGGATTGGGGGATCTTCAGTGTAAACTAGACAGACTGAGGTAGGAAGTAGATTCAAACTCATGGAATAGGATGTTGAAGAGATTTACAATGGCATAAATTGCAAACTGCTTGCTAATTGCTAAATTACAAACTACAAGTCATTGCATTGAGTCTCAAAAACTGTTGATGTGCTGTGGTATGAAAATAAAATGATCATTGATGGGTTTTTACTCAGAAGGAACATCAAAAGTCTCCATTTGTCCTCCATTTTATCACATTGCTGTCTAGGAGAAACAACTAACATATTTAATTTGTGATTTTTTTCTTTCTTGCTGTTACAGACTTTTCAATTGTAACATTGGTAAAGACGGCTGTGCCTCTTTGGCCTCAGCTTTGAGATCAAACCCGTCTTACTTAATTGAACTTGATTTGACACACAACAATCCACAAGATACAAGTGTGAAAATGCTTTCTGATGTGCTGACAGATACAAGCTGTAAACTGGAAACATTAAGGTAAGTTCTAATATGTAATAAGAGGGCACTAATTTATATATAACTATTGCTTCCTATTGGGTACAATAGCAGTGGCAAATGTTTTACTCACTTTAAAAACAGTCTAGGTTTCGTACACTGAGGCGTCGAGATTGTGGAAGAAACCGGTCTACTATCGAGTTCACAGTGCACAAACATCACACTATTCCTCAATAGTTGGCCACAAAGAGCACGGGTATGGGACGATGCCTAAGGTGGAAGAGATGCTAGCTAGCTATCTCTCACCACAGTCTGCATCGTCCCTAAAGGCCCTGACATTGCCCACCAAGCCAGTCAGAACAACTTCGGCTTTGAAATTAACACCCGCCAACCCGTCAAATGTGGTAAAAATCAACTGTGGCGGGTAACGCTGTCAGATCACTAGCCAATTTGGCAGCTTACTTATTATGTTTACTCACTTTGCTGGGGAAGTTCTTGTAAGCCAAATCTGTGCAGATTTAGCACAAATGTTCAACCCGTGAGTCATCATGATATATTAATTACAGCGTATTGCGCAGAATCTGTGTAAATCTGGCTTACTTGAACATACACGTCACTACACAACAAATGCCGGCGCGCTTGTTCATTTGCAGTGAAGCAATGGCGAACATTATAAAGCATTTGGTGAGCAGAAAATACAAAATTACTTTACAACATCCAAAATTTTTGATGTTTTTTGTACTGTATTGATCTGTCAACCTAAAATACATTTTTGGTGATGAGGATGAAAGAGGAAGGGAGGAGATTTTGTTTAAATAAGAAATTAATATATGAATTCCAACCCCCAAATTATACATAATTATATAATCAAATTATATATAATAATTATACAATCAAATTATATATAATTATATAAAAATTAGCTATATATTAGCTATATTAGCTATAAATTAGCTATATATATATACACTCACCTAAAGGATTATTAGGAACACCATACTAATACTGTGTTTGACCCCCTTTCGCCTTCAGAACTGCCTTAATTCTACGTGGCATTGATTCAACAAGGTGCTCAAAGCATTCTTTAGAAATGTTGGCCCATATTGATAGGATAGCATCTTGCAGTTGATGGAGATTTGTGGGATGCACATCCAGGGCACGAAGCTCCCGTTCCACCACATCCCAAAGATGCTCTATTGGGTTGAGATCTGGTGACTGTGGGGGCCATTTTAGTACAGTGAACTCATTGTCATGTTCAAGAAACCAATTTGAAATGATTCGAGCTTTGTGACATGGTGCATTATCCTGCTGGAAGTAGCCATCAGAGGATGGGTACATGGTGGTCATAAAGGGATGGACATGGTCAGAAACAATGCTCAGGTAGGCCGTGGCATTTAAACGATGCCCAATTGGCACTAAGGGGCCTAAAGTGTGCCAAGAAAACGAGTGGTTATTTCAGTCAAAGTTGCTCTTCTATCAGCTTGAATCAGTCGGCCCATTCTCCTCTGACCTCTAGCATCAACAAGGCATTTTCGCCACAGGACTGCCGCATACTGGATGTTTTTCCCTTTTCACACTATTCTTTGTAAACCCTAGAAATGGTTGTGCGTGAAAATCCCAGTAACTGAGCAGATTGTGAAATACTCAGACCGGCCTGGCACCAACATCCATGCCACGCTCAAAATTGCTTAAATCACCTTTCTTTTCCATTCTGACATTCAGTTTGGAGTTCAGGAGATTGTCTTGACCAGGACCACACCCCTAAATGCATTGAAGCAACTGCCATGTGATTGGTTGATTAGATAATAGCATTAATGAGAAATTGAACAGGTGTTCCTAATAATCCTTTAGGTGAGTGTATATATATGTATATATAAGCTGTGACATTGTTAATCTGGTTTAAAATTAAACTAATTTAGAGGTCTTTAGAATCGCGTGGAAAGACAGTATGTCACGTTATAAAAAGGCCCTAAAAGCGGCCAGGGCTGAGCACCTCCGCAAACTAATAGAAAATAACCAAAACAATCCTAGGTTTTTATTTAACACCGTGGCTAGACTAACAAATAAACAGACGTCACCCGAACAAAATATCCCGTTACAGTTTAGTAGTAATGATTTCATTAACTTCTTCACTGAGAAAATAGAAAACATCAGAACCACAATTGTAAACGTTCAATCCTCAATCGCGCCTTATAATTCAGCCTCAATTATCCCCCCGCAAGAACAATTACAGTGCTTTACAACTATAGAACAAAAAGAGTTAAATAAACTTATCACTTCATCTAAAACAACAACATGTTTATTAGATCCTATACCAACTAAACTACTGAAAGAAGTGTTACCTGTAGTGGAAGAGCCTCTCCTCAATATTATTAACTCATCTTTATCTTTAGGTCATGTTCCAAGAACATTTAAACTGGCAGTTATAAAACCTCTCATTAAGAAACCACAATTAGATCATAATAATCTAGCAAATTATAGACCCATTTCAAATCTTCCATTTATGTCTAAAATACTAGAAAAAGTTGTGTCCACTCAACTGGGATCTTTCTTGCAAGAAAATGATATCTATGAAAAGTTTCAGTCAGGATTCAGGCCGCATCATAGCACTGAAACTGCGCTCGTTAAAATCACAAATGATTTACTTTTAGCTTCTGACCAAGGCTGTATCTCAATACTAGTTTTACTTGATCTAAGTGCTGCGTTCGATACTATAGATCACACAATACTCTTAGATCGACTACAAAATTATACTGGTGTTCAAGGACAAGCATTAAGCTGGTTTAGATCATACTTATCTGACCGCTACCATTTTGTCTATTTAAATGGAGAAAAATCGATCATAACTCCAGTAAACTATGGAGTGCCGCAGGGATCTGTGTTAGGCCCTCTGTTATTCTCAATATATATGATGCCACTTGGAAATATTATAAGGAAACATGGAATTAGTTTCCATTGTTATGCTGATGACACTCAAATATATATTTCATCACGGCCGGATGAAAACGCTAAATTATCCAAATTGACAGAGTGTGTTAAAGATATAAAAGATTGGATGACGCGTAATTTTCTTTTATTAAATCCAGACAAGACAGAGGTAATACTTATCGGTTCAAAAAAACGCCCACAGAACCTCTCACAATACAACTTTAACATCGTAGGATGTCCTGTTACTTTATCCTCTACAGTAAAATACCTGGGTGTTATACTAGATTGTAACCTGTCTTTTGAAAATCATATTTCGTATGTTACAAAAACAGCCTTTTTCTACCTTAGAAACATTGCTAAGCTACGTAATATGCTATCAGTTTCTGATGCAGAAAAGTTAGTTCATGCATTCATGACCTCGAGACTAGATTACTGTAATGCTTTATTAGCCGGTTGTCCTGCATCCTCAATAAACAAGCTACAGTTAGTCCAAAATGCAGCCGCTAGAGTTCTTACTAGATCAAGAAAATATGATCATATAACACCGATTTTATCATCACTACATTGGCTACCTATAAAGTTCTGTATTAATTATAAGGTATTGCTACTGACTTATAAAGCCCTAAACGGTTTAGCTCCAGTCTATTTAACGGATCTTCTATCGCCCTATAATCCATCGCGCTCTTTAAGATCAATAAATTCGAGGCTTTTGGTCATACCTAGGATATCCAGATCAACCAAAGGAGGGAGAGCATTTTCACATTTGGCTCCGAAACTCTGGAATAGTCTTCCTGATACTGTTCGTTGCTCGGACTCGCTCTCCCAGTTTAAAACTAGATTAAAGACGCATCTTTTCGGCCAGGCATTCATATAATATTGTTAATCTTACAGTTCAAACTACAATCCGGCCTCTAGTCCATAAATGCCAGAGGAGAACTGGCCCCGACTGAGCCTGGGTTCTCCCAAGGTTTTTTTTTTCTCCATTAGGTCACCTGATGGAGTTTTAGGACACCATTAGGTCACTTGATGGAGTTTTTTTGGTTCCTTGCCACTGTTGCCTTTGACTTGCTCAGTTGGGGATATTTTGGGGATATTTAATTTTATTCTATCAATCAATAAATTCCACTAGAAACAAACCTTGTTGTATTATTTTATTTTAATTTAATACTGTGAAGCTGCTTTGATACAATCTGTATTGTGAAAAGCGCTATACAAATATACTTGATTTGATATTTCTTTTTGTATTCGAATTCGATCAGTATTCGAATTATAACGTGAGCTTCGGGGGGTACAGCTATTTCGACTGGTGACGTCACTCTAAATTTTATATAGGCTTACACACATGAGAACCACTAATTTATATGCGAAATTCCCTGAATATTAGTGCAGATTCCCTCTTGTTAAGACATTAAGAATGAAATTGCACAAAATTATATATCTTGACTGTAAACTGAAGCGCTGAGTCGCTCTGCTAAAATTCGCGCTCAACAGCTTCTGTGAACATAAGGCTTTATTCATTCGCCTACTTTGATTTGATTGGTCATCTCAAATATTCTGACATTGACGAGCAGTGACAGACCAATGAAGCTCAGATGAACACACACACACACACACACACACAATGAGGAAGCACACTGTACTTTATTGCTTAGCTGCGCACTGCATATGACTACACTAGTTTTAATACTAGTCTTATGGTTATATAACATGCTTGTCTTATCAGATTTTGTTGCCACTAGTCTGAGATATTGCTGTAAGGGTGCATGCTTCCCCTAACAAACTACACTATTTTTAATACTAGTCCTATGGTTATATAACATGCTTGTCGTATCAAATTTCATTGCCGCTAGTCTGAGCTATTGCTGTAGGGTATGCTTCCCCAGCCAAACTACACTAGTTCCCCTTCGTCAGCTCACTATTATGTATGTAATTGCTGACGAATGAAGACCGCAACCTCCTGGTGGAGAAATCCACGCCTCGCCTCCCGGGTGTGTAAGTTCTCGTCCGCTCTCACGGACAAGGCTTACTCAGCCATGGCGCTCCTGCAGGTCTACCAGGCCAAGGCGCTCAAGGAATTGCAAGAGGGTAGTTCCGACCCAGGGGTTATGCAGGAACTTCGTACAGCGACGGACCTCGCCCTCCAGGCGACGAAAGTCACTTCACGCTCCCTGGGTCGGGCAATGGCCACATTAGTGGTCCAGAAGCGACACCTGTGGCTGAACCTGGCGAACTTCGGCGACGCTGTGGAAAACTTTGGCGAGCTGTTTTCCACAGCACAGAAGCAGATGGAGGCTATTAAGCACATCCTGCCCCGACGACCAGCTGCCTCCTCCACCCAGTGGTCGGCAGCGCCTCCGCCTGCTCATCCCCGAGGGGGCACCCCCCTGCGGCTGCCTCCACTCCTGCTCAGCCTAAGCAGCAGCCTCCACCCAGGCAGCAGGTGGCCGGCCACAAGAGGAGTGCCCAGCCCTTCCAAGCGATGGAGGAAGTTGCTCTCCGGGATATAGTGTCCGTACCTCTCCCTCCCCTGGAGGAGGACCGGGTGGAGAATCTTTTGTTTTATTTTGTACCCTGTCGCTGTACCCACATTTTCATTAAAAGAGCGATTTCTTCCATCTCTGGGTCACAAGAGGGCGCAGTGAGCGACGCTCCCAATCCTTGCCACTCCTTTCCCCCTCTTCCATCGCCAGTGGGCAGCAGTGTGCGGTTCGGGGACGCCACCAAGCCTTCCTATGCACTCTCTTCCCCACCCTGGAACCAGGTAAGTGTGGCACAACACACTCGGACTCCGCTTCAGGCCGCCTCAGTGCCTCCCGATCCGAGTCCCTGTGTTCCACCTCGCTGCCTCACCCCAGGTACGTCTGTGGTCCCATTGGTCCCACTTGCACGGTGTCTGGGAGCCTGGCTAGCACTTCCCAGCCCGTCTCTCTGGCTCATCCCTACCATCAGACTCGGCTATGCGATTTAGTTCACCCGGCGCCCTCCCAAGTTTGCGGGCAGAGATCGATGTCCTACTGGCGAAGGACGCGATCGAGCCGGTTCCTCCAGCCGATATGAAGATGGTTCTACAGCCCATACTTCATTGTACCCAAGAAAAGCGGTGGGGTTATGGCCGATCTTGTTCAAGATGCTCACGCAGAAACACATTTTTGAATGCATCCGTCCCCAAGATTGGTTTGCAGCGATCGACCTGAAGGACACGTACTTTCATGTCTCGATTCTTTCTCGACACAGACCGTTCCTACGGTTTGCGTTCGAGGGACGGGCATATCAGTACAACCAGAGTAACAGCAGTAACGCAGCCTGGATTGCTTCATATGAGACCGCTTCAGCACTGGCTTCACGGCTGAGTCCCAAGATGGGCGTGGCAGAGCAGCACATACCGGATGCACATCATCCCGCACTGCCTCCAAATCTTCAACCCGTGGTCAGACCCTTCATTTCTACGGGCAGGTGTTCCCTTAGAACAAGTGTCCAGGCATGCTGTGGTCTTCACGGATGCCTCTGCCACCGGCTGGGGGGCCACGTACAATGGGCATGCAGTTTCAGGTCTGTGGACGGGGCCTCAACTGCATTGGCACATCAATTGCCTTGAGTTGCTCATGGTACGCCTTGCGCTGGGTCACCTCAAAGGGCTGCTGCATGGCAAGCACATACTGGTCTGTGCGGACAACACTGCGACCGTTGCGTACATCAACTGCCAAGGTGGTCTACGCTCCTGCCGCATGTCACAACTTGCCCCCCATCTCCTCCAATGGAGTCAGAAGCATCTGAGGTCGCTTCGTGCCATTCACATCCCTGGGGTGCTCTCACAACAGCCTACGCTTCCGGGAGAGTGGCGTCTCCATACCCAGGCGGTCCAGCTGATATGGAGCCGCACAGATAGATCTGTTTGCCTCTCTGGACTCGACCCATTGCCAGTTGTTTTACTCCTTGACCGACGGAACCCTCGGCACGGATGCACTGGCACACAGCTGGCCCCGGGGCCTGCGCAAGTATGTATTTCCCTCAGTGAGCCTTCTCGCACAGACAATGTGCAAAGTCAGGGAGGACGAGGAGCAGGTCTTGTTAGTTGCGCCGTGTTGGCCCAACCGGACCTGGTTCCCAGAACTCATGCTCCTCGCGACAGCACCTCCAGTTTTAGCAATAGTTCTGTGGTTATACTACATGCTTGTTGTATCAGATTTTGCTGCTGCTAGTCAACCATTTCTGTAGGGTGTATGCTTCCACTGCCAAACTACACTAGTTTTAGCAATAGTTCTGTCATTAAACAACATGCTTGTTGTACCAGTTTGTTGCCGCTAGTCTGAGCTATTGCTGTAGGGTGTATGCTTCCCCTGCCATACTACACTAGTTTTAGCAATAGTTCCGCATGTATACAGCATGCTTGTATCAGATTTTGCTGCCGCTAGCGGTGTAAGCTTCCCCAAATAGATCCCATACACTGTTAAATTGGCTAAAACAATACGCTTGTTGCAATGTGTCCTTGCTTGCTCCAGATGGGGTGATGCTTCCCCCATTAGATTGAATCTATAGCACTCAACATATGCCACTAACATCAGGATGTATTAACCATTCTATCAGCATCAGTTATGTTGAGGGTAGTGCGTAAAAAAAAGAAGAAGAAAAAAAGAAGGCCATCCAGAAAATTCGCTGTCAGTTTGTGTTGGGGGATATTGGCATATGGTTTTGTTTTGGGGGGTTATTGCTGCTCTCCCTGCTATCCATGGGTGTGCAGGGAGTTCTTGCCCAGAACAGAACCATACCGCAAATCCTAACTGTATGCTAATTGTCATTCGTATTTGATGATAGTGGTCCTGACAGAAATTAAGCATAACATCAGTTCTGGCAGATCACGTTAGTCAAGCTCGCATCAGCTGACTCTCAGCAGATCCACGTCTACCTATAGGAATACGACGCCTATTACTGTATACATATAAGCTCCTTCAGTATTATCAGCAGCTATCGCGTTCTCAGGAGCTAATTACCCTTCTCCATCTCCAGCTCCTCCTCTTGTCAGTCAGTATTTGGCCTTCTGAGTGCCCTTTGAATCAGAATAAATTCTTGAATTATGTTGTACTTTAAAATCTTGAATTAATGATATCTGCAATACATTAATGTTGCTTCTGTTCTGTTTACCCTAAGGGGGGTTATCGCTGCGCTCCTGCTCTTATCCATGCTAGGTTGCATGGATGCGCAGGGAGTTCTTGCCCAGAACAGAACCATACCGCCAATCCTAACTGTATGCTAATTGTCAATCGTATTTGACGATAGTGGTCCTAACAGAAATGTCCTCTCATCTCGTGCAGCAGAAGTAGAAGTGGTTCAGTCAAAACGCTACATCTGAACCTGCTTGAGAGGATAATATACGAGCTGTAAGTTTCCCGCTGACATGTTGCAAGCTTTATTTAACATCACAACACAATGACAAATTAAATCCTCTGATTCAGACACGCAAATTATTGTTTTGTCTTCACACAGGGGCATGACCTGATTTAGTAATAAAGTCATGTAAATGTGCTGCTGTTTACTTGTGTTGTCATGGTTACTGTTTTGCATGTAAATGGGAAAAACTGTTTATTTCAATAAGCTGATATTTGTGAGTTATAAGCTTACTGGTGTGCAGGTAAACGTGCTCAATGATAACTGCAAATCCACCTTTCGCTGCCTGGAGTCCAGTTGTTTCTATGAATTGCAGTGATCCATTTGCTTCTCTGTTGTGTAGCTTTTGGCAGTCTGTAAAAATATACCTCAGATTTCGTCAAATGTAGTTGTACAGTCAATCGCAAAGCTCCTTCTCGTTTTAGATGTGTTTTGTGTGTTTTTCGCTGCATTCACACTGAAAACCAATGCTTTTAGGAAAACCAATGCTTTTTGCCACTCAGTGGGCGTGACTGCAGTCACTCCGGCCGACAGTGACGTCACGCATATACCATGTTTGTATGATGCTGCTAGAATTATCTGTATTGTTAACCTATCAGAACCTGTAGGAATGACCTCAACTGATTATTCATAAAACTATAAGTAATAGTGTTTCTGTATCTTTAGTTAGTTTGAGGCTAGATCCTCTTATTCATTTTCTATGGCCTTTGGAAGTGTGGGGAACTTTGTCTTCAGTAAAATCTCTGCCAACCGATTGAACTTCAATTTCATTCGTCTTCATTGAGCACATTGGTCTCTTTATGTGGTCTAACTGTAATTCCCCTGCACTATAAAAGGATGCCAAGGGTCTGAAGGAAGATGGGCAGGCATGGCTGAATTGTGGCAATGGAACCGTCCGTGTTACATACATTACATTCATGGAACTGGGTTAAATGCAGGATCTAGATTTTCCCTTTCGAAGAGGAACTCAACATTGCGTCATGGAGTTAATGCTATGGGAACATTAATACCCACTCCGCAATACTGAACAAATGCCTGTGCTGTGAAACCAGCTAGGCCACAGGTGTCAAACTCAGTTCCTGGAGGGCCACAGCCCTACACAGTTTTGTTCCGACCCTGCTTCAACACACACACACCTGCAGTTTTCAAATAAGCCTTGATTAGCTGATCTGGTGTGTTTAATTAGGGTTGAAGCTAAACTCTGCAGGGCTGTGGCCCTCCAGGAACTGAGTTTGACACCCCTGAGCTAGGCTGTAGCCAAATGTTACTGAGATAATTATTCACAATGGTGACAATGTCCACCTTTATCCTTTGTCCTTCCATTGCCTGGTGTATGCCTCCTACATTCTCCTCTATTGTACAGTCCATTCATACATGACTACATGGGGAAACAAAATGCAACTTCCGCATTTATCGGAAGCGCTGAACAATGGGAAAGTGGGACTCTGCTAGCAGTCATGCCCATTCATCACTACCTGCTTTCCACTTCTGTAACAGCCTATATATAGTATGCTACGTACTCACAATATCAGAACAGCGATCAGGCAACTGATGAGGGAGTGAGGCGCAATAGCGATCATGCCCACTCACATCTTCAGTCCTGCCTATGAACACAGAGAGAGCATTTTGTTCTGACCTCCATATTGATGAGTATCCAGAGTGGTGTATCTCTTCATCTGTATCTCTGTAATACATTAATATCAACTCCACACTAAAAAGGGTAGCAGATGAGAAATTGGGCACAATAGCTATACCCCCTTTTCTTTCCGAACGCAGCGCATACTATGTGCATAGTCCTTAACAGCCCCTTACTAGTAGGCAGATGAAAAACAGCAGTCATGTCGTAAAGTCTACAAATATAAACTAGAGGCTTTTTTTTTTTTTTTAGGTTAGTAGGCTGTGAACTGACGAGAAAAAGCTGTTCTGCACTGGCCCAAGTACTTCAGTCCTCCTCTACAAGCCTGAAACATTTAGATTTAAGTTTGAACGACCTCCAGGACTCAGGAGTGGAACTGCTCTGTGTTGGCCTGAAGAACCCTTCCTGCAAGCTTGAGAAACTGAGGTATTACAATTAATCTAGTAGACTAATCAAGTAGATTAACACACAGCCCACAGGGCAAAAACATTGTGCTAACAATCTGATTCTGAGGAAATAATGTCACATGCTGTGTATCAAATGACACTAGTTCATGTGTGTTTGCCTTTAATATTTGCAGTCTATCAGACTGTAAAATTACAGCCAAAGGATGTTCTGCATTGTCATCTGCTTTAAAGTCAAACCCATCACACCTGAGAGAGCTGGATCTCAGCATTAATAACCTCACAGACTCAGGAGTAAGGGAACTGCTCACTGTGCTTGAAGACCCATGTGTTCGTCTAGAGAGATTATGGTAACAGGCCTCTAGATTCATGTGAACATCTCACAATTAACAAATGAAACTGTATGGATATTTAAAACTTTTTCATTGTTTTTATGCTTTTTTCAGGCTGAATAATTGCAGTCTAACACATGAAAGCTGTCAGATGGTGGGTTATGTAGACATATCCAAACACTCGAGTCTGAGAGAGCTGAACCTCAGTGCTAATGACCTGCTTGACTCAGGTTTAAAGCAGCTTTCAGTGGGAGTATGTCATCTTCTATCAGGACTGCAGTCACTGAGGTAATAAAGTTTTCTTTAACCCAATTGATTCTCCCATCATTTACCCACCCTTTGTAATGGTCTGGGTGTATGTTACTTTGAGACCCATGTTTGGGGATTCTCTAAGCTGCATTCGTAGGAAGAGTGAAGGAGGCGAAAATATGCTGCAGAAATCTGTTTTGTTTTGTGCTTGTTTTAAACAAAAATACAGTCATTAACAGTAACTTGTGTCATGTGGATCATTTACCACAATGCATTATAGGTTACACCTTGTTGTTGCTAGTGAACTGTTATTCTAATTTTCAAATTGAACAATGTGTTGAAAGGTAGATGGATCTATACTTTACACAGAACATTTGTCTGTTTTTACTTGATCAGAAAATGTGATTTAAAGTAATCTTGTTATAATTGCACAACCCTTTGCAGTGTTACATATTGTGGGCTTACGGCACAGGGATGTGCTGTTCTGGCATCAGCTCTCAGCTCTAACCAATCACAGCTAAAAGCACTGGATCTCAGAGGAAATAAACTGTCAGATTCAGGAGTTAAACTGCTCTCAGATCTGCTGGAGAATCCACACAGTAAACTAAAAAAACTGGAGTAAGTGTTTGAAACTTAGCATACAGACAGTATAATCCTTGTTCTATGCCATAAAACATCCCATGATAATTTATACATAAAAAAAAATAATACAAAAATGTTATTATTTAAATTATAAGACAAGATTGGATTGGCTGATTTTGTCTCTCCACCTCACAGATTCATGGATGGAACAACAATTCAGACACCAACGAATGTCCCTCACACACAAGATGTTCTCCTTGTAGATCCAACAAAATCAAGAGAACAAAAACAAAAAAACACATGCGTATGCTTTTAAGGAAATAATTTAGTGCTTTGAGTGAGTTGGACAAGTTTGCTCCCAGCTGTGTTACATCAAAGCAGTCAAACAGACTTGAAGAGCTATATGTTAGATCGTCGTTGTAAGCGTGACATCTGGGGCCAGTTGCATAAACATAGCCATTATATTAAGAATGTCTTAAGAACTATGGGTAATCAGTCTTACTTTTCAGTATAAAATTAGACCCATCTATGTTTTTATGTAACTGTCTTAAAAAAGTAATGAACAGTCTTAAAGTAAAAAAAAAAAAAAAAAAAAAAAAAAATTGACTTATAAGACTAGTCTAGCAACCGGCCCCAGGTCTCAGTGTCATTCATTATCTGAATTATTCAAATCAGCAAGGAAAGGACAATAGTATAGAAAAATAGTATAGAGCATCGGTATGGAAAATTCACCATGTGCGTGATATGGCATCACTGGACTGAATTACACTGTTCTTGAGCAGGAACAAAATGTTATAAGATGGTTGGAGATTAGGTTCAAGGGAAACTATGAGGACTAGCAGGTTTGATGAGCAGGACAGGTGTTTTAAGAGCTCCACATCAGATGCATCTTAAAGACTGATCTTTCAAACAAACACATTTTTGTATGAATTATTACTGTACATTTTGTAGTACATATGTTGTATATAGTCAGTTTTAAAGTATAAATTATTTTAAAGTTCAAATTCTAGCAAGAGTTTTGCTTATTATAGTGCGACAGCTGCTAAATATGTTGACTTGGCAAAATGTGAATGTTTATACAGTATTTACTGTAAACTACTACCTCTTCTGAGATCCTAAAATTCCAACTCTATCATTTATTTATCCATCTGTCCGTCTGGTAACCACCTAGCAACCAGCCACTATACCCTAGCAATCACCAGCTGTACAGATAAGCAGTTATAGTAAATTATACTTCAATGCAATTTCTATTGAAACAAGTATGTCATGTATTTAAATATAATTGGGTAAAACTTTACAATAAGGTTTCATTAGTTAACATAAGTTAACTACTTAAGTAAACATGTGAACAATACTTCTACAGTATTCATTAATCTAATGGTGTCGTTTTCAAAAACTTGCACTTTGAATCCAGTTTGCGTTTGCAGGCCCCCAAAAACCCGCTGTCCTGTAAATGAATGGCCATTTTAATTGGAAAGTGTCGTAAACGGCCCCTAAGTGCACTTGTTTTTTCACAAGGTTTTGTCAAGTCATCATCAAAGTTTGTCTTTGCATACATTCCTTTTGTAGTTGTATTATTAATTGTCATTGTGCCACACATTGATTTATTGATATTAATATCATCAAATAATAGTCATTGTAGAATGAAGCATTATCAGTATTTAGTTTACAAAATAATGAAACTAAGAATAATGATGTGAGTCTCCGAATGAACAGTAGAGGGCAGCACAGGATCTGTCGGAGGCTTGCTGCATGGAGTACACATTTTATTATCATATTCTTTATGTCAAGATATGTCAAACCTGCCTTTGTTTCTTCAAGCTGTAATGTTGCTCTTACATGTTTAAAAATGCAAATGTTGACATTTGTCTAATGAAGATACAAGAAAAGTAAGACTGGATTAAAGAATTGGAGTAAATACACAAAAAAATGACCCAGTATCATCAAGTCTTTAATTTTAATGTTTATTTATGAAATAAGAAAGGGGCATCATTCATTAATAGTCATTATAGTCATTACAGTGTGTCTTTTCTTCATTTAACATAAAAACATGTTGATATTCAGAGTTTCCCCAAACTTTCTCTGGTTAGTCATAGCAAACCATTCTCTACACAATACTTTATATCATGGAAACAATTATATATTTGGACTTTGGTCAAAATTTAGGCTTTTTTTGTTTGGAATATTGCATTTCCAGCTTTTGACAATACAGTATTTTTAAATAATTAAGTTACTTCATTGAAAAGTGCTACGATTTATTTATTTGTGAGTGCATTTAACGCCAAACTACACTGGTTTAACAGCACCTGCATGCGTCTCATTCACAAAACAAACCGCTTTGAACCTGGAATCACTGCACTAGGAGAGTGTTTAAAAAACAGGAATAAATTGAAAAATACAACAATATAATATAGTTAATTTGGCATAACAAATAAATGGTCTATTAAGGCAAACTTCATTTCTAAAACAAACAATCTACAAAAGTGTATTTCTTTTTAAAACACTGCTCATGCAAACATGATGCAGGCAATACTAAACTGTGAATTCATTATTAACAAAGGTAAACAATATCCGTGTCTATATGATTCGGAGACTTCTATTATCCCATCTAAATTCATGCTGTCCAGCCAGTGCTGTAAACCAAAGAAAAATAATAATAACTAACACAGGGTCTAACCCTTTGGGGTGCGTCATGAGCAGGTAAACTGGTCCTAACTAAGCAACACTGGCACCTATTCCCACTTTTACAAATAAGATTTGTCACACCTGAGATTAAACACACAATATCTGTTACTTGTAAACAATTCATTAGCCATGCAGTCAAATATAGAATTCTTTTTAAAACCAAGAAATGGACAAGAAGCTGTTCTATTGTTCATCTCAAGTCATTTAGCTAATTAGTAAATTTCTCATTCATGATTATCAAGCTTAAATTATAACATCAGTAAGTCATGGTCAATGTACAAATAATCTACAGAAGTGGTTCAATTTTATAATCATTTTAAATTGAAATTGAGCATAAATGTGGAAGAGTGCGGTTACAATTCCTGAATCCTGACCATATGGAAAAACATTCCCATCCCATACACAGTTAAAATTTGATGCATGTTTTCTGCATGATTTATATAGATAACACAGCATAGATGCAGTGCGAGTGGGTGTGAGTTTGAAGTTGACTTACTGTCATGTTAAATAAATGAAGTCGGAACTCTGTGCCTGTGTTTGAGTTATTTTTTCCTGGGGTTGCTGGGGTAAAGGCTGGTTAGTGTATTTTTCTTCCTGAAATATGAAGGGTATAGAGCAGAAGGAGCACATCTGAGCTCTTGATCTCGAGAGTCACGCTAAGTACGGTAAGTTGCTTTTTGTTTTCATTAAAGACAGTTTGACCAGGTGTTACTGAACATTGTTTGGTTGAGAACTGAACATTTTTATATAATTTTTTTTCTCTTGATGATCCATGTGATATTTTGAAGATAATTTTCTGCCATTTAATTGGGTCATTCTAGAATTGTGATCTCATTTCCAGCTCACACTCATGCACACGTAACATACAAGAGATTGAACGCGAATCAAGGCCCCGATAAACTCACGGCAAAGCTATTTTTCGTCCTTCGCTTAGAAGTAAAAAGAAGTTAGGAACACCCTTGCAGTGATATATGTTTAGTAAACATCCTGACCTGTCCACACTGCTGAGAGCAATGTTTAGATAAATATGTAAATATGTGCTGCGCACTTTCCTCTTGATTTAAGACTACAGACTAAACTACAGATCTGGCTATGTGAGACTATTGTTTGAATTTACCCCTTTTCTTTGCAAGACACATTGAGATTACAATCCAGAATGGCTTTCACAGCATTATCCTGAACATGGTAAGCATTCATGTCAATGAACGGAAGAGAGGCTCTCTGCCTCCCCCTAATGGTGGGTTCCTTAAGTAGGCAGCTCCCTCATATCTCGTGAAGTTGCAGCTGCCTCCCCAGAGGTTGGGACCCTAAGCAGGCGGCCCCTTAGGTTCCATTAATTAGGTAGATCCTTCATGGGTATTTAATGGTGTATCCTCACCCCTGAAGGGTTCTTTTTTAAGTAGGAAGCTCCTCAATACCTACAAGGCAGTAGCTTCCTCTCCCTAGTGTTGGGTTCAGTAAGAAGGAAGCTCCCTTGGGTGTTACCAAGGTGTGGGATTCCCCAAAATTGCTTAAGCTTCCGGAAGCCCCCTTTGAGTCTGGTAGAACGAGTTGCACCTTCCCCTGGGTTCTAAGCAGGGTCCTTGTCAAAGCTTTCAAGGACTCGCAGTCTCCCTTGTTAACCTAGGGGCAACCGCCTCCTTTAAGATTTTGTTGGTGGCTCCCTTTTGTGATATGCTGAAGTTTCAGGGTTGCAGCTGACCCCTGAATGGGGTCTTATAAGCAGGCAGATCCCTTGTGGTTGAGTCATGGCTTGCTGAAGTCATGGCTACCTCACCCAGAATTGGGGTCCCCTAAGTAGGAGGCTCCTTTATTTATCTAGATGAAACTGCCTCCCTATTAAGAGTTCTTCAACAGGCAGTTTACCCTAAGATGCAGAATCCAGAGTCCTCAGCTCCCCAGAGAAACCATCTCTGGGCTCTGGTGAGAAGTGGTTTCGCCTGAGCTTTTCATCTCTTCTTATTGGTTGAGCACCCTTCAGGAGTGCTGGCCTTACGAGATGCTGACTCTAAGTCAGACAGGGTTGAGCATTTTGCAACTAAAACGCTCCCCTGTGGTGTTGAGGGGTTGGACCAGATCCCCCTATAAGGTTGGTGCCTGCCATTACAGTAATTGAAGGTTCAACAAGTAGGCAGCTCCCTTATATTTCATGAAGCTGCGGTTACCTCCCCAGAGGTTGGGTCTCTAAGCAGACGGTCCCTTCATGAGTCAATACTAAGGTTGAAGCTGTCTCCCCCTGATAGCGGGTCCTTTAAGTAAGACAGCTCCCTTAGGTTGTGAGTGACAGGCGAGGGAACCATTGTTTCCCTGTGCCAGTATTCCCTTAAAGATAATGTCTGGCATAAAGGTTGGCATTACCAGATCTTTGAGCTCCACCCGTCTTAGGGCTTGGAGCTTAGGTGCTAGCCATAGGGAATAGTGTCACTGACAGTTCTGTGGACCTGAGTTTCTGAGGGACCTGAGGGAATCTGACTCCGAAATATAAGTCTGTTGAGTCCTTGTTTGTGCTTGTCACAGCCAATTAGGCAGTTATTCCCTCTGCATTGCGAAGTGGTCATAGTGTCCTCTAGAGCAGTGTTTCTCAAACCTGGTCCTGGAGGACCAACACTGCACATTTTGTCCTGGAGTTTCTTCTAATGAGCTGATGAGTTTAATCAGGTGTGTTTGATTAGGGAGGCAAATAAAATGTGCAGTGTTGAAGCAGGGTTGAGAAACAATGCTCTAGAGGATGCAGTGCGAGTTCCCATTCGAAAGGGAATGTCTAAGGTTAAGCATGTAACCATGGTTCTCTGAGAAGGTGAACGAGACACTGCCTCTCATTCCCATGCATCGGGCATGCCTGTCTACGTCTCCTTTTGACAAAGAAGTTGATTACGTCTAATACAGGTGCCCTTTTATACTCACGATCACATCGGTAGTGACGTCACTGTCTGTCATCGTCCAATGATATTGTATTGATATCCAATAAAGTATTGTTTAAACATGCTTCAGACACCGGCCATGCTGGAGGCGTTCCCCATAGTGTCCTCTAGAGGACACAGTGTCTCGCCTTCTCAGGGAACCATGGTTACATGTGTTAGCTGAGACGTGTTTTAAAGTTTCCTTATAAGCTGTTCACGCAATGGCAATACAACAGCGGTTAATGCATGAAAGTTCTTACATATACCACCTTTAAATATGCCATGCATTCTTAATTTGAATTATTTTTCATTTCAGGTTGATATTAAATATTTATTCTATTTTAAAAGTGCTTTACACTAAAATTAGGAACCATTAATAAGGAAGTTAATAGGAACCATTAAAATTATTGACTAATGCCACTGACAGTTCATGATTAATTACAAGATAACAATTAATAACAAGATGCATCACAAAAAATACAAGCATTGATATTATTACTCTATCAATATATCAAAAATAAATTTTATCAGCATGACAGTAAAACCTTTTAACAATTTAAAATGTAAAATAATCTATTTCTCTATTTTTTTTCCCCCAAAGAAGTTACAGTTGAATTTTAATTAAAAAAAAATCTATAATTTTCTAAAATGGTTTTCTATAGGAACAGTGTATATTGCAGATTGACATTTTGTTGTCCAAAAGCAAAAGCATCTGCCACCACAATTGTAGAATGACCCAATGAACAAATCTCATTGTTTTGAACTCAGTATAACAGTGTGTGCTTCAAAACTGCATGCAATTAAGACTAATGCATGCAAACAAAGCATATGCTACTTCTGTATGAGGCTGTGCTTGCATTTTTGTGCTTGGATACAGATATTGAGAGTAGCTACAGTTCTGTCTTTACAGGAATAGTTCAACCAAAACTGAAAATTTAGACATTTACTCAGTCTCATATAATGCCAAACACACTTGATGTTCTAAAGAGACATTTAGTACAATGTGAATGCTGTTCTTATCCATACAAGTGAAGTAAGTGGGTACCAGAGCTGTTTTTACAGTCCAATCCAAATCTTCTGAAGCTTTGTGTGAGAAACAGACCCAGTGTAATCACTATGTTCAGCATACACAGAACATGGTTCCCGATATTCCTTACGTTCTAAGAACATTCTTTTTAGGTTTTAATTTTTTGTTCAAGAACATTGCAGAGAGGTTTTTTGTGACAACCTAATAAAAGGGTCATTCCTACAGTTTTGTGGATTTTGGGCTGACCAGGTTTGTTGATTTTTGTTTTTTTAATTCAATTATTTTTTAGTCTTGTCAGAGGGAGAAAATGTCTGTCTATCATAAAAAAACACACTGGTCAAGCTCAGGCCATTATCACCTAATAATTCCGACCAAATATATATATATTTTTTTTTATAAATTCTATGAAATCTGTCCATCCAGTAATATATGTAATGTTTAACAGGGTGGACCATAACAGGGTGAATGTTTTAAGCTAATAAAGCCCATTTTTAGCTAGGACAGAATAACATGCTAGCAGAAGATTTACATTTAGGAAGAATTTTAATATAGAATTTCAAGTCCAGTATAAATTGGCACAACAGGGTGGACATGTTATGTTTTACGCTATTAGATAAGTCTTTTAAAATGAGGAAAAGAGAGAAAAGTTTATGACTGATTCTTACTTTGTTCTTGGAGTTGCTTTCCCTACAAGGAAATTAGGAGATTTAGGGACATAAACTAATTTAACACATAAATTAGTTTTACACATAAAACAAAGTACTTTACGTCAAAGAGAATAAGTAAATGAACAAACTAATACTCAAAATTACTCATTTAGAAATATATATGTAACCTTAATTTAGAAAACATGATTGGGGACATGGGAATTTGACTTTCAAGTGAAACCCACTAAACTGTAGGAATGACCCCAGACAGCAACATAGTGTCGGCCCAGATCCGGCCCACATCTGCTACACGTGGATTCCACACATACCAGAAGTGGGCCGGATCTAGGCCGACACTATGTTGCTGTCTGGGACCCAAAAACATGAAATGTTTGTTCGTTCGTTCATTCATTCATTCATTTTAGGTTTCATCTATATAACTATAAACTAATGTTCCTTGTTGCAGGGAGATTTTTTGTGATAACCTAATGAAAACTTACACAGAATGCTCTCTAATGCTTATTTTTGTTATTGTATAACCATAAACTAACCTTCACAGTTAAATATTTCTCTTTCCATAACAATAAACTACATTTTGTGGAATTGCTCGATGACTGACATTAGTGACACACAGCATTTAATTAAATGTAGAAATTAAGATCACTATTAAAATGTGTAACAATTCTATGTTATAAATCCAAATCTTACATGTTTGGAATGACTTGGGTCTGAGTAAATGATGACATGATTTTCATTTTGGCTGAACGGTTCCTTTAACGTAGAGTAAGGCTTTTCCTGTTAAATCTCTGTGCTGTGCTTGTGCCGTGAAAGCTAAGCACAAATTCGTTACAGTTTGAGGCCGTCAAATGACCAAGAATACGGAATACCGAAATAGTAAAATAATTTAAAGCGAATACTGTACATTAAAATGAAAACCAAGGCCTCGCACAACTTGGTGAAAGTTTCTCTCAGTTTTGTACCAAGGGTGGATTCATGCTTTTTCTAAAATCACACTCGCTCTATTTACAATGTCATGTAATAAAATGAGTAAATTCCATTGTTAAGCAGCTCAGAGTTTTCATGAGGTACAAAAAAACATCCATTTGTAAAAAACGGTACAATTGTAAACGTCTGTCGAAGTTTGTCAGACACAAGAACCGGAGATAATATGCGAGACAGAGACTGTGGAGTCATATCTGATGTTTGACTGACAGAAGAGGCCACTCGATACTTTAAAACAGTCTAATCCACCTTCTGAAACCTCAGTACACCCGACAAAGGACAGTGCCGGGCGTAAAGTTCCCTAACGTCACCCTACACACTGAAAGACAGCATGCGTAAGAGCGGCGTTTCACTCAGACAGGCCGTGTGTGATCCTGAGAGTGACAGTGAACCGTATGTTTGTGCGATCACTCAGATCTGCGTCTGCAGCGGGTGCACGAGTGTCGACGGGGGTTTGGACGAGGTGGAGTGGGACGAGTGCTGAGGTTTGATGCCTCGGCTCCTCGTGTACTGGAGGAACTGGTCTGGGATTTCCGCAAGAACGTCCTTGGCCAGACGGGCCATGCTGAGAATGTGATTCCCTCTGCGATCAATGTAGTCTCGGAAAGGAACAAACTGAGGAGAGATCAGACTGAGATTTAGGAGGAATGCGCTGTCAATAACTACAGAAAATCACTTTGACATCCTCTAGTTTGTAAAACTAAGCTTAAATTACATCTAATGGAAGTCTAGGTGAACACCAACGTAAAAAGAGAGGTGCGCTTAATTGTATTTAATATGCAATTGTAGTATACTAAAAACTTGTGGATAATATATGAATTATATAAAAAACACTTTCATGACACACTTCAGTACTTTTTTAAACAGTGTAGTTTGTAAGTCTAAAGCACATGTAAAGTGCTTGATTACAATTTTAACTGTAGTTTGTTATTTGGTTAATATACTTAAATACATCACATACAAGTTTCAATAGAAATGACAAAGTATATCGTATTTTACCTCAAATCCTTTAACCAGTACACGTTAACGATGTTTCAAAGACAACAGAAGAGGTGTAATTATGAAATGTGTAATTATGAAATTACAAATAACGATGTCACTGGATCAAAAAGCACTCTAAAGTTCAGCTAACTGCAACTAATATACATTTAAACTTTAATAAGTTTTCATCTAATTGCAGTTAACATGCAGTTAAGTGTCCAAAAACATTACATTTAGTTTTCACACAAAGTAAATTATTTTAAAGTATAGAATTTCTCTCTTTAAATGAATGCAAAAGTGTACTTCTTTTTCACAAGAGCAGTAAGCATTTAAAAGCAGAAATGTTTGTTACCCTTTTACTATGTTGTAACATTACCTCATATCCAAAAGATATTGTCCAGTAATTACCACAATATCTGCTTCAAATGCTGTAGATATCAGGTTAAAATCACCTGGAATACTGCCTTACTATTTCAGTCCAAAGATACATGAGATTCACGGCTGGAAAACTCACCTGCACAATGTCTCTCTCTGCAAAGCGACCCCTGGATGATATCCTGACCTCATCTCCATCTAGTTCAATCATCTCTGTCAAATGGAAGAAAATGCCACAGGAAAAACAATCATGTGGTGCTTCCACTCGACTCAGGCTGTTATATTGAAGTGTGCTATCATTGATTTCATACGAGTTCAAACACATCCTTTAATGCAGCAGCAGCAGCAGCTGTGAAATGAGTTCAAAGAGCAGATCATGACTGTGCTGAGATAACGAGAACACTGGGAGCTGCATATAAATCAGGTTTTTATCTCCATTAAAGGAAAAACGAATTATCAAACATTATACAAATTGTGAGCCCAGCAAAGACCAAGGTTTTTAGTTTTGACGTAAAGGCACTATTTAATGGAAATCTGGATTTTTTTCTCTCTACTGTTTATGACACCACTAATCCTCTGATTTCATTGGGGATGGTGAGGACGAATGCAGCGAGGACGAACTCAGAGGACAAATGCAAGGGTTTGTGAGAGTAACACCCTGTCATGTGACCAAAAGCAGAGAAACTGTTCCAATTCACTGCATCTCCACTTGAGTAAAGCTTCATTAGGGCTTTGTTTAGTGTGTAGGAACCCTAACTTTCAGAATGCAAAACTTCTACCCCAGTACACAACGTTTATTAAAATTTAACCGCAAAACTATCTATACGCCAGGTTCATAAAGTAATTTACATATAGAAGTCTTAAAGGTACAGTAGCAACTATTTAATTGTAAAGGTCAGAGAGGGGGGTGTAAGAAAAATATCCATATTTATAACTTTATAAACTATAATCAGTGGCTTCCGGTAACGGCCTTACGCGTGTCTATTTAACAAAACAAAACACCAGTTACGAATTAGAAGTCTAAAAACGGGATTTATTAAAGAGAAATGTGGGAGGAGCTTGAGTTTGTTGCCCACCGCTGTTTGTTTGAACCACGAGAGGCGTCAAAGCTTATGCTACTCCTACATCCTACGTCATGCGTCGGGTCAGAGGTCATTCGTCATGCGCCGGGTCAGAGGTCATTCGTCATGCGTCGGGTCAGAGGTCATTCGTTGGGTCAGAGGTCATTCATCATGCGTCGGGTCAGAGGTCATTCGTCGGGTTAGAGGCCATTCGTCATGCGCCGGGTCAGAGGTCAGGGTCAGAGGTAATTTGTCATGCGTCGGGTTCATAGACTGTAAAAAGGTCGGGTTAGAGGTCATTCGACATGCGTGATTACAAAAATGATTACAAAAGAAAGGGTATAGTATTCTATTTACTTTTATGGAGATACTGCAGTTGATTTGTTTACATGCATATTGACGAACAAATTATTCGTATTGAATTGCGCTATTACAATACAAATAATATGAAATTATACAAATCCACAATAGGCAGAGAGAAACGTTTAACCAAAAGTAACTGGATCACACATTTACCAGATGAAAGGAGAGGTGCAGGGTTAGTTAAGGAATGAACTGATAAGCCAATGGAAAAATCAAAGCTCTAATAGTACACACACTACTAATGACGTTTTGGAAAAATTCTGATTGGTCTCACTGGAACATGTGTGAAACAGATTTCTCTTTTGATCTGATCTGGTCTTCTGAGTCTCTCATGGACTGGACTGATATCACATCTTCACACATCCTCAAAGACACACTCATCTCTCTCATCTTACCGTCAAATTCGGCCGGCCCGACTCCAACGATTATAATTGACATGGGAAGACTAGAGGCCTTGAACAGAAGGAAAGAGTTCATTAAAACAAGACCCCCAAGAATACACTCCTCATTTAATTCAACATTTGCATAATGAAACATGCACAAAACAGACTTGTAGTCATAATGTTGCATTGAGTGCAAACTGTTTTTTTTAAAGCAATGGCTAATTTACTAATAGCTAATAAACACTTTAAATGACTATATTTTCTTTATTATAACTAATTTGAATGATCAAAAATGTAATATTTAGCTTTGTCCTGCATTTTATGTTCAACCCTGTTACCATATGATTTATTTATATAAAACAAGTTTTTGTGACCTTTGTGACATACAGGAAGGGTCATCTTTTGGACCGGTCATCTAGCATACCAGCAGGACAAGTAAATAATCTTATTCAGTTTTCTCAATTTTAACACACATTATTTGTTGAATGTATTTGTCAAAATCTACTATTCAACCCTGTTACCAAGGTATTTTAAGAAAAAAAAGAAGACCATTCATGTTTTATATTTATCAATAACTACAAAGACGTAGGCCCCTTCTAAATGATGGCTCAATTTTAGTTGAAAATATACAAATTTGCAACCCTGTTACGCATTCTGTAGTTTATTTTTTATATCTTATAAATTTGATTTAAATGTATTTAAAGTTTGAGCCTTACTTTATACCATATTTGAGGAAAGTGCCATGGGGTGGCAGCCAGTGGGATGTAATTATGGAAATATGAGGCACATTCATAAAGCTCATGTAATGTTCTTTGCTCATCTGCACACTGACACATTATGAACGACTCTTGCCACTGTTCAAATAGTCTCTGCCCATCACAGTCTGTACAACATCACATTTCAGTGCCTCGGTTGACGTGTTTTGAAGGAAAGACAAATGGATTCAATTTAAGGCATTTTTCTAATTATGTATACTTGTTGTAATAGTATCCACAAAGAGGAATCAACAACTTTTGTAAGTGGGCGTAAATTCTTCTGTTTTATTCAGTGCAATGATTGTCTCATTCTTCATCCAATAATCTCTTGTAGTGATTAGAATGATGAATGGTTAGGCCTGTTGTTTACAAAGTAAACAAACTTGGACTTTTTTTTATTAAGGATCATTTTGCATGGTACCATATACAGTATATGCTGGGGACATATTTATGCCTTCAGAAAGAAAACAGGGTGGACAGTAACAGGGCTGACCATTTTACAGTTTAATAGGCTTGGTGTCGAACATCACATGAACAAACAGGAAAACAGGTCTTATCACATCCGTTTGTCGGAGAAAGTGTTAACTGACGCCGATATCTATGGACTTTTAAGGCAATCAGCTAACCTAGCTAGAAAAAAATAAATGTTAAGAGATGTTAAGAAAATAAAAAACTTCAATCTGCATTTCAACGGACATCGATTATGCTCATCTTTGGTAGCTCCTTTGAAGACATCTTCAGTAAAACAGCTCTATATTCAATGAAACACATTCAAAAGACCTGAACCGATAGCGATGCAACCCGTTTTACAGAATACATAAGTTTGTTGCATATAAACCCCATTTGACATTATAAATCTTGTGCTCAAGGCAGTAAAACGATACTTGGTTACTCACGTAACCTCGGTTCTCTCTAGAGAGGGAACGAGTATTGCGTAAGCTCTGCTTACGCAGCGGGAAAAGCCTTCTTTTCTCGAGATACTGAAACCAAAAATTATCCTTAATTTCATATATTGTCAACGCAGTGCGGCTGCAGGCAGCTGAGCTAGAGCGGCATACTGCGCGCTCATTGGCTGCCGCGCGGCAACTGCTTAAGCCTACCAGTGAGCCTGGCGTGACGTCACGCCCAATGAGGGCGCGCGCGACCTCGCGCGTCACAGCCCGCCAGAATGGGCGGCGTCAGAGCGTATATAAGGAAGGCTCGTAGGCTATATTCTCTGTTTTCTGTCGACTGAAGCGACGCGAGCGATAGGCTCAGCACGGTCAGGGAACGCAATACTCGTTCCCTCTCTAGAGAGAACCGAGGTTACGTGAGTAACCAAGTATCGTTCTCTTACGAGAGGTTCTCTCGTATTGCGTAAGCTCTGCTTACGCAGCGGGAACCCTTTGTCCACGCCGTGCGAGCCTAACAATCACATATGACTCATAGAAAAACATAGAGGTGATTAAACAGGTGGCCAGCGGTGCGGGCCAACACATGTTCATAAGCACACATAGGGAAAAAACACAGAACGGCACTGCCGGTTCATGTTAACTGATACCCTGAGCGTGCAGCTCAACAGACAAGCTAATCGGAAATACAGCCTGACCCTTGGGCAGGACACGAATCACGACTAGACTGACAGAAGTTTAGCCTGCATAGCGGGAACTTCCAGGTTATAAAACCTAACAAATGTGGAGGGGGACGCCCAGCCCGCCGCCTTACAAATGTCATCAATGGAATCCCACTGGACCATGCCCACGATGAGGCCATGCCTCTGGTGGAATGAGCCCGTATGCCTAACGGACATTGCAGGTCTTTTGACGCATAAGCTGCTGCAATAGCGTCTACTATCCATCTGGACAGTGTCTGTTTCGAAGCGGCGCGACCCTTGGTGCGCCCGCCAAACGAAACGAAAAGCTGCTCTGAGAACCTGAAGGCTGCAGAGCGCGTCACATAACACCTTAACGCCCTGACCGGGCAAAGGCAGTTAACCCCTTCCTCACTGCTGGAGGACGGCAGAGCCGATAGGGTAACGACCTGAGTCCTGAAGGGAGTGCCTAACACTTTGGGGACATAGCCGTGCTTCGGTTTGAGAATGGCTAACGAGTCGTTAGGTCCAAACTCGAGGCACGACGCGCTGATGGACAGCGCGTGTAAATCTCCCACACGTTTAACTGAAGCCAGAGCTAGCAGAAAAACGGTCTTAAGCGTCAAGTATTTCAACTCCACTGAGTCCAAAGGCTCAAAGGGATGCGCTTTTAAGGACTCCAGGACCAGGGACAGGTCCCAAATAGGAACCGTCGGGGGCCGTGGAGGGTTCATTCTCCTGGCCCCGCGTAGAAAGCGGGTAATGAGTTCATTTCTGCCCAGTGCACGGCCGCGCGCCGACTCAGCGAACGCTGCTATGGCCGCGACATAAACCTTGAGCGTGGAGGGGGACCTGCCCGCGTCCAACATCTCTTGGAGAAATTTCAGTACCTGTGGAACTCCACAGGTTCGAGCATTAGAACCCGTATTCACACACCACTTGTTAAACACTGACCATTTAGACGCATAGAGCCGCCTCGTCGAGGGGGCTCTGGACTGCGTGATCGTGTTAATTACCCCTTCTGGCAAGCCAACGAGTAATCGTTGATTATCCACGCATGCAGAGACCAGTGCTCTGGATGGGGATGCAGAATCGAGCCTCGGGCTTGAGAGAGGAGATCTCTCCTCACCGGAATCGGCCATGGGGCTGTGTCTGCCAGTCTCATTAGCTCGGGGAACCATGGTTGGTTTTCCCAACGCGGGGCTATGAGGAGCACTGCGCAGTTCAAACTCCTGATCCTCGCTAGCACTTGAGGTAGCATCGAGATCGGTGGGAACGCGTACAGCGGGGCGCTGGGCCAGGTCTGGGCCAGCGCGTCTTCCCTTTTCGAGAAGAACCTCTGGCACTGAGCATTCTCGCTCGTGGCGAAGAGGTCGATCTTCGCTTCGCCGAAACGACGCCAAAGCGTCTGTATCGTCTGGCGGTGTAGAGACCATTCCCCTGGGGGAACGTTGTCCCTGGACAGTCTGTCCGGGCCGTCGTTCAAACGACCGGGTACATGAGCTGCCCTTAGGGAGCGCAACGGGCCTTGAGCCCAGGATAGGAGGCGCTCTGCGAGCGCGCACAGGGTTCTGGATTTGATTCCACCCTGGCGGTTCACGTACGACACCACTGACATGTTGTCCGAGCGAACTAGCACATGGTGTCCCCGTATAAGCGGTAGAAAGTGCTTCAACGCTTTCTCGACCGCCAGCATCTCTAGACAGTTTATGTGAAGGTCTTTCTCCGTATTCGACCACGGGCCGCAAATCGGACTGCCTTCGTGAGTCGCTCCCCAACCCATGTTGGACGCGTCTGTCGAGATCACTTTGCGGTGTGCGATGGTTCCCATCGACACTCCCCGCTGATACCATTCGGCCGTCAGCCAGGGCTGCAGGGCTGTAACACAGCGCTGAGTCACTCCGATTGGAGTACGGCCTGAAATCCATGCTTTGCGGGGCGTCTCCGTTTTTAGCCAGCGTTGAAGCGGACGCATTCGGAGTAAACCCAGCTGCAGGACAGCTGCTGCTGATGCCATGTGGCCCAGCAACCTCTGAAAAGTTTTCAATGGAAAAACTTTTCCCTCCTGAAAGGAGGCGGCGAGGTGTCGAACACAGCGCGCGCGCTGTGCGGACAGTCTGGCTGTCATTGCCGCCGAGTCCAGATCTATACCCAGAAAAGTGATAGACTGGCTGGGGGCTAAAGAGCTCTTGTCCCAGTTCACGGAAAGACCCAAGCTTTGCAGGTGACCGAGAAGCGCTTCTCTGTGGGAAACTAGTTCCTCCGCCGAGTGCGCTATAATGAGCCAATCGTCCAGATAGTTCAGGATTCGCATTCCCCTCGATCTCAGGGGTGCGAGAGCCGCATCCATGCACTTCGTAAATGTACGGGGTGCCAGGGATAGGCCGAACGGCAGGACGGTGTACTGATATACCTGGCCGTCGAAGGCGAATCTCAAGAATGGCCTGTGACGGGGTATAATCTGAATCTGAAAGTACGCGTCTTTCAGGTCGAGAGATATGAACCAGTCCCCCGGGCGAATCTGCGCGAGGATTTGACTGGTTGTGAGCATTTTGAACGGCCGTTTCATAAGCGTTTTGTTCAAATATCTCAGATCCAATATAGGTCTGAGTGCTCCGCCCTTCTTGGGTACGAGGAAATAGCGGCTGTATACGCCTGCCTCGGAACCCGGAGGGAGAACCCGTTCTATCGCCCCTTTGCGCAGCAAATTCGCTATTTCTGTGTGAAGCAGATGCGCTGCATCCGCTTTCACTGTAGTCTCGGCCCGAGCGCGATAGCGCGGAGGGCGGCGAGCGAATTGAAGCGAATAGCCCTTTATCACTGTGTTCAGTACCCACTTCGACACACCCTGGATAGCTTTCCATGCATTCGCACTCATAGCTAGGGGTCGAATCGCCTCTGACTCTCGCCCGTCGCACAGCGCGGGACGGGGAATCTGTGGCGGTGTAAGCGCGCATCGCGCAGTGGCAGTGAGGGGGAACGGGGGTTCGCAGATGGCGGCAGCCGGCTGAACAGCGCTGTGAGAGAGCGTTTTGTGAGACGGCTCGCGGCGCAGAAGCGGGGCGGGCTCGTGCATGTTTATCGGAGAGTGTGCGTGCTGTAAAGCGGGCACAGAGCTCTTTATTATCACACAGCCGGTGGCTGACTTGTGCGTGTGTACATGAGGGTGCGCGCGCTGTGTAGCGGGCACAGGGCTCTTTATTAACACACCGCCGGTGGCTGGCTCGTGCATGTTTAGCTGAGAGTGTGCGTGCTGTGTAGCGGGCACAGGGCTCTTTATTAACACACAGCCGGTGGCTGGCTCGTACATGTTTAACTGAGAGTGTGCGTGCTGTGTAGCGGGCACAGGGCTCTGTATTAACACGCGGCCAGTGGCAGAATGTTCCGTTACCCAAGCGTGTGAGACAGAGCGAGCACTGTGTAGGTGTGAGCACTGAAGTGTGGGCACGTGACCTACAGTTATCACTCGAGCGGCCGTAGCGCGCTTTATGTGAGTGCACTCTGTGGGGTACACAGGGGAATTTGTGCTTGTGTGTAGTGATGAGCACTGGGAAGTGGGCATGTTTACTACACTCATAACACTGACGGCGTGAGCCGTCTGACCAGACATTACACTCTTTATTCGATTTATCTGGGTCGCCGTAAAAACGGCGTTTGTGTGCAGGCGAGAGAGTTGCGAAACTGGCTCGTTGGCTGCTGTGGGCACTACTGCAGTAGCCTTTGACAAGGGGACTGGCAGAGGGATACATCTTAGTTTTGACGGTGGTCCGGCCGCGGCGGGAGCCGCCCGTCTTTTCCTCCCGACGGGTGCTAGGAGGACTTAGCAGGCTCGGGCTTCAGCGTTACCTTAGGCCGAGGCCCACGCGGGGGCGGCGGCCTGTGCTGGCTGGTGGAGCGGGACCTGGGGCGGCCGCGCTGGCGCTGCTTAGAGTCTGGGGGTCGAGACGGCCGCTGTGCGGAGCTGCGTGCAGGAGGCTGGCTAGAGCGGCCTGCAGCGGAGCTCGAGCGGCGGGGCAGGAAGAGGTTCATGGCCTGTGACGCTTTCTGTACCTCAGAAAAACGGTCCACGAGGCCGCTCACTGCCGGGCCGAAGAGACCAGTAGGCGAGAGCGGGGCGTTCAGGAAGACGGATCGCTCTTGTTCCCCCATATCGGCGAGAGTTAACCAAAGGTGGCGCTCGATGACGGTCAGCGAAGCCATGGATCGTCCGATCGCTTGGGCTGCTGTTTTAGTCGTGCGAAGGGAAAGGTCCGTCGCACTGCGCAGGTTGGTTAGGGCCGATCTGTCCAGTTCTCCCTCGTCAAGCTGGCGGAGGAGGTCCGCCTGGAGAACTTGAAGGACCGCCATTGTGTGCAGAGCTGAGGCGGCTTGCCCAGCGGCGGAGAAAGCGCGGCTGGCGAACGCCGAAGTAGTCCTGCAGGCTTTGGACGGGAGGGCAACCTTTGAGCGCCATCTCGCGGATGGGGGGCAAAGATGCGCTGCAACCGCCTGTTCGACCGGTGGAATCCGGTCATACCCCTTCTCCGTGGCTCCGTCCACGCGGGAGAGAGTCGATGAGGCCGGAGAGCGGAGTCTGGCCGAAACTGGAGCGTTCCAGGATTTAGAAAGCTCGTCGTGGAGCTCAGGCAGAAACGGCGCCGGTCTAGACGCTGGAGCCTGGCGACTGGTGGTCAGGAAGCATCCATCAAGTCTGTTAGGCGGGGGTACCTCCGGCGCAGACCACTCGAGGCCCAAACGCTCGACCGCCATAGTGAGGAGGTGGAGAAGCTCGGCCTCCACTCCGGCGGGAGCCCTGCTGGAAGCTCTGGTGGAGGAGGCGGATCGGGCGGAGCCGGACCACGCCTCGCTGTCCGACGCTAACAATGAGCATGTGTCCAGCCGATCGTTGTCGTCCGCTTCATCCGCTGTGTCGACGGCATCGAGGGCGAGAGCCGTCGGCTGCGCGTCGGGGAGCGGGGGCGGAGAGGGAGAGAGCGAGGCTCGCGGGAGAGGCTCCGGCGAGGCCTTGGCTCGTGTCTCAGGCTCCGGTGGGCGTTGTGAGCGGCGTTTTTTCTTTCGCGGCCCAGCAACGGCAGGAGCGGCGTCTGAAAAGAGGGCGAGTCGAGCCCGCAGGGTCGACATCTGCAGCTCTTCACAGCATTCGCAGCCGCCCGAGGAAAACGCGACGACTGCATGATCCCGTCCCAGGCAGAGAGCGCAGAGAAGATGGCGGTCTCCGTCGCTGAGCGGTGAGCGGCATGAGCCGCACGTGGTGCGAGGCATTTGAAACAACGCCTCGTGCTCTTTTAGAGTGCTGCGGAGAAAAGCAATACACACAAGAGCTTAACACGGAAGGATATGTATCGCCGGATAGCTGAGCTGGCACGGCAGGCTGAAGGCGGCGAAGAGATCGTCCGGCTTCCTCAGGCTGTCCTAAGCTGGCTCGTTAGCTTGATCCAAGAAGGCCACGGCGACGGTTTCCTCTCAGAGACCAGCGATGCGAGTGCTTCGCTGAAAAGACAGAAATCAGAGAATATAGCCTACGAGCCTTCCTTATATACGCTCTGACGCCGCCCATTCTGGCGGGCTGTGACGCGCGAGGTCGCGCGCGCCCTCATTGGGCGTGACGTCACGCCAGGCTCACTGGTAGGCTTAAGCAGTTGCCGCGCGGCAGCCAATGAGCGCGCAGTATGCCGCTCTAGCTCAGCTGCCTGCAGCCGCACTGCGTTGACAATATATGAAATTAAGGATAATTTTTGGTTTCAGTATCTCGAGAAAAGAAGGCTTTTCCCGCTGCGTAAGCAGAGCTTACGCAATACGAGAGAACCTCTCGTAAGAGAACTACAAGCTCCTTTTTAAAAACAATTACCAGTTGTCTATTACAAAATCATGGAAACAGGGTTGACATTTTAAGATCATAACTAAGTTACAAACATAAAATTAAATTTGGACAAATAATTCAATTCTGTAGGATGTCTTTATTACACTTCAGAGCGTGGTTGAGGGAAAGGATGAAACTAAAAGCAGGATCTATGTGCAGAAGTCTATATTAATAACAAAATCAAAATAACAAAATGCTCAGGTGTCTCAGAACTTATCAAAACGCATACATTGACAATAATGGACAAGGGACAACTGAAACTGTCCACATACACAGGCAAACACAAGAGACTAAACAAGATAATTAACTAGAAACAAGTGACACATGAGGGTAAATCAAACACTATGGCAACAGATGAACAGAGACAAAAAAAACGAACTGGGAGGAGAGCAAAACTAGCTCAAAGTCCAACTCAACAAACACAAACACAGATCAAACGAGACAGTAACAGGGTTGAGGCATAACCAAGGCTACGTTCAGACTTTGTTCATTTCATGATTAAAGTGTGTAAAACGTTCGCCGGTTCCCGCCTCCTCCTTCCCTGAGCTTTGATCCAGTTTCAGTCTGACTGCTCTGATCGGATTTTGCGTGGTTTATGTGACTTTCTCATGCCAAGTAAAACATAAACATCAGATCTTGTTATAGGAAACATGCTGAAAGTCATTGCAGAAACAAGCTTGTGTTGTTGCAAAGTGCAGGAAGAGCAGAAAATGATAAAATAACAGAGACATGTTTTGAGACCAGCGGAGACACCGCACATACCAGCCTCATACGTTTCTGACGCTGCCTCATAACACACAGTAGTCCAGCACGGCGGCGACACATTGTCATGTTGTAAATAAGACAAGATGATGTCTGTAATGCAAACCCCTCCATGTTGCGGTTGTTGTTGTTTTTGGCGTATACCTTCCAAACGCAGCATAATTCCCATAGAAACCAATGCAGATTTTTCGAAAAACAAAAGAGCACCACGGGACACACAAATCGGATCTGAACAGATGCGGTACACAATGTGGACGGTCAATAATTTTAGATCAGATTCCAATTGGATACACAAATAATTGGATTTGGACTGACAATGTGAACGTAGCCTTAGGGACACGATGGGTCATTATGTAAAAATCTTGCTGTTTAGAAAAATAAAGTAATAGCACAAAAGTTGGTGTCAGCTGTTCATTGTCATTTTAAGAAATATGCCACACTTGTCTTTTCATTTTGTTTTTCTGAATGGTGTAATGTTTCCAAGAACTGTGTTTTTGAACTTACGTTTACGATAGATTCTTTAGTTTGAGCCATGTCGGAGATGACCCCATCAGAGATGATGAGGAGGATGAAGTATTCTGAACCATCCTTTACTAATGATGCATATCTGCAGAGAAGAAAGCTGATTACTTCATATCCTTGTAACAGACACAGGACTGAATCACAATTAAAATCCTAGTGTCACAAAGAAAAGTACATAAAAAAAAGTCAAAAGTACCTGGATGGTATGCTATTTATGGTAATTTTCCAATTATGCACTTTTTGTCTACAATTGGTTCTCTAATGAGGCACTAGGATGCAATAACATAACATTTTAGTGTGTAACATTTAAAGATTTGTAGCCTAATACTGCAGTATATCAAAATGTGGAAAAAATAAAGGTGTCTGAATACTTTTACTGTCAAATATATGGTTTTTGAAGGCAAAATGATAAATTACCATATAATTTACAATGAATAAAAGGACATTCCCAGATGTCCCTGCGTGACACATCACATATTTTACTTTTAGTTAAGTTGTATTTCTTTTTGTGATTAGTAATATACATTAGGGGAATTTATATAACATTTTCTGTTACTAAGTCAATGTTTGTTGCATTATTTTAGTGTCAACATGATTCTTCATATGGTTTTCTATTGTATCACCTTTATTATCATGGTCAGTACATATTGGTATATACAAAGCATATTTTGATAGCTCGAATAGCTTGGCACATGAATCGAATATGTTGTAAAATATACAGCTCCAAAATTCCATCCCATTATACCTGAAAGATTGTCACAATAGTTTTACAATGAATTTCTGGCAATAGCTGCTGTTTTAATTACTGTAACTTTGATGGGATATTTTACAATGTGTGGCTGTAATTGTCAAATGTGTAGAGTACATATTATTAGTTGCTGGGACTCTGTGAGTTATTTTTGTTATTTAGTATCTGTTTTCTTGTTTTCCTGTGCTTTGTTTCTGTTTTCTTGGTTTCTAACTGAGTTTGTTTCCTTGGTTACAGATTGGGCTCACCTGTTTCTTGTTTAGTTGATTATTATCCTGTGTTTTTATTTGCATGTTTTATGCTTGATTGTTTCAATCAGGAGTTAATTTTATATAGTTTTGCTTCGATTCTGTCATGTCCTGGTTATGGTCATGTTTCTTGTCAAGCCAAGCCAAGCCTTTGTTTATTGTTTATTGGTTCACGTTTATTTGGAATAAAGCTGCACATGGGTTCTTAGCTTCTTGCCTCCATTGGACTCCCCATATCTTTTCTCTTTCGCATCCATGAACAATGCTTTGCAATAATAACAAGTGTGATAAATAGTGTTTAAGAATGTTTAAATAAAATTGGCCTCACCTTGCTACATGATTAATGACAGGGGAGAAGTATGTTGGTCCATAGAGACGAACAAACTTCAGACTCTGATAATACGCTTCTAGAACGCCCTCAATACCGCTGCAGTATGGGTTATCTGGGTTCCCATTCTGTAAGTACACATATAAATATACACATGTATACATATGCACAAGTTTATAATACTAGCGTCCCAGTGAAGGATGTATACATAAATGTACAAGTGTATGCCAAGTGAGTACATATGAGCTTTGTGAAAAAGTTTGCTTAATTATATTAAATGTGCACTTGTAGAATACCTCAAATCCATTAAGTATATTTTTAATAAAATTTGCATATACAATAATATTAATGAAATAATGTGTACTTAAAGAGTACACTTTCATGATTGTATCATTTCAAATAAATGTTTTGTTTACACTTCATTTTAAGGTGTCCTTGTTACAGTGTAATTATACATTTACAGAGCATTAATTAACTACCTGTATGGTACCACTTTATTTTGAGAGTCCACTTTAGATATTTTACTAACAATAAGTAACTCGCACTGGCCCGAGCGTGTTTGTGATGGTGCTGATCCACTACCTCCACTGATTTTACCTCCCCTCCCCATTTAAAAAAAAAGGTCCGGGCTATTAGGGTTTAATTGAGTCTCAATCTCCATGACAGGTCAAGGCGCAGTTCAGATACAGGGTCAGTTATGGAACAGGGTTACTCCGCCTGGGGTTAAATTAAGCCCCAATCCCCTGTAAGGAATAGGTTTAGTGTTTGGTTCCAGCACACATCCCTGGGTTATGTCCCTTAAGTTTAGGTTAAGCTCCAATCCCCTGTAAAGGGTATGTTTTCAGACTTATCGAATTAGGCGAAAACAATTGCTACCCATATAATCTCCCAAATAAGACTCTTTTTTTTCTTTTTAAATAAAACATCTTTGGTATGTACATCAGGCTCATTAAACACTAGACGCCCTCTTCCAAGGCGGCCTGCTAGTCCTAGGTGTGTGTTTCCAATACAATCTATTAGACCCACCATTTCAAGATTGTTGAGGTCCAATTCCTCTTAAGACTTTTCTTGCCCCATCCCCATCCATTACAATGCGACCACATCGCTTCCCCTGTTGCTTGGGTCCAATAGACCAGGTCTGCCTCTGTCTGGAATTGGCCAAAAGAAAGGGTCTACATTTCCTTTCCGAGTGTCTTGATATGTCCATTCAACTTCCTTAATATGAGTCTTTCCTACTGCCAACTGAAACTGATCATGGGCATGTACATTTCCACATTAGGAAAGGCTTGTTCTTCTGCCCCCAAAACTCTTTTCAACATTCTCACTAGATATCTATGTTTTATTTCTGTTGTTCACCCAATTGATAACACTTTTGTCACCTTTGGCAACCCTTGTTGGTGTTCTATGCTTCAAGAGCTGTTAGACGTGTGTAACTTGTGCCCCTGGATTAGGACTGTGGTTTGGGTCAGTAGAATAATTTGACATGTACTTCCAAAGTTACTTCTAGTCAGTTAAATGTATGTTTGGAGACCATCAAAATAGAGTGAGCAGATATTAAGCAGACAGTCTACTTATAATCTATTGAGAGTTAGATGACATGTACTTGCAAAGTTACCTATAGTTAGTACATTATCAAGTGTTTAAATTTGTTATTATGTATTGTTGCATTTATTGTTTATGGATCCAAATGCACCTTGAGTCCAAGACAAATTTACTCTTGAGGATAATAAAGTGTATTTAATTTCATTTTTAGTAGAATATCTAAAGTGGACTATTGAAATAACGAAAGTGTTACCACAAATTTACTATAGGGTCAGGATTAGAGTTTGGTTTAGAGTTAGCTGCATGTAGTTATGCATCATTTATAGTTATTACTATTGTAACTACATGTAACGTGTAACAAGGACACTGTAGAATTAAGTGTTACCAAAGTTAGTAAAGTACATTTTAAATCATTACATTTTAATAATCTTTTGTCATGCTTTAAAGAAGTACATTTTTTGATGTGTTGACTGACATTTTTCAATTGTAGTGTTACTCAATATTACATTTACAGTTATTATATTTTAAATGTACTAAATTGCATTACCAAAAAAGCTTATCAGTATATTCGGCAGTACACTTTACAACCATTTTTTAAAGACAATACTTTTAAAAGGTATGCTAAAATGCACTTCTTTTTCACAAGGGTAGAACATTTAATAATATCCAGCAGATAACACAACTTGGAGATACTAATCGGCAAGGTCTACAATGAGCAAACATTATTACAGTAAAATGACAACATCAAGACTTAGCCATCAAAAGTTTGATCTGGGCATGTGAGCTCATCCCAGAAGCTTCCTGCTGTAAGAAGCACGTTTAAAGAGCGCTATTCATTCAAGTAAAGCTTTAATGCTCTGCTGAGTGCATATGGAGTCTCCTGTGCTCAGCCCTAAGGAAAAGTGTGTGTGTTTTAGCTGTGTGTGGGCAGCTGCAGCCGCGGGCAATGCATCTGTTTGGTCCAATAAGAAGGATCTGTGTCTCACTGTATACGGGGTTATGTGATAGATTCTCTGTGACGGTTTCGTGGGTGTGTAACGGGGAAAAAAATCAAAAAAGAAAATAAAAGAAAATAAATTCTGTCCTCTTTAGAAATGTGAGACAGCTGTGGGCAATCTCCATTTGCTAATGTCTATCAATCCTTTTCAATCTTCTTTATAAACTGTCTCATCCATATTTATCAGTTAGTCACCCCTCAAGAGCCCTTATTTGGATACCAGTGGTGTGGTTGTCTAGGGTGTGTGTGAAATCAAAATTTGAGCTTTTTGGCTCTCGGTTCATGTTTGTTAGCTCATCTGTATGCGTATGCACTCCAAAAAGTTGACAAAACTAACATTTAATAGATGATCGCATTTAAAATTGACATTCTCTTTACTGCTAATATTCATACTTTAATTCCTTACCTAATCATCAATTGATTAGAAAGAAAATTATTTTTGCCCTTAATTTTGCACTTTATTGTGCTTGTCCAAGGTACAATAACTGAAAAGACAGAGCTAACTGCCTATACGTCCTAACCAATATGAAATAGGTCAACACAGGAATAAAAGTTGCACTTAGTCATTAAGTGCGGGCTCTAAGGGTCCTGCTGGAGAATAGGTTCAGAAGTGGATCTGAACGAGCTGTAGATGGAGAAGTACTGCAATACCAGATAGCCCAACTAGATATGTACAGTCTATGGTTGGTGTTTGACAGGGACCTGGGTAGGTGCCATACCCTACTAAAAGCACACCGATGGTGCAAGCCCTGCCATAGCCCACTGTTTCTCATTGTATCTTCTTTGGGCCCAAGGATTATAGATTTAAACTCTCTCTACACACTTGATTCAACTGGGTTTGAAAAGTAAATGAGACACCTAAAATGTTCAGTATACTGAAAAAAATTATTCGTTGAATTTAATCCATTTTTTAATGGTAAGTGGTTGTACACAATTGATTTTAGCTACATTTAAACAAATGTATTAAGTTGAACTTAATCACTTTTAGTTCAACAATGCATTTATTTAAATGTAGCTAAAATCAATTGTGTGCAACCACTTACCATAAACAAATTGATTAAATTCAACTAATAATTTGGGGGCACTCAAAAAACAGGCAAAGTGTGTTTATATGTGCAATGAAATGCTGACAATGATTCACCTCATTATAATTGCTCTTAAAACAGATTAAAAAAAAAAAAAAAGCGTCCAGTTTTGATGTGAACGCATAAAAAGCCACACATGTGACACATGCACATGCATGAATAAGTTGACAAAATGGTGCTAAAAGCATTTACATACAAAGCATAGCTATGGGTAATGGGTAAATTGATTTGATTTTTTTTTTTTTATATATAACTTTTTTCTTACCCCAATATAAAAACACCATTTAGAACATTTCAGTCATTACAGCTAAAGGGTATGACAATGTTAATGTACTTGTTCTTAGTGGACTAGACCTGCTACGCACACTGTAACTGCAGCTATCACTGTTCCTTTTCTTATTGTTGCTGCAGAGAAAGTACAGGGACTGCTACTGCCAAGACATACAGAGACATGCTGCTGTGAGCATGTTGGACACATTGCTGCTACTGCATATATAGACATACATAATATCCTCCACAGCAGAGGAACTTTGATAGCACGTCGCAGGAACACTTACAGCAAACACTGAACCAGACTATTTCAATGTTGAGCAAGGAAGCTCACTAACTATAGATACAGCAGAGGCCGATCAGTAAGTGCATGTGTGTAGTACGATGAGATTGCAAGCAGATAACATGTAAAGCAAGATTGGGCAGGTAATACTCTCACTGACAAATAGACACCTGAGACACTCAGACAAAAAACATGCGTACATTGGAGAACAAATAAAATGCAAGCAAGTACTTTCTTAATAATCTTAATAATAGATTGAAAAATAATTGTTCTTACCAGGGGAAATTCATGAGACACGTGGCCATCGGGTGGCAGTTTTGCACCAAACCCTAGTGCAGGGAACAGCTTATCACTGTCATAGTCCTGAATAATCTCCCCCACAGCTCTGAGTGCCAGTGCATACGCATTCAGATGATACGGGCTCATGTAGTGTAGAGAGGTAGGCTGGGAAGGGTTGCCTGTGATAAATAGAGCAAAAAATACATGAATCAAAGTATTTAAATATCAATGTAAACTGGAATGTGAGAATTCATGCTGTACCAGTAATGATTTAGAATTTTGGTTAATTCTAATATAATAGTGCCATATTTGTAACCTCTGTACCCATGATGATCTACACACAGTATTTGATCATTTGATGTCCCTGCAGTTCACTTTCGAGTGGAACTCGATGCCACATAATAGTGTTGATGCCGGTGTCTGAAGCAAGTGTCTACACACAGCAATTCCTGATTGGCTGATTGTGATAATGTAGCAATGTAACGTAGTATGGCACAGAAAAGAAAATACCATAAACAGATGCCTGAACAATGCGTTGTCTACTCCTTTGTCTTCAAAAGCCACATGTTTGAGCACGTGTTTGCTGTTTGTGTGTGCACTGTACTGTCCAGGAGTTAGACTCAAAATGGCAGGTCTAAGATTTAGGACAGTGCCCACACTTTATAACGGGGGACTTGCATGGTTGCTTCAGACAAGGAACTCATGCTGTCTGTGTCTGACTCTAAAGAGTTGGATGCAGACAGACAGGTTGGGTGCTTTGGCAGAGGCGTTCGAAGAACTGCTTGAGGTTGTGCCTCGGGCCATGGCCAAATTAAATCTAGATTGATCTGATAAGGTGTTGAGGTTTTGGAGGAATTCATACTCGGTGCCAGTGCATAATCAGGCCACCTCAACATACTCCACAGTGAACAGTATGTGCAAGCACGGGTAAGAGGCAATGCCGACGGTGTAAAATGCACTTGCAGGTTGTCTCTCCACCTCAAGCGCCTCGTCGTCGAAGGAAACCTACCTTACCCACAAAGATTTGTAGGGCAACATCTGCCCTTTTGGGTAAGGCATACACAGCAGCACATCAGGCTGGCGTTTCTCTGCACACCATGGAGGTCTTGCAGGCCTGCAAGGGTGATCTGCTTAAAGAGTTGGATTATGGTGAGGGATTAACCATGGGGGTGGTGAAAGAGCTACGCAGGGCAACAGATCTCACCCATTGGTTGTTAAGTGGCTGTTAAGGTCTTAAAGGAGTGGCATCAGTGGCTCAACCTCAAGGGGAAAAAAGAAAGAAACAAGGCTTTCCTTCTGGATGCTCCGATTTTGCCTTCTGGCTTAATCGGCGACGCAGTCAACACCATTGTCGACAGGTACCAGGAGGCCAAGAAACAATTGCCGGTATTCAGAGAACTGATCCCACTCTGAATCCAGAAGCCAGCTCCATCCACCAGCCACTCCAGGCCAGGGCCTAGTGGTAGGAGAGAAGAACAAAAGGCCAGTGTGGTGGCCAGTGTTCTCCCCCATAAAAGACAAGGGGACAGAGAAATGCTCACAGGCACAGACATCCAGGGGGAGACAAGATCTTAGATGCTATCTCCTCTAGGGTGGCTAAGAAGAAGCCCTGACAACCACGGGCCCTGGCCCCCAAGGGGTGACCCACCCCCCTACCCAGAGACAGTGTTTGCGTCCAATCTTAGATCTAAGGGGCCTGAACCGTATTATTTAGACATACAGGTTCAAAATGCTGACCCTCAAGCTAATCGTGTCACAAATCCAGTTTGAGGACTGGTTTGTGACGACAGATCTAAATGACGCCTACTTTCACATCGAGATTCTGTAAGAACACAGGACATTTCTCAGGTTCGCATTTAAGGGCAAAGCGTACCAATATCAAGTTCAGCCTAGCCTTATCCCCACTCACATTTATCATGTGCATGCATGCTGATCTGGCTCCTTTGCGACTCCAGGGCATATGTGTACTAAATTACATAGACGATTAGCGGATATTAGCTCAATCAAAGAAATTGGTGGCATTGAGATGTTGTGCTCGCCCACATGAAGTTGGGGCTGAAATTGAACTCCAAGAAGAGTGTACTTTCTCAAGGTCAGAGAACCACTTGTCTGGGGGTGGTATGGGATTCAACCACGATGCAGACACATCTGTCTCCTGCATGTGTAGAATTGATCCTAACTGCTATGAAAGATATCAGGATAGGCCAGGAGCTTTGAGTCTTGCAGGTTCAGAGACTGTTAGAGGTCTCATGGCGGCAGCGGCCAATATCATTTCACTACGCTTACTGCACATGAGACCGTTCCAGCTCAAAAGCAAAGATTTTCACCCTTTGAATCATCCCTCCAGGGTCGTAAGGATCACACGCCACAGGCTATGTGCTCTATGAGTTTGGAAGGAGCCCTGGTTCCTCAACAAGGGCCAGGCTCTTGGAGCATGTTGTCATCGCAAATCTTTGATGATGGACACCTCCCTCACTGGCTGGGCCGTGGTTCTCGTGTTCAGGTTCTGGTGCCTGGTTTCAGGCAGGCGCAGCAGATCCTGCTCTGGGGAGAGTAAAAGTGCTTGTCTCTGAAGGTAGTTGACATTCCGGGGCATGCAAACTTGTTATCTGGTCAAGGCAGGGGCTGATGCCTGGAGAATGGCAACTCCATCCTCAAGTGCTGGAGTCCATATGGCAGAATTATGGTGAAGCTGAAGTGGAACTGTTCGCCTCAGAGGAGATGACCCACTGTCTCCTCTGGTATGCCCTCACACCTACAGCTCTTCTGAGGCTGGATGCCATGGTGCAGACATGGGCTGAGACTGTGTCTGCACGCCTTTCCTTCGACAGCTCTGGTGCCGGGGGTTCTAGCAAGGGTTTGCCAGGACCAAGTCCACCTTCTCCTAGTCGCCCTGTTCTGGACGCTCCAAGTATGGTTCTTGGTCCTAATATCTCTACTAGAGGGCATTCCATGGAAAAGTCTCAAGTGCAGGGGACGATCTACCACCCCAAGCTGGAGAGCTGGAAATCTGGAAACTCCTGTTTAGACTTTGCTCCAGGTGATGTCAGAAATATACTGCATCCTAGACCTGACTATATTCCAAAAGTTCATTCTATGGCTGGTCAGCCGGTGGTCTTGCAGGCTTCCTTGCCTCTGGCTCATGAGATACAAAAGCAAGAAAGTTTGCACCTGTTATATCCAGTCCATGCTCTGAGGATCTATGTCCACCCCTCATGCCAGTGGCGTAAATACTCTCAGCTTCTGGTCTGCTTTGGTGGCCACAATAGAGGGAATGCGTCACCAAGTAGTGTATCTCGCAAAGCTTCACTGACACGGACAATCTCTCTCTCCTACAGGGCATGCTCCTACAAGGCATGGCTTCGTCTCTAAGGGTTAGGGCCCACTCCACTAGTAGTGTTCCAAAGCTCTTGCCAGGGGTGCATCCTTACAGGACGTCTGTGCTGCGGCAGAATGGTCCTCTCCGCACACAATCATCAGGTTTTATAGTCTGGATGCAGATTTAGCCCCAGGGTCTCAAGTCCTTATGGGTTGATCTGGATTCAGCCTGCTCTCAACAACTGTCTGTGCACATATACAGTGTTGTTGGGCAGGCACTATCCCATGGTGTGGCGGCATTGGTATTGAAGTTCCCATAGCGTCAACGCCATGATGCTGCATTGACTCCCACTCGAAAGGGAACATCTCAGGTCACATATGTAACCAGGTTCCCTGAGTGAAGAACGATACGCTGTGTCATGTTGCCACTCCCTGGTTATGCCTGTGCATCTTCAGACAATTAGAACCTGACGACGCACTGTTCAGGTATCTATTTATGGTTTCGGTAACGTTGTTCTCATAGCATCAACAACATGACACGGCATCTCGTTCCCCTCTCAGGGAACTGGGTTACATGTGTAACCTGAGACATTTCTTTTCAACCTTGTTATGCAGTGAAATTTCCCCTTTTAAAAATAATGATCTATCTTCCATTTTCTTAAGAGTGTATTTTGACCACTTACAACAAAGGGTATTTAGCAGTAATTCATTATGTGTACCATTAAGTTAGCTCTTTTAAGATGAATAGTTCAACATTATGGGTACATAATCTGTGATATTTTTGGTTTTACTGCACAAAGCAAGAATACTGACTGTAAATAATGAAGTATGATTAAATTATATTTGCTAGCCATTCTAACACTGTAATATTCAACTCCAAACATTTTGAATGCAATAGGGTGAGTACATTCAAACATGTTTTGAAAAAGAAATGTGACTGGTTATTAAATGTGACTTGTTATTAAAAATATTCAGGTAACAGACTTGAGGATATTGCTTTTAGTTTAACATCTGCTGTGTCCTAGAGTTTTACATAGTCAGAACAATGAGAAAATGTGATTTTGGGCTTGAGACATTCTCTACCGTCTCTTGTTTTTGATGTGTTTAATTTTAACTTTTAAATACTTGAATATAATTAAATGTGGATCCTATCTTACTTTTACTCAAGGGGTGACTTTTAATTGAGAATTTTTTGACAGTGTGTGTACAAATTCTGTGTACTTTTAACACAACTGTTAGATCTTTGGAAGGTTACAAATTTATAATTGGTACTTAGATCTAGGGTGGGAAAATAATGATCTCTTGAAATTTCAGCAGTAACAAAGCTTTCATTTTTAGAAGTACAAATAAATAAATAAATATATACATAAATATTAAAATATACATACACACAGATAAAAATAAGCCATTATCATAACATGTACATGATGTTTTCTTTATTTGAAATGCAATTTTTCAGTTATGTAAACTCACCGTTTGACGCAGTAAAATCAATCGCCACCGTGAAATTAATTTGAGTGCTGCAAGTGAACAGAGCAAAAACACTATAGTGAGCACATATGCATCATAACATAAAATATATGATGCTTATCAAAGCATAATAAAGCTCCTCAGTGAAATCTCCAGTGAGCTGACTGTGTGAAACTATGTCTCAACTCAATTTAATCTGTGGGCAGAAATGAAGGAAATTATTCCCTGAGATCATCTCTTTGTTTATCTAATATTGTCTCTGCCGCTTCCTGTTTTTTCTGTCTGTTCAACAGAATGCATATACAGCGATATTCGCAAAGTGTCTGTAAGAATTTTCCACAGTAGTCTTTTTTGCAGAGCCTTTGAATTATTCTGCCGATATTTCCAGTGTTTGCTCAACTGCTTGAAGGCCAGGTCATGTGCCTGGGGTCTCTGTGTCTCTCAGAATAGAGCGGTCTATTTATAGCTCAGTTTATTACGGCATCATAATGCAGTGCACTCCCTGTGAATGTGTGTGTGTGTGTGTGTGTGTGTAACGTGGAGAAAGGAGAGGGGAAGGAAGAGGGAATTATTAATGGATGGTGAGGCACAGCAATGTGTTTCCAGTCTATGTAGATGAGCTTGAGTATGTTCGTACCATACTTCTGTATGCATGGAATACCCGGATGACGTCACATTTGCTAAATATGTGAGATGCAGAATTCCACAAAATATCTAGAATGACGTATCTATTCATTCTATAACTGGATGCCACTTTTCAAATTAAACATGGTTTTACAGTAATAAAATCTCTTTGATTTACTCATTAGAGTAAAAAGGACATGCATACTACTGTTTAAAACATTTTTTTTGCATAGTATTTCATATACACAAAAAGTAAAAAATAAATATATAAATAAATAAATTACACCTTTCATATGGTGTAAAATGTATTTATTGATGTACAGGTGCACACACATACACATACACACACACACACACAAATCCTCACCCTCCTTTGATGTAGTCCAGGAACGTGACCTCAACATCAATGAAGCAGGACAGCAGAGTGACCTGTCGACATGAAAGTTTGGTAACACTTCCTATGTAGAGTCCTAAAGGGCATCATCACACTTTCGATAAGCAATGCATACTTTAATCATAAATGTCATATCAATATTCATGCTCAGGGTGATGATGTAACTCTCTAGAGTCACAGCATCAGAGCAGACCAATGATGAGCTACATCAACATTTATGAATATTTATATGCACAGCTTATGAAGGCATTGTGCATTGCTTATGAAGATATAATGTAGGACCTTCTATAAGAAGTCTTACCAATAAGGATGTTTGTTTGTTAGAACAAACAAGTATTGCTTTCTTTTGTTCTTCACAAGTACTTTTTTTTCTTCGATAATTAAACGGGAAGATCTAGTTAAAAATGCACTCACGGTTCCTGAGTTTAGATATTTCTTCTTCTTTTTCTTTTTCTTGGGGTTCAGCACCTACAGAAAGGCAGCAAAATCAAACACAGAAAGTTATTGAAATGTTGTTGAATCTCAAAAAATTGTGACCCAAAATGTAAGATTTATGAAGTTTAATTGCATATAAAATTTCCATTCAGTTGGTTTACAGTTTTAACAAATTAAAAAAACTTAATGTGATGCATATTTGTCAGTCATAAAAGAAACAGGAAATACTTCTGCACTGCACAGTTTTTTTATTAACTAATAATTGGATCTATTAGATTTTATTAAATTCACTGTGTTTGTAAAATTGTGAAATTCATTGTGAAGTCATTTAAATTTAAAAGTATGAACATAGTTAAAATGTGGCTAGCAGTGGAACAAGCAATTTTCAGTTAGTCAAAATGTATGAGGTTGAAACTAATTGGATTCATTGACAATAAATATATAAACTTGGTTATTTTGTATTCAAAACACTTTCAGTTTAAAAGAACTTGTTATAGAAATATTACTCGTTTCTTACCCGTTTCATTTATGTATGACTGGAAAATATGCATCACACTAAGTTTATTAGTTTGTGTTAAAACTGTGTAATCCAAAATAGATGGACATTTGATATACAATACAAATACATAAATCTTCAATATAGGCCTACTTTTTTTGTTGAGTGTGTATGTATATGTGTATGTATTTGTTTTCTTTGTTTTATTGTGTTATATATATATATTATATATATATAAGTTTTCTATTTTAACATTTTATTGCTCCAACTCCAACTTTAATAACAATATTACAAAATATATTTGTCTCTGTATCATGTCCAGCATATTCTCCCTTTTGCCACAATATGTGAATATAGGCACACTAAGAATGAATTACATGGAAAGAAATGAATCCACTGTGAAGAGTTTCTGGACAGTGATGATGGATAATGATTGTGTGAAACTCGATCATCAGAAGCTCTTGGTGGAGATGAAGGTTTGAAGACGTTTGCTAGACCTCGCGCTGTTATCTAAGGTTCTTGTGCAGTGGCCGCTTTTGATAAGTGTTCTTGTCATGGGCATGATTTATGCTTCAGTGGTGTTGAGGTCATACAAAAGACGGAAAAAGATGAGATTTCAAAGGGATGTGGGTCAAAATGTCACAGTAAGTCCAGAAACAATTTACGCAAGTAAGTAAGCGCAGACACAGTTCTCAAGAGGGCAAACGAGTTACTGTATATCAGTGTATTTAGGGCCAGATTTACTGTGCAATTTTAAAAAAGCGCTGATAAAAAAAAAAATATATAAAGTTAATATAAAGTTCTGCACATGATCTACTGACGACACACACATTAAAGAACAGACACAGCCAGATCATTTCCATAATGACCAACACAATCTCCAAGAGCAGCGAGTGTCTGGTTTAAAACATGCTTTTTTTTTGAGTGTTAAATAGTGGCGCAAACACCAGTACTTGACTAGCACAAACCTTAGTAAATCACCTCACATTATTCATTTAAATACTCTCCTCCCATAAATTTAGCTTCTGAAAGGGAAACTCCAACAAATGCATATGCAATAAGACATAAATATTTATAAATAATATAAATAACCTTGTCTTCGACTTTTCAGCGCTAATTCTTCACTGCGTGTCTTTAGTAAATCCTGACAGTAGTTTTAACACCAAAAGAGTGTTTGCGCTGGTGCAAGCTGTTAGTAAATCTGGACCTTAATATCATATTAAATCAGTATATGTATATATTCAGGTAGCTAACGAAAACATTTAGACAGTTTAAACCAACAGGGTTTGAATTTTAATCAGATTTTCCAATGCTACATAGGAAACAAGTAGCTTCTAACTTTTAGTTACTTCCTTAAGCCTCAACCACGCACTCATGAAGTAATGTAAATGTCTGCGTTAAAGTCTTAGATAGTTCAAGAAGACATTTATGCTATTTTAGGCAGGCGGGTGTGAAAAATACATGAGAAAGATGAAAGTGGCTCACCTCCCACACAGTAAACTGAGAGTGGCCTTTGGAGAGCTCCCTGTAGCTGGTGCTGAACTCTCCAATGTAGTCATGACTGAAAACACACACAGTCTCGTTCAATATCTTGATGCATCTTCTTTCAGTATTTATAGAATGGTTGTTGTTTTTCTTACCCTCCATCTCTGTCCCAGTCATACACCTCGATTTTTATTGCTCTGCAAAAAAAGGAAAATAAAGCTCAGTCACTGAATTTCTGTTTCATGCCGACTTTAATACTTTTATTGAGCGAGGGTGCATTAAATTAATCTGGCTATAATACAGGTGTGCATTTATTTATTTTAGTTTTTCATCAAAATGTGCAAATTTGAAGAAGTGAAAGAAACCAAAAAGATCCAAATGTGTTTCTGTGTTTCTGAGTCCTCTCATTCCCACCAAGTTGATGCTCAGAAGTAAAATATCTGACCCACCTGTCATAGTCCCCGTTACACAGCGCTCTGACTGGGATCTTGAAGGCCTGCCATACAGGGTCCAGTGTGTTCTTCACCACCTCTGTCTTATGACAGATGGTAAATCTGACACACAGAACACGTCAAAGAGGAGGAACCACAACATTGGGGATGAGAAACAGTCAGTGTGAAAAGGGGTCTTAAACGGGTCATTTCACACATGCATAATTTACTGCGAGTCAGAAACTGTCATAGAAGACCGAGACCAAGTTCAAACACAAGATATTAAATGAGGCATCAATATCAGGCTTTAAAAATCGAATGTAATATTGGAATACATCTGATATAAGCATGGCTTAATTTATGCCGGAACAAGCTGGATCTGGAACCTCTGAAATCAAGTTTCATCTCATACACCACTGAAAGATATGTTCACATTTTATTCCTCTTTAAATCTTTGCGTGCAGAGCCGTCTTTTTCAAGATCTAGCTGAGGAAGATGTGAATAAAATCTCCAAAATGTGCATAAAGTTGTAAGCTCGCTTTAGGTGGATCATTTTATTATTTGACAAAAAGAAATGCGCGTGGTGCAGAACTGTGATGGAAACACATTTACAGAAGAAACGTCTCGTGAATATATTAGGAATATAAGATGCGCATTAAAAAGTATGTGACTGAATAAAATGTTTCACATTTTGTATGTGCTTTCTAAAGAAAAGGTGAATCATTGCGCATGGAACCACTACATGATGCGCATTATATCTTGAGGGAACCTGCCCTGTCCTGATAAAGTCCATTGTTTCGGAGAGAGTTAAAATAAAAAAAAATATTTTTTTATTTTATTTTATTATTAGAATGGTTGGGCATCATTTTATTAAATGCTGTGAAGAGACACAGAAGAATTGATGAAATATCTCATATGGCTTAAACAGCGCTATGCCCATACGCTGGCAGCTTCGGTAAATACATGGAAGCGCCTGCGCACAAAATGATATGGCCAGAGTTTAAACTTACGAATACTGTACGAATGTCAAGGGTCGTGTTGGAAGAATTGTGCGCCAAGGTCAGACCTTTTGTTGGGCTTTATACATAATGCCATGGTGTTTTACATGCGCAGATGTTAGTATGCGAGTATACTGCTTCCATCACCTTAATTTGCATCTTAGCTAAAACAAAACTCGAGAATCTGCGTCTAGTGTAATATATTTCTATGTTAATTTTACTCCCATGTCAACCGTTTTCATTCAGCACTTAGAAAATGCATACAGTATCAAAAAAGTTGGATGGAAACCCGACTGTTCAGTTCCCTTTCACTGTCCCACTAACATGCCGGATCTGTTACCTCACCCCCCACCCCCCTTTGTCCCGGGACATCCGAATTTACTAAGTAAGCACTGGATGTAAGTGCTGATATAAATAAACACATTCTTGTCTGTATTTTATGAGCTGTGTCTAATGGGAAAATTAGGAGAAAAATGAAAAACGTACGTTCCATCTTCATTGCTACGGTAAAAGACCAGGAAAGGGTCTGACTTCCCAAAGAAATCTTTCTTGTCCAGTTTGTTGCCACAAAACTGCATCAGTACTGACTCCTGGTCAACAAAAAACACATTAGCAACTAATGGTGGCATACAGCTAATATGTACTGAGAAGATTGAGCAACTTTTCTAGAGACAAAAACCATACACATAAGCACAAACTGCATGAAGAGAAGAGACAAAAAGAGATCAGAAAAGAAGACAAGTGACCAGACAAGAAGAAACAAGACAAGTTGAAAATAGGAAAAAACAAGAAAAGAAGAGAATATGACTAAATGAAAAAAGAGGAGAAAAGAGTTGAGAAGAAATGAGGATGAGAAGAGATAAGAAACCAGACAAGAAGCAATGAGATGAAATAAGAAGAGATGAGACAAATCAAGAAAAAAAGAAAAGACTCAAAATAGGCAAACAGGACAAACAGCACAGGCAGAGACAAACAGATACTGAAAAATGAGAAAAGAAAAGACAAAAAGGCTACATGAGAATAAATGAGACAATAAGCGATAAGACAAATGAAACAAGAAATAAGGCAAGAGACAAAAAGACTATAAGAGACGAAACGAGACAGGAAGACATGAGAAACTGCGAAAAGAATCAACAATATGAGAGGAAACCAAACAAACGAGACAAGAAGAGAAAAGAGAAGATATGAGATGAAAAGGGACAAGAAGAGACTATTGGAGAGAAGAGAAAAGACGAGATGAGACGAGAAGAAGACATTCAAAGTCAGATGACGTACCCTGCAATTTCCAAGTTCTTCAGCTTTCACAATAATACTTCCACAGTTCTTCCCAGGAATGCCTCTAAAGTCAGAAGGAAAAATGACAACATTGATCTTGACATCTTCAACTTCAGAAGCACACAACTGACCAATACTGAAAACAGTTCAAGCCCTACAAAGGGACGTCCTTGACACTTAACCTTACAGCTTAACCCAGGAGGACTGATCCTAAAAAACAGAACCTTGCTTTGAATATTAGTGTCGAGTAAAGGAGTAAATAATGTGTGCTGTCTGTGTTGAATGAATGGGTGTGTACAACCCATGCTGTGTGAACGAGTGAACATTAATAAGAGTCTACGGTTATGAATGCATGAATCTGAGCTTCATAAATAAAAGAGTGTTTGTAGACAGGCGAATGCAGGAGTGTTTTCTGTGCTCTTATATAAGACAAAACTCAAGAAGCCCACGCCGGAATTGGATTTAAATTGTATGGACCCAACACTTCAACGTCCTGCACAAGTGCCTGACAAAGATGAACGATGAAAGATTTTGAAGATAATTTGATGAGAGAACAAACTTCTCCCTTACTTATGCGTTGCCTTGAGTGCTTGTTTCAATTCCACTAAGTAGTTCTGGGTTATGTTACAGAGGTTAGAGAAGCAGATCCACGCTAACTGAAGACGTGTCTTTAATCTGCTGTGAATCTACACATGTCCTCTGAGGCACTCTCCTAAATTAACTTAATGCGCAGCCGGTACCAGGACTTACTTGCAATGATATTGAAAGAGAAAGAGAGAGACACAAAGCTACCCGTGTACAGCTCGAAGCCACAAGCTAATCATATTAAGAACCACTTCAAACTACAATCAAGCAACTTTTTTAATGAACCTGATCGCTCATGTATGGCTTCGAGACATTCCCTTTCAGAAGAGACGTATGGCAAATAACATCATCAATAATTATATCATCTAAGTTACGCCCACTGTGGCAAAAAGACCGAGCGGCAGCATTTCAGTGTGTTGTAAAGTTTTTCTTGTTCGAAGCAGAGACCAGTGAGACAGTTGGGATCGCGTTCAACGGAAGTTATTCTTTATTGAGAACTCCGCTGTACGCGGCTGTAGAAACTTCCAACATGATCTAATCTAACATAACTTTACATGGTATCTTATAGGCATTTTAGGAGGAGGGACTTTTGGGGGTGGAGACAAATTCAAACAAAGCATGTAAATGAGTATACAGGTTAAGGTAACACCCTAGGACTGAGGGTCTAGCCAATCCTAATTCAATCAGCATAAGGCTCCAAGGGCCATTTGGGTCCGAAAGCCATTTGCAGAACAAAAGGTGAGATTCTCAGTGAATCATTCGTGTGCTAATCCCATCAGTTCTGAGTGATACTGGGACTCAAAGAGCCATTAAAGACAATGAGGAGAAAACAGGAAAGGCAACTTTGCTGAGCAGAATCATTATCTTACCCTTAAACACTAAATACAATATTCTTTACCGTGATGTTATGTAAGGAAGCATATTTGAAATAGATTCTTAAATTTGAATCCTTCAAGTGTGAATCTAAAACGGGAAAGAGCTTTGAGACTGACTGTATAAATAGACTTGACAAGAAATCTGAGGTATATTTTCACAGAAAAGTTGATATTTTATTATGTTTTTTTGGACATCACATGGATTACTTTAATTATGTCTTTAATGCCTTTCTGGGGCTTGAAAGTGGTAGTTGCGTAGCAGTCAATGGAGGGACGGAAATCTCTCAAGATCATTTGTGTTCCGAAGATGAACGTCATTTCTGGGTGAACTAACCCTTTAAAGGTCCCATATTGTACACCTTTCTGAAGTTTTATTTTAGGTTTTGATGTCCTTAAGAATATATATTTGCGGTATAAGTACCAAAAACCATCTCAATATATTTTTACAGCTTCTTTCTCAGGAGCTCTGCCAAGAACAGGCCGATTTTGGCCTGTCTACTTAATATTCATGAGCCTCTCTTCTGATTGGCCTGTTGTTTTCTGAGTGACCCACCATTGGTGGGGGCGGTGACTGAGTTGTTCTGACATCACATTTATACGGAAGTCACATTTTTATACGGCTGTGTGCATTTGTCTGTGGATTGACTGTTTTGAAACCTAGTTTCATAACCCCTAAACCTCAGTTATCATGAAATAAGCCAGGAAATTTCAGTTTTGACAATATGGGACCTTTAACATGTATGATCAAGAATGAAATGAATTCAGAGTTGCATGAGTAAACGCTTTTAAATGCATTTACAACTCCACTATACTGCACATGAATAAATGAGTGTTCAAAGAGGTCTGAATGAGTGAGTGAGTGCAGCTCTGCTTATATAACACTCTCAGATCAACATCACTTTATATTACCGCCCGATGTGTCGCCAAACAGCACACACACACACAATCCAAACACACATTATATACGGGGAAACATAAACATACTTCATGGCAGTTTGCATACGGGCAGCTGACAAATGGACTTGGACATGAACATCAAGATTTTAATGTTAATGTAATTTTTTTTTAATATATATTTGTATGGGAAAGTATATTTTAGATGTGAGTTTTGCCTTCACATGTTCATTTTAAAAAGTATTACACTCTCTGTAGTCTCCTAATTAATTTGAGTCCATGAAAAAGGTATTTTGTATGTAATTTGAAATGTGCTGTTTAGATTTTGATACTTATTCTGCTGTTTTGACACAGTCAGTTCCAGTCAAATAAGCGAAGCTTATTTAACGCTCATTAATGCTGAAAATCTCTCTTTTGTGGGGGCGTCACACCGCAGGACTGATTAAACGAACACAGAAGTAAATCCACATACGCATTACAAGTTTGATGATAAACAGAGCGATTCGGGCCCTTATTAACAGGGGAACAACTCTCTTCTCAAAGCATTCAAGCTACAATCCTGAATACAACATTTTAAAGGAGCCCCAAGAAAATTCAGTAGTAAATTCATTTGATTCTATATAATGGAGCTCCGTTCTAAAAACTTCCTCACATAATCGAAAAGCAACTGATGTGCAATGTTTTTAGGTTAATATGTAAATTCAGAGCGAGCCATTTTTGAAAACAGATTTTTTGTTCCATCCATTTTGTTGCAGTTTAGCTAGGAGACACAATATATATGCAGAAACGATTAATATGAAAATGTCCTTCTTTGAGGACAGTAAAATAAACTGAGATAGCAGTGTTTCAGAGAAGTGTGAAGCTCAAATGCAGGACTTACATGAGGGGTCTTTCCATACGACTTCCCAGAGATCCCACCACCTCTCCCAGAGTACAGTACATCTGGCCCAGGAAGTCCTGCAAACACACACACACACACACACACACACACAGTAGGAATGGGAGCTAAATTATAATTTCATGATTTTGGGCCGCTTGAGTCCAAGGTGCCTGATATCTCAGTACACAAAATCAACATGAAATCAAAATGGACCCTTATTTATCATGAAAAATAAGCTATTATAATAATTCTTACTATTACTTTATAATATTATAAAGCATTAGTTACATTAGTAGAAAAGAAAAGTTGTTTCAGGGGCAGAAATTTGAAGATTTTTATTTTATTTTATATATAATGTGGACAAATGAATCATTCACAATAAGATCAGGAATGTGTGTTAATAAGCTCCACTCAGAAATATGTCACAGAAATATGAAAGTCAAATGGGTTGTGAACTTGTTAAACCTGTAAGCTGGTATTTGTTCTCCAGTGGGAAATGGGAATGACATTTGACATTGAACATTCTCTCTATACATTTTTCCCATGCGGACATTTTAAAATGAATATTTCATATTCAATGTATTCAAACCTAAATAGACATAATTAAATAAAGTCTTTATTTTTTTGTTTGCATATTTTATCATAAGTTTACACAAAATGTAATAACTACCTGTATACCTGTGTGTGTGTGTGTGTGTGTGTGTGTGCGTGCGTGTGCGTGTGTGTGTGTGTGTGAAAATTGAAAGTCCTGGCACAGGAGTACATAAGTAAGGCATTTTAGATCGAATAAAAGTAAATACGGAGACAGTTTTAATTTGACTAATGTGGGGACTAATAAAGAAAAATAATAAATATGTTTCAATACTAATCAACACCCGTGACTTAAAAGTGCCTAAAAAACAAGTATATGGATGAAAATATGCTCTTATTTTAGATGGTTTAGAAGGTTTTGCAGATGGAAATGCAGGACAGAGAAAGCAGACGTTCGCAGAGAGAGCTGAGAGAGAGAGCATCTCTGAACATCAATCCCACAGGTGCACTCTGGGATATTGTGTGACCTGTGGTTCTGGCCCCAGAAAATGCTTGAATAAATCACAATAAAACCCCCATGATGAGGGTCAAACAAGCTGTCTATAGGGCCACACACATAAACGTAACACAAGAAGAAAATATAACAAGTTTTATAACACCCAACACAAACAGGCACACAAACAAACACAGTTTTACATTTACAAGAAAACACTTACATGTTTGGACAGGTTTTCACTCTTTGAGTCAAGGTCATACCTAGAAAACAAGGAAAACTCTGTGAATAACACTGAATGAAACACTTGTAGAGATTAAATGTGTCATTTCTGTGGCTCCCAACAGATGGAAGTCCTAAATCCAGAAATTAGTTAGCATCTTTTTTTGGTTAAATGCCGTAAAAAAGGTCTGTGTTTAACACAATTTCAAAATATTTTCATATTTTTTCTACAACATAAAATACATCAGTAATACCCCTCTTGATTGTATGTGTCTTGAATAAGGCGGTTGGCTTGAGAAACCAACAGAGGCTGTCAGGGACATTACACAGGTAAACTCATCTACTCACTAGTCTGCTTTACACTTTTCCGTTGTATTATACTCATGTAAACTCTTCTAACTTACATTTTCCAACTCGTAGTTAATAAAAAAGATGGTGATGTTGAAGTCATGCGACCCTGGTGTAGTTTAGCCTGGTGAGGACACACAACAGGAACGAGCGCAATCGGCAATGGAATGTGAGGAAACTTAAGTTGATGAGTTGATTCATGATGAGTTGATATCGTGTTTTAATATCCTCTCGTTCACAGAGATTTTTAGATGGATACCGAAACCTTTTTAGGTCGGGTAGAATCTGCGACCTCTGACCCAGTTTGTTTGCTGGCTTCCATGCCTGCAATACGCTGTGTTTTCTGCCAGCTGGCGACCTGTGGTGGCCAAATACTGCTGGGTAAACTGGCAACCAAAACAAAAACGGACATTCTGACACCGAACGCACATTTCAAAGTAAAATAACTGGCTGTAGAAGTGTTTTTCAGAGAAACGAGTATGTGAACTCCAAAAATATCTGCAAACCTATTATGGTATTTTTTATGCTTTACTACAGTCAAAACTGTATGTTACCCTGCACATAGAAACAATCATGTGTTAAAGTAGGATAAAATTGCTAAAATTACTATTTGATTAGGTTATTATTTTTGTTTTTGTCATGAAGAAATAAAAGAGGTCAACCCCACACGAATGTCAGCATTCTAAACCACAACATTTGCTTGCCAATTAAACAAACAACACTTGATTATGGCTTGTTTGTATGATATATAAAAATGCTATACAAAACAAGCACCTGCTGTTGTCCCAAGTGTTGTGTATATTTGGCCAAGATCATTCAAATAAAACAAAAGATAATGTGAGCATTTCACATCTTTGTTCATAATGCATGTAGCGTGAAGAACCATCAACTTTATTTCTTCTGAGCATGTGAATGTCCTATCTTAGAGTGCCTGTAAACACCATCTGCACACCTGAGGCCCTGTAATTGTATATATATAGGTCATCTTCACATGGCGCTTGTTATATTCAGCACCTTTAACTTCTGGCAGTTTTCTGTATGACCATATCGGCTAGTTTTCTGGAAATATAAATAAAAACACTGTAATTTTTAAATAACTAAACACTGTGTTGTGATGTCAAAGTTGATATTGTGCCTTTAGAAATTATCATATACTTGCATGTGTCATTATATTATTAACATTTTTCCAAGTTCAAATTTTTTGACCAGCGAATGTGTGTTTTTTTTCTGTCAGAACGGTTGCATCTGAGGCAGTAAGTGCATTGCATTACGCTTTCATGAACTTACAGGTTATAAAGTTTACTGTAGCTATATGGGCGCTCCATTTTTTTTGTCATTTGGCCAAAATCTCATGACATTAAATATGAAGTGCTATGCACAGGCTACTTAAGACAAAAGCTAGACTAAGACACGCTTCTCCGCTCCTCAAATACATACAACATTAGCCTTTATACAGTGTTTCTTGAGGAAAGAAAACGCGTACTTATTAAAAGAACCCGTTGTTTATTTACCCTTACATTGCAAACAAGCAGAGACGGTGCAACTCCAAACTGGTGCGGCACTTCTTTCACAATAGAGACGGGGCGGAGATGAGGTTTGATTGACAGATTCAATGGAGTTACGAGATTTAGTCACAAGCTCTTTTTAATGTTTCATTCGTTATACTTGCAAACCCCACAGACTGATGTAGAGGGTGACCAATAGTAATGATTTATCCGGCCCTGTCTGCAATAAACCAAAGCCAATGGGAAATCCTATTGGATTTTTTGTTGAGGGAACCAGGCTGCTGCTAACTTGTGAGTTGGCCTACAAAAATATGTCACAGCACTATATTGCAAAAATAACTCGATTTTTTTTTTCCGGAAGAAAACTGGTCCATAGAAATGTCATCACCTCAAATAGATAATATGGGTGATTCCAACACACTCTCATGGCAATTCAATGCTTTGTCAAATTGGTGGAGAATTTGCATAATCACAAGTATTCATTCCAAAAACTGCACACTTTACCTTTAAGTCATGTTTTTTACTGGTTGTTTTCTGTATGACACTGCTTCTGAATGAACACGAGCCAGTTGTTCACCGGCAGCTTAAATGAAGCCTCAGTGGGTGGCAAGCCTACATGTTTGAGGAAAAATCTGTCATGTTGGGATACATGTTATTTTCCTCTCAGCATGAATCTGCACTCTTGGCTGTCTCTCTCTTTGTCTGTCTGTCTTATTCTTCCTCCCGCTGTGCTAAATGAGCAGCGTCAGCACAATGTGCGGATATTTCCAGCCACGCAGGAGAGACTACTGAGATCGAGACATGCTTTTACCTGACCAACCATTCATGCTGAAATCTCCTGTCTCCTGTCATGTCAGTATACTACATGTTTTACTTTAGCTGTGCTGTGATGTTGTATGTGTGCTAACTTTGTGTCAAGAATCTACCACACACACATACTCAACACAGTCTGCAGGAGTATAGTTTTTGGCTTGTGCTGGCTATTGCTATGGATATCATCAATGCCAAGTACACTGAATGATTTGTCACCAACAAGTGTATTAAACAAGGGCGAAGTTTGAACATCTTGGCATGTTTTGGCGTCGGAATAGGAACAGCTCGTGCAAATCTTGGAGCGCGCTGGTTAACACACACACGGTACGGTGATTTGCACGCCACGAATGCACAATAAACCAGACTCCAGAAATATTGCGCTGATATTTGGTCCATTCAGTTTGGATGGGAACTTATAAAGCGCATATAAAAGCTCTGAAAGCGCAATGTATAAAATTAATTAATGGGGGGTTGTATGCCAGCCTCATCAGCCCTGTGAAGGCCTCAACGACACGACAGCCATCGGCACTGATCACTGAATGCTGCCTGGATCATAATCATACACTGTTCATTGGCCAGAGGAGAACTGGCCCTCGACTGAGCCTGGGTTCTCCCATGGTGTTTTTCTCCATTCTGTCTCCTGATGGAGTTTTGGTTCCTTGCCACTGTTGCCTTGGCTTTTGGCTTGCTAAGTTGGGGACATTTAATATTTAATATATCTGCAATACTTAAGGTGGACGATGACGCAGTTTTCCTCTAGAAACAAACTTTGTTGTATAAATGAGAGAGAGAGAGAGAGAGAGAGAGAGAGAGTATACACATGGGGGAGTATACCAAGGTGGCCCCCCATATGTATGCCACAAGCAAGAAAGACTCACTGTTCAGAGAGTCAAAGCTAGTCCACAGTCGAATCATTGGCAACCTCTAAGTTAATCTTGACTGTGCCGATGAACACCGCATCATGTAAAAAGACATTTTTCTTTCTAGCGCTGACAGAAAAAATACATGAGAAATACCATGAGACAGGAGAGACTCTCGGACATTGCAGTAGACTACTGAATATATTCATGTGGATTTGGATAAAACAGTGAATTGCTTTGATGCCATGCATGGTGGACGTCATTTAGCCCTTTACTGTGGCGTAGAGGACAGGCACACAGGGCCTAATAAATTATTATTATTATTAGCCTTCTTTTATTATTATATTAATATTACATTTCATTTGCCCCACAATAATTGTATAGGGGATCACCGCATAACAGACACTCTGCAAGGATAATAAAAGATTAATTAGATTTGCATGCTCTTCATTTCAAGAACAACTTGTTTAACACGAAACACTTATCTTCTAATTTTTTCACTATGGGCCACAAGAGAAATATCATAAAAATAAATTAGATTCATCTCTCATTGTCTCTTAGAGTATATGCGCCGTTAATGCTGTGTTAGATGCCAAAAGCTCGGTCAGTTTTCACTTTCTGTAGTGAATAATTGCCTGGGGTATGAGATTTCTTTGCCAGCATAACTCTAGTGCAGAGTTTGCACATTGCTTGTGTGATATCCACTGGCTTGCCTTCATGGTGACATGGCATTTTCCCTTTCGAGGGAACTCACGCTGTATCATAGTATTGACACTTTGGAAACCCCTCTGTGTGATTGTGTCTGAAGCATGTATGTAAAATCAGTCCAATGGTGAAACTGGACGTCACGGGCACGTGACGCCACAACAAGGAAGCATGAAAGCACATCCGGAATGCCTCGGCAAGCGCTCTGTGTTGAAAACTGTCAGTCTTATTTAGTATTGTCTGTCCCGATATTGTAACAGGATCACTAGACAAGTTATTATGGCCCCTGCCCTCGCTTTATTATGGGTGGGGATACACACAATTTGTGTGTTGTTTGTTTGGGAGCCTAGCACTTCTATCCCCGGCAAATGAGGAGTTGGTGGAGGAATAACTCGAGCCGTGTCTAAGCTGAACATCGATTGGCCAGCCGAGAAACAGGGCGCTCGTCCAAGAAGTCCCTGGAAAATCTGTCCCCAAAATCGTTACCCCCACTTTCTCGACCTCCGTAAGGATGTTTCGAGGTCATGGAATAAACTGTATTCATCCCATCTCTTCAGCCCTCAGGTCCACGTGTATTCTGATATCAGGGGGTTGAAAGAGTAAGGGGCGATGCCCAATGTAAAACAGATGCTAGCAAGGTATCTGTCCCCTAGCACGCCATCGTACCTGAAGGCCCCGGCGCTACCCACCAAGCCACTCAGAAAGCATATATGGCCGGTGCATGTCTGCACACCATGTCAATTCTGCAGGCATACCAGGCCGACCTGCTGAGAGACCTTGAAGAAGTCGAGGGAATGGGGCCCGATGCAGTTAAAGAGTTGCATTGGGCCAAGGATTTATCTCTCTGGGCCACCAAGGAGACGGCCAGAGCCATTGGCTGATCTATGGTTGCCCTGGTGGCCGCGGAGAGGCATCTCTGGCTTAACTTGTCGGATATTAAAAAGAAGCACAAAGCCTTTCTTTTTGACACTCAGCTCTTTCCTCATGGCCTCTTCGGAGATGCTATGAAAATGGTCATCGAGAGGTTTCAGGACCTCGAGATTTCAGAGCTCTACGGTTCCCTCCCCCCTCAGATAGCATGGGGGCCGAAGCCACCTAAGCAGAAGACGGATCTGAGGGCCGCCCTTCTGTCGCATCCAAGCAAGTGGATAGTCGAGGCTATCTCTGTTGCCTATGAGGTCTCTGGTCAGCCTTCACCTTTGGTAACCAGTCACCTTCAACTATATGTACCGTGTGTGAGTGTGTGTGTGTGTGTGTGTGTGTGTGTGTGTGTGTGTGTGTGTGTGTAGTTGGTCAGTCATGTAATCATCCCCCTGTCCTGATATTATCATATTCTGGAAGTGACATTTTAATGGATATGTCACATCCATCAGTGTTTGAGTGTGTGTACACCTGACAGTTTTACACCTGGTCCCTTCTCTGAGATCTGGGGCTCTATATGTGTGTATATATACTCACAAACGTCACTGCTGTTCTATTCAGCCTGTAAATCATGTATTATGTGCATCATGTGTCTCTAGATGATTTGTAAACATAATGTACTGTACATATGGAATGGATGTTTTAATTCTGTGTGGATGCTCTAATGGAGGATCTGCGGAGTGTTTTGACCACGTGCATGTGTGTGTGTGAGGGAGGTGAATAATGCATAAATGTAATTTCTGGGATACTGCTGTATAAAATGTGCTTCACTGAGCGGAAGCAAGCCAAAACCCTGCAGGCAGTATGTGTGTGTGCGTGTGTGTGTGTGTGTGTGTGTGTGTGTGTGAGATCATACAAAACTGCATTAAATGTCTGTTTTTAAATGTCTCTGGATGTCTAATTGTTTACAATGAACATGGAGATCAAATCTGTGCGCTCATGTTTTCAATTATTGACACACGAGTCAATTACGTGTTACTCAGTTTTTTAAATATGCATGGATTCATAAAAAAATAAAAAATAAAAATAAAAAAAACACAATGATCTTTTACACCCCTTCTATCATGGACAGATTTGCAATTTCTGAATTAAAATAAATTTTTGCTGTCATGTGCCCATAAAAGTTGTAGTCCCTCATGACTGTGTCAGTGTACCAGATTTTAACATTTTTGCAATGAGAAAGGTTTGATCAGTTTGTTTAGGCTTCATTATTTTCACAACAATTTTAATTATTACATTTAAGTTGGAGGTTACACCATTTGACATTTAGAGATACTTTTTTTTTTTTAAGTATATTTTCACAAAAAAAAGTGTATATATAAATAGCCCAGCAACTAGAAATGTATTCTCTTGATCGTTTTGGCCAATGAACATTAATCATGTCAAAAATGCATAATTTACCCAAACATATAATCTCAAACACAAACACATTTGCATGCTGATTATACTCACAGGTCAAAGCGTAAATTTTGTCTCTCTTCGAAGAAGTAATCTAGGATGAATTTGTGCACAAAGTCTGGATTCAGCGTGTTATCGATGACTTCTGTCCTGCCGAACTAAACAACAGAACAGCAAACAGCATCACATAACCAGCATGAATAAAAAGTAATGTTAAAAAATACAGGTCTGAAAATACAATACCTCTCTCCACTCTCTGTTCGCCACTGTCTGAGTGTACAGCACGCAAACTACACAGAAACAAAGGTAAAAGAAAAGATATATGAAAATTGCCTTGATGCGTTAAAATTCAACCTTGTTAGAGAGAAGAGTGAAAACAGCAGCCCTGGTTTGTTTGTTTTGGTTTGTCAATTCAGCAAATTAAGAACTCAAATATGCACAAAAGGCAACAAAAGATGTGTGGAGCTCTGGAGATATTATTGGCTCATTTGTCTTGCATGCAATGAGAAGAGCAGTGTCATTAACACACACACACACACACACACACAAACACACAAACACACACACACACACACACACACACACACACACACACACACAAACACACACACACACACACACACACACACACACAGGGCTTTCCATTGACATAATGACTTTTATACTGTACAAACTGTAGAAACTTGTATATCACATAACCCTAAACCAACCCATCACAGAGAACTTTCTGCATTTTTGCATTTTCAAAAAACTTAATTTCATATGATTTATAAGCTGTTTTCATGTCCTTTTTATTTGGTCCCCATAACATAGGGAATACCAGATACACACACACACACACGCATCCGTCTCCCAGGACAGATATGAGTACAGGTGGTCATAAAGTTACACTCTATAAACTCTACGAGGCTCTAGGGTCCAAACCCAATATAAAGGTGGAGATTATGCACGCTCGGCAGACGATGATGGTCTTTTTTTAATTAGGCATATTTTTAGACACAGTCTGACGCCAGGTATTGGCTCGTGTTTAGAGGAAGGGCCCCGGGCAGACAAACAGATGCTCAGAAACAGAATTATTTCAGCCGCCTGCCGTTGCTTGTGATATGAGTTGGCGAGACTTGTGAGCATGCGTGCGTGTGTGTGAGTGTGTGTGTGTGTGTGTGTGTGTGTGTGTGTGTGTGTGTGTGTGTGTGTGTGTGTGTGTGTGAAAGAGAGAGATAAATCTGCCTCAGCTGTCTAAATGCACTCAGAAACTCTTCTAACTTTCATTCTGTCAGCTGGGTGTTTAGACACATATGGCGACCTGGACAGTTTCCAAAAATACACACGCATGCACAATAACATGCACTGAAATGTACATATAGGACTATAGATGAGAGCACTGTCATAGATCTATTCTTTGTTGTCATAGAAACCTCCTTCACATATAAGTTGGGAGCAACCAGCCTCTGGGTCATTTTTGCCGCTAACACCATTCAAGTAGGGCTGTACGATATTGGAAAAAAATGACATTGCGCTATTTTGTTCTTCTGAAATATATACTGCGATATATATTCTGACTTGAATATTTAGAAAGAATAAATCATTCTAGAAAGATTGGGGTGATTTTGTAGGAGAGTGCATCTGCATAGAAAATAAACACATTGTAAGCATAGATAAATACAATAGAACAAACTAAGATATAAATATATAAACAGTGATTTATGTTTTTCAGATAAGTCAAACAGTATTCAGGTACATAAATTGAATAATCAAATGTAAAATAACACTATATAGTCTTCACTGTATAAATGAAATATAATGAATCTTTGTTAAAGCTACAAAAGTGATTTTCTCAATGTATTATGTTGTTTGATTAACAGTAATGACACAGACAGCAGGAGTATTAGGCTGCTGTCACTTTAAAGGGTTAGTTCACCCAAAAATGAAAATTCTGTCAGTAATTACTCTCCCTCATGTTGTTCCAACCATGTAAGTCTTTCGTTCTTCTTCGGATCACAAATTAAGATATTTTTGATGAAATCTGACAGCTTTCTCACTCCTCCATAGGCTTTCAGAGGGACCCAAACTCGCCGGCCCAGAATAGTTATTAAAAACATTGTTAAAATAGTCCAAGTGACTACAGTGGCTCTACATTAAGTTTATCATGCGACGACGATACTTTTTGTGCGGAAAAACAACAAAAATAACGACTTTATCCAACTATTAGTGATACAAGATGACGTCCCGACATTGCCGGAAGCTGTTTATAAGCAGAGGAAGACACGCGCTGTATGGAAGCTATTGAATTCAACACTTATTGTGATTTAGGTCTTGATGATGTCGGGACGTCATCTTGTACAGTAGATGGCGGTAATACTCCCAAGGAGTGAGCAGCCAGTAACAAGTAGTAGAAGAAGAACGCCGTAATCTCAGTTCTCGCGCATGCGTCCTGGCGCTCCCGTGAACTCTCGTCAGAGGCCCACATTGAAGAGCACTAATAGTTGGATAAAGTCGTTATTTTTGTTGTTTTTCCGCACAAAAAGTATTGTCGTCGCATGATAAACTTAATGTAGAGCCACTGTAGTCACTTGGACTATTTTAACGATGTTTTTAATAACTATTCTGGGCCGGCGAGTTTGGGTCCCTCTGAAAGCCTATGGAGGAGTGAGAAAGCTGTCAGATTTCATCAAAAATATCTTAATTTGTGATCCGAAGAAGAACGAAACACTTACATGGTTGGAACAACATGAGGGTGAGTAATTACTGACAGAATTTGCATTTTTGGGTGAACTAACCCTTTAAGACCGAATGCACAAAACCATATAATGATACGCATAATACAACTTTCTTTCTCCTTTACGTTGACGTAAGCCATAAGTGACTGTGTTTAGGACACTCACCGAGACGGGCATTATGACATGAATGTGTCCGTTTAAGCACAAATAGACACCGAAGAAAATGTACACAGAAAACACTGTGTCTTCTTGCGCAATAATGGTTTAAAATCACTTGAATGTTTCAAATGACAAGACCTAAAATCTGTGCAAATGATTTTTGTAAAATGTAAAATCTTGCCTAGGGCACCAACAGAGCCTGGACTGGTGCTGAAATTAATCTTGCAGCTCTACAATATCTCATTAATAGAAACACCGTCTCTTTTCAGGCTAGATATCATCATTAGACAGAGTTTATATTAAATCCAATTAAACATGGGCAATTTCAGATACGTAAACGCAGTTTTATCCACATTAAATTTTCTGTTATCACTTCTATTAAACTAACAGTTTCTGTTCAGGTTTTCGACTGAAATCTCGGATCATCCTGGTTAATTTACCTGAAGTGCTTTTGCTCTGATGATCGGTTCTGAGAGGACGTGCGCTGATGATTTCACCAAGTGCAAAATGTTCCTGGATCAACATCTTTGTTGATCCTGGAACAACATTCCAATCAACCAATCAGATCTGAGGGACAAGTTTACAGTTTATGTCAAGTTTAGGCTTACAACCAGTGTTAAGTTAAGGATAGGTTAGGGGTTGGGATTTTTGGACAGGAATGTTTTTCCAGGATCAACAAAACATGTTGACCCAGGAACGTGTCTAACTCGACAAAATCAGGACGTGCCGCAACGATAGAGAAGCATGTCCACTGGCTGCAACCTGCGTTTATTACGGCCAATCACAAAAGTCGATATTGCGCAACCAACCGTAGAATACTCCGCTGCATTTTTATTATATACTGAACTCGGATCGCTTTCGTAGGCTATTGAGTGAATAAAATATAGAAATCCCTTTCATTTTCCTCAAAAAATCTAACCAATTTGAACTGGAACGCCATCCCCTCTCAAAATTATAATGAGTTTTTCAAGCAACATGGATGAATGATTTCTTTTTTGTTGGGGTAAGAATTACGCACAAAGACAGTTTTCAGGGCCTTCATCATCACGATCATGATGAGCAGAAGAGCTGTAGGAGAGTCGTCTTATATGTGCTGAGTCTGAGCTGTGCTGACGTGATGGGGCCAGTCACGCAGCGCTACAGCTCCTCCCATCATACACCGGCCAAAAGACACTGGAATCCGGGACTCCAGGAGGCTAAATATAGCCTCATCGCTCAGTGTGTGTGTGTGTGTGTGGCCATCCACAGCACTTGATGTCATATTGCAGGCAGTATAATTTGTGTGTTTAGGGGAAGGACCATTTCTTGTTGCATTGATGTCTTAATCCAAGCTTACTTGTGTCATATGCTTTTCATAATAATAAGTCCCATTTGCATTAGGATCTCAAATAAGATCTCTTTAATATCCCAGGTATTTCTTCTGCACAGCAGTGACCGTGTTTGCATGTACATAATATTTCAATTAATATCCATATTCTGGCTAAGCCTTTATTCAAAAAAGCAGGTTAACATGTTTCACATGTTCCTTTAGCACAACAGCTTTAGCACATGATGCTAGCAAAACCAAGATCAAGGGTTTGATTCCCAAGCAACACACACACACACACGTGTAGTTTGAAAGCTCATCCTTTTCACTTGAAAAAAAATTGGGTCGCGGCATAATGACCATGGGAAAATGTGGGTCCCCATTGGTCAAACCAGTGCACTAACACAGATGGTCAACACATGCATGCACACTAGAAAGTGTTGGCTTTGGCCATGGTCTGCACTAACTCTTAGAAGTTATGTAAACATGAATATGTACTTTGTATGTACTTTAATTTCAGGTATCTCTTAAAGAGATAGTTCACCCAAAAAATGAAAATTCTGTCATAATTTTCTCACCCTCATGTTGTTCCAAACCTGTAAGAATATATTTCTTCTGCTGAACACAAAAGAAGATGTTTTGAAGTATGTGGGTAACCAAACAGTTGATGGACCCCATTGACTTCCATGGTCATTATGCCGCAACCCTTTTTTTTTTCTTTTTTTTTTCATTATACCTGCATGCAAATTTTTCCCAGCTAACACACAAAGTTATGTAATTTATTGGTACTTTTTGGTAATTTCATTACTTACTAATTGACAATGCAACTACAATGTTTCAGGCACTCCTTACTTAACCTAAGTCTGACAGACAGAGTCAATAGCTTTCATGCATGTCTTTCAAAATAAAAGTCTCGATTCAGAAAAAATAAAAACATGTTGTTGTTGTTTCTTTGACCCCACACTCCGCGACCCACCAGAGAAACACTGCGCTAAACGCTAAGAGTTTGCGTCAAGAGTGAAATATACTTTGAGCTTAATTTTCCAATCTAAAAAATTCCCCCGAATTTCTGACACCTCCAATCCAGGCTAATTGGAAAAACGAGAAAAATGTGGCGACATTTCTGCAAAATTATATTATGCTGCTTCTTGCATGTTTTGCTACAATTTCAAAGCAAAATGTCCAGTGAGTGACACTAAAAGCTTGTTCGGTTTTATCTAAAACAGATGAATGTTTTGGAAATTAAATGTCTGGTGAGTGGTGCTAAAAGTTTAATGCTCGTGTTTTTAAAAAAAAAGCACCTAAACTAAACTCTACCATAAACCCAACCAATAGTGTTAAAGCAAACATGAAGTAAAAACACATTTGCTGAAGCAACCATGCCATTTAAGCTTACTTCTACAAGCATCTGAGCTTTACAGCTTCTATCTGTCATGAGTGGCTGCACAATAGAAGTGCATGAAGATGAAGATATATCACTAAAGTCTTTAATTCAGAACTCACGGTACAAGAAACACAGGAAAAACAACCACAAAGCGTTTACGAGACAAGGCAAAGAACTGAACAGAACAGGGAGTGTAGATACACAGGAGATAGTGAGGTAATTAATGAGACAACATGTGAATGGGATAAACAATCAGACACACTGGGAAAACTGGCACTGAACACAGTGAAATATAACACTGATACTATCAAAATCTGCTAAGGGCTAATTAAACAAATCATGTAAAAATATACCATCTTTTATAGCACATTTCACACACACTTGGGATTTTAGCTTCACTTTCTCTGGCAGCACAAAAATCAAACAGCCTAAAATGTCTTGACACTGTCAATATAAAATTCGCTCTTCAGGCCTTTCACAACAAGAGTCAGTTGCTCAGAACATCAGGAGAAAGCATGAAGATATTAGAAAAGAGAATGACTGTGTCTTTCCTGCCCGTGTCCCGCAGAGCGATAGGCTATATGACACATCTTTGTCGGGAAATATAAAACAAATGGTTTTTTTAAATAATATGTAACTTTGTTATATTATTTAGGTTACCAAAATTTACAGATATCTTTTTTCGATGTTTTATAGGCTGTAGTGTTGGTGTTTCACTGACGGAAGTGCTAAAATAAACACACGCGTCTGTTACAAAATGGAGGTTTAAGTTTAAATAAAAAAAACTAATTAATTCCCTTATATAGAATAAAACAAATAATAGGCTAAATAGAACAAGGTATTGTTAGGCTTGCTTGCACAATTAGCACAGTTCACATTTCAATAAACGTGACGTCACAGTAAAATCTCACATTTGAGTTTCAACAAGCTCCTATATTTCGCAGTAGATTCATTTAGATTGATAATAACGGGTAAAAGGGCTAATACATTTTGTTTCTTTGAATCTATTTTCCACAATGTTTCTATTTTCCACAATGCTTAACCCAAAATACAAGCTCAGGCATGCGCTTTTGTCCATACAAGATCATGCAGTTGTGCGCTGAGACAGAGAATACTCCAGTTGCAGGAACACTTTAGTAGGCCAAGAAGAAGCAAATATATTTATTAAGTATAGCGAGATTGGGTTCCTTCAACTGTCCATCATATTAAAAACGGCTAGGCTATATAAGATAATTGTAAAAAAAGAGTTTTGTATTTCGCCAGATTTTATAGTGTAAACATATTCAAGCGAGAGTGCTAACCGCTTCGAGGGGGATGCCAGGTGTGCGAAAAAAACAACAATAAAAAAACGAATAGTATTGGAATCCCCAAATTGAACATCGAATACCAACCCATCCAACGAATATTGGAATATTTGGGTTCAGCCCTAGTAACGGTTATGCATCTTGGCTGACCATTTGTGATCGGTTCACCGAAAACACATCTTCATACCAGGTGGAAACAGGCTTTCTCTCGCTCGCTCGATTTCTGGGAAATTGTCTATAATTTGCAGGCGTCGGGGAGCCGTTATCAATATACGGGACACTCCCAGACCTTTTGAGAGAGGTGGGATGTCTGCATATATACTCAACGTGTGTTATGTATTTTGTACGTTATCGTCTCTGACAGCATGTTGAAGCCGCTCAGGCCGCCATTTTCTCCCTCTTCACGGAAAGCGACGATGGAGTAAAATCATCCGGTAGTTTGGGTTTTCCAGGAAATGCGTGAACTCGCTGGACCTCTGCTTCTCGTAATTACTACCGTGTATTGAGCATGTTATTTTTTGATCGATGTTGTGATATTCAAATGATGTAGTTTTGAAAACAGATGGTTCGTAAGGTAATATATTTTTATTTCTTAGCCAGCAAGTACTTAGTGCAGTGAAATTTAGTCAATGTTTTCATTTCTAATATTCCAACCGACAGCCAGCATAAGTTTTTGACGGACGTGAAAACATGCGTAAGGTGAACTGTTTGATTTTTGGGTGATTATAAAACGTGCTGATCAAAGGCGTTCGAAATGTTTATTTCATGGCTTAAATAAATTACATGTTACTCAGAAACTCAAAAATGTTATATTCAGCTGTCGCAAACGAGTTGACTTAAGAAAGTCAAGTTCATTTCTTTACCAGAAAAGGAGTGGTTTTGATGCACAAAGTTGTTTTTATTGTATCTTATAACAAAAATCTTTTATTTAAACTTGAAAACTTGGTCATGTTGTAAATAATAGTGAAAAAATCACTTTTTAAAACGAGCAAGCCAAGATGTTGGAATTGTAGCTACTTCTAGTGTTCATTTGAGCTGGAGACAGCAGTTGAAATGTATGTAAAGTATATTACAGTATGTTTGGAGTAATGCAAAAATGTAGGCAGAGGTCAATTTTTCTAGTTTTTTTTTCTTAAATAACTGGTTAGACCACAAGGTGGCCACACTGTCCTGGCTCACTGTTTCTCATTCGAAAAAGAAACGGAAGAGACGTAACAACACAAAACCACTGGAGACCAAAACAACAATAGACTATAGATACAGTAGATACAATAGATACAGTAGAGGCCTACCTGCAACTACAATGACATTTGTATTGGTCAAAACGTCTACAAAGAGAAAAATCTAACTTGCTATTGCATATGTGTGTAACGTGTTTGTTTGTCTGTCTGTGTCTTGTCATTTGACCCAGTTTCTAGTTTGTTCCTTTGATTGTTGTATTCAGTTCACCTGGTGTTTTTTAATTCTCATTAGTTCCCTTTGTTTAATCTATGCATTTAAACCCTGAGTTCTCCCTTGGTCTCTGTTCGTCTTCGTTTACGAATGCGTGTGGTTGTGTTCCTCCGTGTTCTCCTAGTATTTATCATTAAAGTCTGTTCCAGTGTATTCTCCATCGTCGTGTGATTGATTATTACAGCCAACACATGACAATGTGTCAATCACGTGTGTTCACACACACATTATAAACTTTGAAAGAAAAAGTGTTTGGCTTTCACGTCAAATTTAAAGTATACTTTGTGCTTAATGTTCCAAACTCAAAATGTTCCCAAAACTTCAAAGACCTCAGTACAGCTAGAGCTCAGACAGACATAGGGCTTAGCCAATCAAAAGAGAGGTCATTTGCATATAGAAGTCTTAAAGGCACAAAAAAAAAAAAAAAAAAAAACAGTGTTTAATACGAATAGTCAGAGAGAGAATGGAAAATGGTCATGAAAAAAAAAAAACTAAATTAAGTCTGTTATTATATATTGACTTCCAGGGATATAATGTTGCAAAGGTGTGACTCCTTTAAAGGAAGGAAGAAAAGTTGTGTACTTCGCAAACAATCAAATACTTGGCCCAATTTCAAGATGAAAATAGAATTTTCTTAGCAGAAAAAACAATCGAAACAAAACCTTTTAGAGCATATAATGTGCATGTGAGTGTGTGTGTGTGTGTGTGTGTGTGCGTGTGTGTGCGTGTGTGTGTGTGTGTGTGAGTGTGTGTGTATGTGTATGTGTGTCAGAAACAGTCAGTGTAATCAGCCATACAGCAGAATGAACAATGCAAGCCTGCAGTCAAACGCATCTGTATGTTCATTAAAGCTGTGAATGTATCTGAACACAACATCTGGATTACACAATACAGTTGCAACCCACATGAACATACGACACGTGAATATGCAATCAAAACAAAACCACACACGCAAATACAAATGCGAATAATACTCTCCTGCATATGAAGGAAATTGCTGTATCCGCTGTATGCCTGCATGTGCATCTTCTTTTATATGCAGATTATTATTTTTCCCATTTGTATTTCTGTTTCATGCACAAGCTTTCTAATAAAACAGCATAAGCATTAAGGCAGGCAGGTAAGATTTCACACACTAATGACGCTCCCGACGGGGATCAGAGCTCTGCTGATGAGTGTGTTAACTGCATTTTTCTAGTACTGTGATTTCAGTGGGATGTGCTAGCGGTACGTGAGCTTTCAGATAAACCCATCTCTGTACCTACAACGCTTCAATGCGTATTAGAATAAATGGACAAGCTTCTTAAAATGTGACGTGTGAAACCAAAGGCTTACTTGGATCAGACTTTGAGAAGGTGTCTCTGTCCAAGAGGTTTCTGTGGTAGAAAGAAAGAAATGAAGAAACAGGAGTTAATAAAGTCCACTTTAAAGGGTTTTAAAGAAAATCAAGCTCTCCATTACCCTAAATAAAACATTAACCTAACATTATGAACTCTGAATGAATAATGTTAATTAGTATGCTAAATTACATTTAAATACAATTATACACAAAGTTTTGATACAAATACACACTCGGCATCAAGTCTTGTGTTGGTGGAAATATGTCAGTGGTTTTCATCCTATGTTGTTCAGTGGTGTTGAACTCTTCAGCCGTTACGAACATTCAAGTAAGGCAGGGTTTGCCAACCGTCCCAAGATGAAATATACATCATTGTGATTCAACGCATGGCAATGCATCACAGTGTCATAATTGAGTCGTGATTGAAACTGTGCCAAACGCACAAGAGAGACTAGAAAGTGAATCTGTGATATCACCTTCAATCTCATTTGCAGGGATAACTTTGTGCAGAGCGTCTGAGAAGCAGCTCTGACTGAGAAATGTAGTTTTCAGAGGTTTGTCTTATTTAGATGAGTTCTCTTTATTAATTGCAGGAATTACATGAATCAACAAATAAATCAATACAAACAGCAATCCAGGACCTGAAGTATCAATGGAACATTGTGAGAGAAAGAAATGTGATATAGCATAGTATCAGGCAGTGGATCACTGAAGGAAATCTCACACACACACACACACTGATCTCTTCTGACAGCGCAAAGTGAATCATTACATCTCTCACAGTAAAACCTCGATAAGGCAGGGGAAAAAGTCTAAGGATGCCAGGGCAAGAACACTGGACACACTCCATACTTCTCAATATTCTTCTCACTTGTCCTCAACTGTTCTCTCACAAATATGATTACACACCATTCATAAGTTATTCAAAAGTTTAAGTTATTCATAACATGATTTGAACTCGCAAATTATATATAAATACGTAACCAATATAAAAATATGTATCTCATCTGATTAAACAACTAAATGAATTATGTTCTTTATTAATCCTAACTAAATATAGTATGACCCATAATAAACTGAATACACTGTTTACACTATAAACGTAAATGAATATAATCAATAACACAAACCCCAACTGAATATTTAACTCATAAATAACTGAATATATTGTAACTAATAACCCATAAGCCCAACGGAATATCGTCAATAACCCAAATACATCCCATACACTGAATATATATCACATAACCCCAACTGCATTCAATATATAGCCATTAACCCATAATCCAGAATTAATACATCACCAATTATCCATGTGGTGAAAACTGTTATTAGCAAAATACGTCTTGTGAAGCGTATTGTAAAATACAACATGTAATAAATAAATAAATAAAGCAACACTGGGAAGGTCATTTTAAAAAAGTAGAGTTTTTCCAAGGTAGGTGCATTACACTATTTTACAGTACTTGTAGCTTAATAGGGGCACAAACACATTCATTATTCATACATATTTTTCCTTCAAATATACATTATAAAGTACTGATCTGAAACAATCTGTGCTGAGAAAACCACTATATAACAACTTAAAAGTTGATGATGATGCCAAAAAGATTTGCATGTGCAGGGTAAGATTTGTGGAAGTGTACATACGATTGTAAATTAAATTTATATTCATATTTATTTTGTTAGCGTGAAGCTGCAGTTTAACAATACATGAATTACACTTACAGTACAGTACAAAACAACAGTAAATGTTGCAAATCTTTTTTCTTACGCTTGAAACGCAATGTACACCTTTACAGTGCTTTACAGTGCATGCAGTTTATTACAGTCGTATCGCCCTTGTTCTGTGTTATTTCACAGAATCACTTGATGGAAGATTTGAATAATCCATCTTCAGCTTATTCTGTTCAGTTGCTCTGTATGAAGGACCAAGACGTTTCTGAATAAATGACATGCATGCTCCTTGAACATGCAGTTGATGTCATGAATACAAAAGTATTCTGTCAAACTGAAGCAGAAGAAAGTACATTATGTGCCAATGAGTCTCTTTGCATATTTTTTGTTTTTAAATATGGAAGTGTTATAAAGGTTTATTGGTTACACTTTATTTTAAGGTGTCTGTGTTACAGTGTGATCATACATTTAAGTACTGAGTAAAATTAATGAACAACATGTACTTACTATAGGGTTAGGATTTGGTTTAGGGTTAGTTGCATGTAATTATGCATAATTTACTGTTATTATTATGGTATACGTACATGTTATATGTAACAAGGACACTGTAAAATAAAGTGGTACCAGTTTATCTTTATTTTGTCCTATTTGTGTAGTGTATTTGTACATGTAAATTGACATATTTACAATAAAAACTAAAAAACTTGTTGTTTTTTTTGTTTGTGTTTTTAATTGTGTAGACCTGATAATTCCCTGGTATCATTGATGATCATAGCTTTGCAGTTACATTAAAACAGTATTTGCCTACTTGAATGCTAAATAAAAAATATAACATAATATTTCGAACACAAGCTGCAAAAAATAACTTTTGGTGGTGTTTTAGCACGTTAGGGTTAGGCTTACAATACAACGCGAATGAACTTCATATTTAAAAAAATCCTTAAATATGTAACTTTAGTGATCAAAGATGAGTTTTAAGGGATAAAATTATTGACTACGGGGGGACTTTAACTAAATATAATTCATAACCCCAAATGCATCCAGAATATCCACCGAATTATAATCCCACATGAATATATATACAGATCGCCATAGACACTGGATATAAAACCAATAGCCTTTAACTCCAACAGAATACTGTATAAACAAACATGAACCCAACTCAATATATAACTGCATACAGTATGTAGCCACTGACCTAAAGGTCCAAATGAATATATAACCATTAGCCTTAGGCTAAACTGAATATATAATCAACAGCGTAAAACTGCAACTGAATAATTAGCCAATTATATTAGAGCCCATATATAAGCCAACACCCACAATCACAACCTATAACAATAGCAGGTCCAAATGAATATATAACCAATAAACAATGACCCAAAATTTAATATATAACCGATGACCTCAGATGCGGCAGCAATCCAACATGCACAACTCATATTATCAATGGACATATTAAATCCAACAAACAGAAACACACGCTACGGAGAACATAGTAGAATATACATGCTAAACTAGACGATAACAGGCAGAGAATAGAGCAAAACAGGAAGAATATATACATGGTGAACATAACGAGATGAGACACAGCTGAGACTAATACGAAACAAACGAGGACATAATCAGTAACCAAGGAACCCGAAACTAAGCAGATCTGGGAAACAGGAACTAAAGGAAACAGAACAGAATATCAAAATAAGAGTCCACATGACAGACCTATAACCCCAATGAATATATAACCAATAACACAACCACCACCCAATATATAACCCATAACTCTAACTGCCCAAATTAATACATAACTAAATATCCTACGACCCCAAATGTGTATTACCCGTTCCGCAAATGAAAACATGAGAAGAAAATAAACCTAATCTCAAAAACTCTTGCAATTGAGTCCATAACTTGATCCTATGCTCAGCGTTTAGTGATGTTCAGGCACTCAAGTGACGCAGACAGAAGCTCTTACGCACGAACAACATAATTTACACAAATAATGCGCTTGCCTTGCCTCACTGTACACAGAATGTATGTTAGGTAAGAGTTTAAGTTATTGTGCAGCTGACACCATCCAATATACAGTACAGTCCAGCTGATGCCATCAACCACCATTCACTCCCACTGCCGTGTAACTGGGTTAAAGATAGCTCCCAGAAATACACAGAACTCAGAGAATGTGCAGATACGGCATTACTGTACTTTTGTTTATATATACTTTATGATTCATGGCCACCCAGAAAGGCCCTTTGAACATTTATGGTTTAAATTTGAAGACTAAACACGAGTCTCGCCTCTCTACGCCACAGATCCACGTGCCACCTGAGAAAGTGGACCCAGCCATTACAGAGCAAAGCCCAAAGATCCCTGTAGCTGGAGTACAGCAAGCGCTCCAAAGCCAGAATATCCTCATTAAACATTTACACGGCCATTCCCCCACAAAACAGCACATTCCCATTTCAAATCCCAGCACACATTAAACGCTCTCCGTCACAAACCAGCCCGGCTGCCAATCACTTCCACTCACTCCCGGTCCTCTTATGATTTTAATCAATGTTTATCTCTGGTCCTCTTCCGGACTCGCTCCGCATTCATATTTAGAGCATGGTGGCACAACACTGAGGAATAATTCATGAGGAATGTAATTGTAGTGGCACTAATGAGCGTGCCCCCTGAGGGACTTTAATATGGAAAGTCCCGGTAAAAACTCGCACTCGGTAAAGATCACCAAATTGACGAGCACATCAAGACTGACATTATAACAGTATTAATAACACATGATATCTTATACTGATTCCAACTTGCAGGATTGTGAAAGTATGGCTTTTAAATAAAATCAGGAGTGGAGAAAACATTCTGTAACGCTTTAGTTTAGGACCCAATTCTCACTATTAACTAGTTGCTCATTAGCATGCATATTACTAGCATATTGGCTGATTATTATTACTTATAAAGCACATATTAATGCCTTATTCTGCATGACTATATTCTACATCCCTAATCCTACCGAATACCTAAACTTAACAACTACCTTACTAATTATTAATAAGCAGTTTATTGAGGCAAAAGTCATAGTTAATAGTGAGAATTGGACCCTAATCTACTGTCCAAATGCTCTTAATGGACATTATTAGAAATGTATCATTTTAAATGGAGGACTAAGATAATATTGTCAAAGATATGTTGCATTAGGGAAGCAAAAATAGTTACATTGATAAAAAAATAATTAAAAAAAATAAAAAATTATGTACACAAGAAATATTATGAAAAAAGGATTTTATGTTTTTTTTAATTATGTTGTTTAATAACCAATTTAATGTTGTATTTCCAAAGCAGTTTCAATTAATAAAGTTTTTGTTGTATCTCTTCTTAAAAAAAATTTAAAAAATAAAAATAATATCCGTGTTAATGTTTTTAGAGGAGGAGATTTTGCTGACTTTTTCTTCAAGTCAAGTCAGCTTTATTTCTATAGCGCTTTATACAATAGAGCTCGATTCAAAGCAGATTTACAGAGATTACAGGAAAATAATGCATTCTGGCTGTTATTCAGTGTTGAACAACAATAACATCATTTAAACTACTACATTTAATTACATTATAATTAAAACAACTTAAAAAAAACTATTGATTTTCAACAAATAAAGAAATTAAAAATATATATTTGCAAAAAGGCATTATTTTGAAATAAATATAAAATGTTTTAGACTGGAGTAAAATTAGTTTTGTCTTTTTAAATAATTTATTATTTACAGTTGACCAACTAACAGTTAGTACAGTAGCTTTTTACTAAAAGCACAGTTACTATTTAACATTTTTCATGATCATTTATTGAGTTTGAATTAGGCAGGATACGCACAGTACACATATCCTGCCTGATTAATTCTCAATAAACACACACATCTCTTGAACGGTTAATGAGATGATGCTACACTGCATGTGTGTGTGAGCTGCAGCTGACAGCATTCAGGGATCTGACTGACGGATGAACCGAAATCAAACACTCCTGTCGTACTTCTTAAGACCAGAGAGAAGATTCTCGTCCTGCTTGTTCTCCTTTGCCTCTTGTTCTGGCGGTGTGTATTGACACGACCTCCAACACGGAGGGTCCCGCTTCAATACGTTCAGACGGAACGGGTCAATCCGTCGATACAAGCCCTCTTCACTGCTCAAGCCCAAAATAGCTTCTGTTTTCACCTTCACAACTATTGATGCCTACCTTATACATCTGCATACTCAAACTTTTTCTTTTTTCTTTTAAAATTTAACAATAAAGAGACAATTTTCTAGTAAATGGTGAAAAAAAAAAAGATAACACATTGATGACACATTGCATACACAATACCCATAAAGAGGAGGAATGTAAAAATGCTAAATAAAAACTGTTAATTGGTTAACTATAAGTGAAAATCTTTAAGTTAAAATATAATTTGTTATAACACTGTTATATTTTATTATTAAAAAATGCATATACTGTACTTTTACTGTATTATGTTTTGAAATTATTTAAGTTTATTATATTAAGTTTTTTTTCTTTAAATATAAATAAATATAATTTCACTGTAAAATATTGTCAAAATTAACTTTATAGAGTTAAAAAAAACTATAAACTATCGTTTTTTTGTTTTTTTTTGAAAATGTATATTTTAACAAGACAAATCTTTTTTATGGTAAAATATAGTTTGAAAAATATGTTTTTAAAAAATATGAAGAAAATACAGTTACCAAAATACCATCATGTAATGCTTGAAATATCATTACTGTATTTTACTGTAAATTCTGGCAACCACAGCAACAGTTTTACTAAAACATTTAACATTTTTTACAGTGATTTTTACAAAGGTACAAATCAGAACTTAATACATTTCATGAATGAATATTAATAAATCTTGAGCAAAAGCTGATTTTTTCATGTGATAAATATAAATTTACATTTCTCCTCCCTGAAAATGACACACACAGCAGAGCCCTGCTCTCTCATATCAGGTACTGTTGCATTTTAATAGTGAAAGGTGAATAGACTGAATTACTCTAGTTATTATAGAGTTTTACATATCAATGCACATCCATTGTGTGCTGTGAACAAAGCATCTGATTTAAATTCCGAGGTCTAAAGGAAGTTAAATAGAAAAAAAATTGCTGCTTCTCAAGACATCAACGCTTGATAGATGCCATTATGCAATACTGAAGAACAGAGAGCTGTCTGATGTGCATCATAAATCTATAACACTTTATGCACTGTGGATTCATAGATGCATGTAAAACACTTTATATAGTGAGCTGCACGTTATTGTGCATAAGAGCCATACTTCTTATAGACTATTAATACATTGTAATTGTACTTAATTGTAATTGTATTAATACAATACATAGCATACTTCTAGAAGAATTTAATGCATAACAACACATGAACAACACCAAGTGCTAAATCATGTATTTAAATGCAGTATGCACTTGAAAAATTGTATTATGAATAATCATAATGTCTATAAGATACCTTTCTAATGCATTGTGTATGCATGCTTCATAACGTGTTAACATTTCTGAACGAAACATCACTAAATTACCCTTCATGATTTACGCACAATTATGATTTGTTATAATATAGGCTAAGCACGCGCTGATTATTTTGCAATCAAACGATGCACGCATATAACAAATAAAACACTAAATAATGAACTTTATAAATGCGGAGCCTTGCAAACACATTCCTATTAGCAAGAATTTACATTTTAAAAGACTGTCAACTAATTGAAAATAAGCAATATGAAAAAATGCTGATACAGCCCTCAAATTTTCAGCCATCGCATTTGAGTCTTTTGATACACAGAAGCACCGTGTGCATTGAGATGCACTCCTGCCAGAGCCACGCGCGTCACTCACCTGCACGACACGGTGATCTCAACTTTAGTGGCGGGGATCACTCCCGCGAGCGGCTCGAAATCCGCGAGACTCGCCATATTCACCAACCCGCTCATCACTGTGGACATGGTGCTGGGGGAGTGCTAGGGAAAGACACTGCGAGCATCCTTCACTCCGTGGATCTGGAGTGGGTGCGTGTGTAAGGGAGTCACACCGCTTCACACGCGACGTCACAGGCGCGCGGTCAGTCCACGCGCGAGAGAATTCCTGTCAGTCACGCGCACCAGCAAGATGCGTGAACCATCCGCTCAAATACAAACATCCAGCGCATTACTGTAACTGTGTACTCACTGAACTATCTAGATATATCAATTTCTATCACATACCTAGAATTTTAGAACGTTAAAAAATAAACTTCTCATTCTAGTTTGGCACAAAAACATTACATTTCACACACAAAAAACATTTGCTACTGTACATGGTTAGGGTACAACGGGGCTAAAGGCACACCTTTAAAAAGGTGCTTTTCATTACTCCCATTGTGTGTGATTGCAGAAAAAAATATGTTTTTATATTTTATTTTTTTAACATTGATGGAGCAACAGATTTTGTGTGAAAATAAATCATAAATGCTTGTTTAAAATGTTTGTTTGTTTGTTTAAAAATCTTATAAATGTATGAGGTGGCAGGTTGGCCTTTTACCCCACACACAGGGGAAAATGTCTCAGCATGTAACCATGGTTCCTTGAGAGGGGAACGAGACGCTGCGTCCCATCTGATGCTTTGGGGAACACCCATGTGCAACTAGCCCAATGTTGATTGATGCTCCGTCACCTTGTGACATAACAACATCAGCTTTTGATAGGCTGAAGCAAGCAGCTCTCAGGCATGCAGGAAGTATGGCAAGAGGACACAGCGCGTGTTCCCTCGAAAGGGAATGTCTCAGGTTATACATGAACCATGGTTCCCTGAAAGGGGAACAAGCACCAGCTGACACTTTGGGGAATGAAATACCCACTTTGCCATGCTGACAAATGCCTGTCCTGGTGTGAAGCTGTCCCGGCACAACTCAGGACAAAAGAACCTGGGACCCAGGTCCAGGCTATAAAACGTTGTAAATGTGTGTGGGGCGGCATTGTTTTTAAACGATCCGGCATAAACAAGTGCATTAGATGATGATGGTGTGTGCACACTGGCGTGAAGCAAGCGTTTTCAGTTCAGTTCTTGTGCTTGAGCGTAAAGCTTAGCTTCCATAGGAATTAATTGAAAACGCTCGCTTTCGCGCCAGGGTGCATGCATCGCAGGTTAAAGCAAATGTATTTGAAGGTTATGTTTTGCTATTGGCCCTCAGCAAATATATTTTTGATCAGCTTTCCTAAGTTCAAAATCACTATCACTGGTGCTTACTGCTTATTGTTTTGCAGGCAGTAAAGCGAAACATTTGGAGAGTAGCATCATGTTTAGAGAGAGTGTACCTGTTGAACTATTCTAATATAAATTTATTAGAAGTTCTTATCGCCAAAATGTCAAAAAGACAGTCATATTAAGCATATTTTCATTTTTCATATCCACATATAAAGCTGGTAGTGTTTCTGATCAAAAGAGATCCCGAAGATGGAACTGCTAGTAATAATCAGGATAGCAGGAGACATGAGCAACGGGAGTTAGATCAGTCAGAATCAGAAATCGATATAATGGAAAGGGCAACGACGTCGTCTGTGAGAGAATATCACTGATCAACTGAAAGATTTTTGGTCTCAACGTAGCTATACACGTGACAGAATACTACACTAGGCTGTAGTTAGGGCTGTGCAGAAACTTGTGTTGTGTCTTTCAAACAGAAAGTTGTGCACAGTTAAGCACTTCCGGGCACCCCTTCTTTGGGGCCCGAAGCATACCAGCAGCTGGTCATTTTTTCTCCATTGAGAAGTCTTACGTATGTAGACTTCAAGAGTTCTGACTGGCCAAAGTAAATGAAGCTTCTCCTGTTCTGCCGACACATGAGGAGGTGGATTGGAAGGCCTGAAGAACTGTAGATCGGGCCCCATTGGTACCTTAGGTACATAACCCGGCTTCGGGTGGAGAATAACCTTCACCCTACACAGGACAAAACTCAATGCAGGAGGAGGTAACTGACATGGCCTGCAGATCTCCTACTCTCTTAAGTGATGTAATTGCTAATAGAAATGCCATCTTTAGATCAATGCACATATTCGCTGCCAATTCCAAAGGCTCGAAGGGTGCCAAGGACAACCCTTCCAATGTGATGGCTAGATCCCAGGATGGGACTCTAAACTGAGCCATCAGTCTCATCCTCAATGCACCACAAATTAAATGAGACACCAAATGGTGATTCCCCAAAGATACATCACCCACATATGCGTGGAAGGCTGCAATGGCCGCCACAAAAAAGTTTCCTCGTAAAAGAAGCTCAAAAATTGAGAATGGTCTCTATTTGGTGGAGAAACCTGCATTTAGGAACTGATACCCTTCAGAAGCCAGACCCAAAGTTTCCACATCTCCTGCCGGGATTATGCCCCCCGCCTGTGATAGAAGGTCCCTCCTGACTGGAATCTCCCAAGGGAGACCGTCTAGGAAAGCTGACCCCAAGCACTTGATGTGGTCGAGCATGGCATCTGAGACTGGGCTAATATAATATTAATCAGTCGTCTATATAGTTATATGGATGCCCTATAGTTGCATCCATACACTTTGTGAATGTGTGAGGGGATAACGCTAGGCCGAACGGAAGAACACGATATTGGTATGCTTTGCCCCCGAAAGCGAACCTCAGAAACTTCCTGTGTTGTTGAAGGATGGAAATGTGGAAGTATGCATCTTTCAGATCAATCGTGACAAACCAGTCCTCTAACCTGATTTGATACACAATAAACCTGTAAACCTGTACCCTAAACCTGTATCTCCTCAGAGGCCAGTTTAAATGCCTCAGATCTATAATGGGACACAACCCCCCATCCTTTTTCGGAACTATGAAGTACCGGCTGTAGAACCCGGTATTTCTCTCTGGTGAAGGAATACGCTCTATGGCCCCCTTTGCCAGAAGAGAAAGCACCTCCTGTTCCATAACCAGAGCCTGCTCTGAGCCCATTATCATGATCAGTACCCCATTTAACCTGGGTGGCTGACACCTAAACTGGATTCTGTATCCTTTCTGTACTGTACGCAGGACCCACTGAGACACATTTGGTATAGCTCTCCAGGCTGCCATAAAGTCTACTAGAGGAATAAGCCTCGGGTGTATTTATATTTAAAACTTCGGTCCCCTGAAGCGAATGTACAACAGGGAAAACCCGAACTGATATTTCTACAGGCCTCCTTGAGGAGGATAAACCCCCCATGTTTTTCGGGCGGACAATGAGGTTCGGGTTCATTGGAAATCGTTGTTGCCCTGAAGCGCCACCAGCAAAGTAGTAGTACAGCATGGCTTGGTGAGGGCTTTCAGGGACGACGCAGCGCCAGGGGAGAGATCAGCAGCCAAAGTCTCTTCAACCCTGGGCATCGTCCCATAGCCATTCTCCTTAAGCCCCACAATCGAAGAATAATGATGGACTGTATGATTAGATATGCTGGAGGAGAATGGATTTTTCCATGATCTCGACACCTCAGTGTTGCGAAATCATTCTCATTGAATTATAAGAGCAGACTGATTCCTATAAAAAGAGGGAAGTGCTTCCAATCATTGTGTTCTTGTGTTCGCAATGGTTAACTCCAAAGAAAGATGTGCAGCCATCATCGCTTTGCATCAAAATAGCCTCACATACAAGGAAATTGCTGCAAAGAATATATCATTTACCGGATCATCAAGAACTTCAAGGAGAGAGGACTGTCTTCTCCTGAGTCACCGCTACATAATCGTGTCTCATCAGTGCAGAGCTGGGTGTCAACAGCCTGGTGTCAAGAAGGGCAGCAAAGAAGCCACTTCTCTCAAAGAAAACCATCAGGGACAGACTGAAATTATGTAGTATAAGACTGCAGCAGAAGACTGGTGCAATGTTTTTTCTCTGATGAAGCTCCCTTCCGACTGTTTGGGACATCTGGAAAATCTATTGTCTGAAGAAGGAAAAGTTGAACGCTGACATGAGTCCTGTGTCGTACCATCAGTGCAGCATCCTGAGACCATCCATGTGTGGGGTTGCTTTTTATCCAAGGAAGTGGGTTCTCTCACAATTCTCCCACCGATCCAAGAGCAATCTGGTGATGATCTGTGCATTTTCCAGCATGATGGAGCACCAAGTTACAAGGCAAGGGTGATAATGAAGTGGCTTGGAGATCATTACTTTGACATTTTGGATCCATGGACAGGCAACTCCCTGGATCTTAATCACATAGAGAATCTGTGGCCAATCCTCAAAAGGCGAGTGGACAAACAGAAGTTCACAAATTGTGATCAACTCTAAGCACTTAAGCAGTAATGGGTCGCCATCAGGCAGGATTTGGAGAATCATGAAAAGTGTCAACACTATAAATATTGACTCTTTGCATACATTGAATGTTTTTGCCAATTAAAGCCATTACAACTTATGAAATGAAATTCCAGTATACCATAGAAACGTGAAAAAATATATATATAGAAAAACTGAAATACGAAACATACTTTTTAAAAGTATGCTAGTGTACTTTTTTTTTACAACAGAACTTATGACAGAATTTTCATTTTTGGATGAATCATTCTTTTAAGGGTGTTTCTTCAAAAAGTTAGTTGACCCCTATATCTATAACTAGATTTGTTCTATCTTCTCTATGCCAGAAAAGAAAAATATGCCATCCAGCTAGTGCATGTGTAAAATGAGCATGTGATGAGTCATCTTATAAACCTCACATAATACTGTATGTGTCCACTGCAAACTTCCCTCTCTGATCACTGTGATGCATTTTGAAGCCCACAAATACTTTATAAATGTTGCTGCGGCGCACAAACATATTGATTTGTCTGATTAAATTGAAATGAGGTTATGTTTTCTCACATACACCAGAAATGTGAGGGCAGTGTGAAATGTGTCCACTGTAGCTATTATTAGTCACTCTCATGTTCAGGTGAAATCACCACAGGTGTCACACAGATGCTGTGGATTCATTCTTGCCTTGACTGACATTATACAGTGTTTGGTATATGTGTCATACCTCAGAGCACCTGTACACACTCAAGTGTGCTTTACTGCCAACAGTGACACACAGAGCGCAGTCTAGTGCACTAAACCTCTTACACTCCCACCAACAGCATTCACCAGAGCAAACCATCAGTGTACTTCTGTGGAAAACATTCATATTTACTATTTGTAAATACACTTCATGAACATTACTTACAGTGCCATTGCATTACATTAAAACAAGTGTCATTTTAGATATGCACAAAAGCATATGATGATTGAGAGATGGAGAAAAAAAAACATTCCTCAAAAGCCTGATGGACGTGCCCTGTGTCATTTACATTTCACCAGGTTAAAATCTAATAGCTCAAGCTTTACGCTTGATTTATTTGTAACACATTAACCTCAAATTATGATGTGAACCTCCTCGCTTGATTGTGCACTATTTTGGATAGGCTATTGCTTGGAAATGTTTTGTCGTTATAGGTCTAGCTGTATGATATATCATAAATAGAAGAATATTCCTTACCGCATGCTGCTATACATGTCATCCATCTCCGTTCTTTTTGTTTTCACTCTTCTGATGGTTTTCAGCTTTCTCTTTCTGCAAATTGTATAGTTGTATGGTGTATAGCGATATGACCCAGCACCCAAAATACTATCAAAACACTCCAACGCAGCCTCCATTCTTTGCAAAAGATGGACCAAAGGCGAACAGGAAACAAAAACCTTGAGAAAAATATATGTGACCCCGCCAAATCACAGAGATTTGATTTGATTTGATTAGCTTTTATTGTCTCCTGACGGAGAAATTCATCTTGGGCATTCGAGATAACAGATGCAACACAATATACATAACACATAACATGATTTACCTACACATAATTTACCATAATTTACCTACACACCACATTCCCCCCCACCCCCCACCCCCACCACATTCCTAGCACTTTCTATTAACACATGCTGTAGTCAGTAGCCTCCTTATCTCATTGCAGCTAACCCACACACCCTATTTGTTGTTGTTCAATATTTTTATAGAGAGTGGTACAAATGAAAATGTAAACCTATTCATTCTGCAGTTTGGTAACCTGTACCTTCTGCCCGAGGGCATCATCTCATACTCACTATAAAGGACATGATTCGGATCGTTAGTAATTTTTAAACTTTTAAAGTTTCCTCACCGCCTCCTCAAAAAGCTCATTAAGAGTAGTCGGTGGCACTTGTCCAATTATTTTTCCCGCCCTTTTAATCAATGTTTGGAGCTGTGTTTTTAGTTTAACTGACAGGTTACCAAACCAAGCTACAATACCATATCGGACAATAGACTCAATAGCTGCCTTATAAAACAATAGCATAATATCTTTGTCAACGCCATGAACTCTTAGTCTTCTTAAAAAATATAGACGCTGACATATTTTTGAGGAAACATACTCTACTTGATGTGACCACTGTAAATGTTTATCTAATTGAATTCCTAAATATTTATATGTTGTTACTTGTTCAATTGGTACTCCTTCAATTAGAATAGGGCTTTGATCGCCTATAGACCTAGGGTCAAAAATCATTTCTTTGGTTTTATTAACATTAAGGAGCAAGTTATGCTTATTGCACCACTTCACCATCTCCTCTATCTCCTGTGTGTAAATACCAATGTCTGAATTGTTGTAGAGTAAACTAAGTATGACCGTATCATCTGAAAATTTTATAATAAAATTATTCCTATCGATATTTCTGCATTCATATGTATATAATATAAAAAGTAAGGGCGAGCTTACACAGCCCTGAGGGGCACCTGTACTTATGATAATCATATCAGAAAGAGTGGAGTTAACTCTCACCTGCTGCTTCCTTCCTGTCAGGAAAGAACCATACCATTTAATAATGAAGGGGTTCACTTCCATCTGATGTAGTTTATTTAACATTGTCTGCGGAAGAATACAATTAAATGCAGAACTAAAATCCATAAATAATAAGCAAACATAACCTGATGGTTTTTCCAAATGCTTTAAGATGGAGTGTACAGTTGTAATTAAAGCATCATCAGTACCCCTGCCATTATTATAGGCAAATTGGTACGGGTCCAAGAGATGCTGTACCTCACTCCTTAATTTACCAACCATTATACGTTCATCACTATAGAAGTCAGCGCCACTGGTCTATAGTCATCATTTTGCTGTGGGCATGGTTTTTTGGGCAACGGAATGACAACTGATGTCTTCCAGATAGTGGGAATGGTACATGTATCCACAGAAAATTGAAATAAGGGGCACCAAGCCGGAGTTAGCTCATCCGAGAATGTTTTCAAAATAAAAGATGAAATACCATCAGGTCCACTAGCCTTATTCCTATTCAGCTTTTTAAAAACTGCAGTGACATCTTTAGGGTTAATTATTATTCTATCCTGTATTGGGTCACATGGTATTGACATAGACAACTCTTTGCAGCAGGTCACATTTGTTTCACAATTCAAATCAAAATGTTTATAAAAGATGTTAAGATCATTAGCCTTATCCAAATCATTCTCCACATTTAATTCCTTCTGACTAGAGTTCATATTAGTCATTTCTTTCACCGTGTCCCACAGTTTTTTTGGGTTATTCGTTAAAAAGGCTTCCCGAACTCGTGTACTGTGTTCCTCTCGCGCCGCCTTCAGTTTCCCCCTCAGATCTTTTTGTATTGATCTCAGTTCCATCAAATCATTATTCCGGAATGCTTGCTTTTTCCTCCTAATCAGATGTTTAATTTCAGGTGTTATATAGTCTTATAGATGAAGATTCGGTGTTCTGCGAAATATGGTAGGTCATTTGCGGGGAAATTTTTACTTTACAAATTACAGACATGGCCGATCCGCACGTGATTAAGATCACAGACAACCTTCACAATTATTACAAATGACTAGAGGTCACCAGGTAAAACTAATCCTGTGCAAATAGGGCTTAAGACATTATTGGGATTATTGCATTTTATGTAAGTAGTCTGCTATACTGTTATAAAGATCTCATTGATTCACATTACAAGCACTTCACCACCAGCATGATGGCTTCACCCTGGCTTCACCTCGGGCCTCCAGGCCCATTGCTCCACCTCGGCCTGTCAGCCCTTCAGCTCCACCTTGGCTCTGCTGTGGTCAGCCATCGCTCAGGCTCCACCGGGCTCCCTCGTCCCTTCAGCTCCACCTTGGCTCTGCTGTGGTCAGCCATCGCTCAGGCTCCACCGGGCTCCCTCGTCCCTTCGGCTCCACCTTGGCTCTGCTGTGGTCAGCCATCGCTCAGGCTCCACCGGGCTCCCTCGTCCCTTCGGCTCCACCTTGGCTCTGCTGTGGTCAGCCATCGCTCAGGCTCCACCGGGCTCCCTCGTCCCTTCGGCTCCACCTTGGCTCTGCTGTGGTCAGCCATCGCTCAGGCTCCACCGGGCTCCCTCCTGTGTCACCCCTGTACTGATTGGTACTCACGTCACCACTGATTTTGTGATTTTTGGATCACATGTCACTTAAGGTGTGAGTGCATAATATGACCACTTCCTTCCTCTTACTTCAGGGCACCATCAAGGTCTTTTACCTTAGCAGTATGAGAACACTCCCAACAGGAGGCTGTTCGATCATTCAGGATTAATGTAAAGTGGAGGGAGTTGGTCTGATTTATCTAAATGATTGGCGGATATCGTTAACTTCTAGAGCCTCTTCTGTATTATCAGCACAAGGAAGACACAATTTTACTACTAAATTAATACTATGAATAATAAATGAATAAAGTGCATAAGACGCATAAAATACAAGTGATTAAGTTGAGTGTGGCTACGGAAGAGTTATCTTATAGAAAGATAAACTGTTGTTTCTCTGAAACTAATAAGGTGAAGAAACTTATGCATAAAACAAATAAATTAAAGATTATTTGTTATCAACTAGTATCAACTAATTACCTCTAATGTAAATTAGAAAGTCATATACTTATAATATACAATGCCAAGGTCTCTGGAACGAGGTTTGGTAAAGCGATAAGTACGTTACACGTGGTCGAGTGAGCAGTCCGATGACAGTGACGTCTTCCACTGGTTGTGCTGCGAGACAATGCAGTGGGGAAAGGAGCCAGAATCCGTTTCAACAGCCTTGAACACGAAGATCTGTGGGATGCATATCTCTTGGAGCACCAAAAGGGTCCTAAAATCTGGAGCACGCAGATGAAGGTACCTTGAAGTGAAGGTTTCCTCTCCTGAGCTTAACCTTGTTGCTAATGTCTCTGTGTGTCTTCTGCTTCTCAGACACTCAGAACTCGGTCAATCCGCTCTCGTCTCTCTGGCATGGAGACTCGGGACATGCTGTAGTCGTTACTGTCTCGCTGGACGAAAACTCTGAACGTAGTGTTTGCTAAAATAACTGCAGCCTTGGTAAGCAGAAGAGACTTCTTTCAAAAACATTTTAAAGTCCCCCTGTAGTCAGTAATTGTATCCCTAAAAACTCAGCAAAATAACAAAAAATTCTTGAAAAAAAAAAAATTCTTCATGCGCGGTTCTATGAATATGCAAATGAGCCCCGCCTCCACTCACTCACAGCAGCTCAGAGATCCACTCCTTGACGATCACACGTTGATCTGATTGGTTACAAGGTAGTTTGTGACGTCAGAAACACCAGCGATTTCAAAGCGTCTTTTGGTTCGCTGCAGTTTTAAGGAGAAAATACTCAGCAATGGTGTCGACTTATGAATTTACACATGGTTTGTCTTAAAGCACATTAAAAACACCACATAGACATTAAAGGCTTAATCTTCACTACAGGGGGACTTTAAAAAAATCTTACCGATCCCAAACTTTTAAACAGTACTTTAAACAATATAATTATTAATATATTCCTATGATATATTCCATGCCAGAAATAAACAATTCTTAAACAATATGAGATGATAAAAACTTTGTGTAATTTGAATAAAATAATATTACGATGATGGATATTTTTATAAATTATGTTTAAAATTGTTTTGGAAAAGAGCATGTCACACTGCAGGATCCTGCTGACACGCTGTGGCATTTCATATGTCAAGCCTTTTAGACTTTTGCCATTAATAATTAATGCGTTCCTCTGAGTAATGACAATGGAATAATGTTGTGTTTCTGTCTGTGTTCTGGCATTTGCGGCCATACATAAAACACGGTTTCTTTTTAAAGAGAATATCTGACAGAGACGACCAGAGATGATAAATATTTGACTAAGGTTTTCATGCTTCTATTAAGAGGCCCGTGACAGAAAACAGGAAGCCGCAGTCATTTTGATGCAGCTATTTTGGTCGACGGTGCTGGCATTGAGAGGCCAGGTGTGGAAACTTCACCATGATATTCAGTGATGGTGTGTGTAGGACAGGTGCACACACGGACACACTGATGGATTACACAGATTAAAACATCCTGGATGACAAAAGAACTTGTCAACCTAAAGAAAGGATGGAGTTCAGAAACACACACTGAGCCAGCGTTAACTTCACCTAATGATGATTTTCATAAAAACAAGCACAGAATTATTTACTTTACTTACTAGAATTACTGTCTATGATGAACACTTGCTATATGAATCGTTGTCATGCTGCGCTCTAGTGGCCTCTTTTAGTGATGCTTTTCTTTAAAGAGACAGTACACTCAAAAATAAATCATTAAAGGTGGGGTATGTAATTCTCTTTTTTGGCCATTTTTTCAAAATCACTTGAAATCCTATTCCTAACCCACTTACAGCCACTGAGTTAGAAGCACTGAAATGAAAATTAAGCAATTTAATCATCTGTGGAACGGGCAGGACTCGAAAAACTCCAGCCAATCATTTCCAAGACCACCTAGAATCATTGGACAGTAAGTGCGTCAATCAAACGGTCGTACCATACCCCCCTCCCCCCATCCATGTCCATGTTCTTTGAATGGGTGGAGTCAAAGGAAAGAAGGTAGGACCATTTGAGTTGTGTATTTTCAAAATCTGCCGGCCGTTTTGCAAATCACATACCCCACCTTTAAATTAACATTTCCTCTGATTACTGACATTTAATATACAACACAAAGAGTTATATTGAAGCTATTTTTCATACAATGAAAGTGGATGGCGACAGCGCCTAATATAAATCTACATAAGCATGATATAATAGCATTTTTTTTTTAAATACATGCCACATGAAAATGTTGCCATGCTAATAAAATCAAATAACAAATTTGCTTACATGGTTGCAGTCCTTTTGTTCCACTTTTTGCAGTCAGCAGTTACTCAAATTGTATGTCCATAATTAATGTGTGTGATATATATATTATTTTAATAAAACAAAAATCTAAATTGTTTAAGCCATAGTCACCATCCAGTTTGATCGTATGTTTATATACATAATCACAATCATCAATTATAACCATCACAGTTTTCCATTTTCATATAGGGAGTTGTATGGACTACCTTCATGAAACTTTTGGAGTTGGACAGCTCTTGTCAGACTCCGCTATAATTATTAATATAATAATCATAATTCCCCATTTTAATGAACACAGCAGCACTTCAAGAGTAGTTTTTGACAGATGACATTTAATTCAATTGACATCTGACATTCAGATCACTACTGGCTCGCCCATTGTGTTGACAACCAAACCTCCAGAGTAAATCTGAGACGTCATAAATAGACAAAGCCAAAGCGTGGCTGGAAAACTAAG